>NC_058404.1:162905910-162916503 GCF_002201575.2 Neomonachus schauinslandi | reverse complement strand
TTGTGCCTCCCCGGCCTCCTTGGGCCACGTGCTTCTGGGCCCAGTCACGGGGACCCTCCCCAGCCTCCGCCCCTCTTTTGTCATTGTAGGCAGCCAGGGCCAGCCTGCAGCCACATGGCCTGAGCCAGGCTGTGCTCTTCACCTTTCTCTCTGTCTGAAATGTGCGTCCCATGGGAGCCATTGTAGCTGAAGCCAGAACCCTAACCATTTTCAAGTTCTGAAGCGGCACAACTTGACATGGACTTGACTTCTCTCAAGTGCTGCCCAGAGAGCTGGGAACACAACCCAGGAGGGCAGAAGAGTTTTGACTTGTTAAGTTTGAACTGGGAGAGACAGGGACTGGGAAGGAACCAGGAGATCCATTCCTTGCCCTTCGGCCTCTCCCCTTTCCCCCCACCCCATCAATGATTCCAGGACTCAGGAAGCCTCTCCAGAGGTGCGCCCATGCCTGGTGCCCTGCAGCCTCTGCAGAGGCATCCCCACGCCTGTGTTTCCTGGCGCGTCATCTTGCACTTGCTGCCTCTTGTCCCCTGCTTGAGTTAGCCTTTTCCCTCGCTTTGGCTTCCCTGGGGTTGCTCTTCATCCTCATCCCTCCCTGCCCATAATACACTGACATTTCAGTTTTATTGCCGACTGCTTTTCTAGGGACCCCTGGCTCAGGCAGCATGTATGGAAGTGAATTGAGGGCTTGCTTGGGGACCTTGCCAAGAAGATCACAGAGAAGGGGCCGGGTGGCCCTCAGTGTGGGGCTTTAGAGACGGCAGTGCAGGGGCGCAGGCAGGCTCGGGGTCTGTGAGAGCCCGGGTGGGGGAGGGCCAGCGAGGGACAGACCAAAGACAAGGCAAGTGACAGCCAGAGAATAACAAGATGAGCAGCCCCTGGGCAGACCAGGGTCACCTCCTGCAAAGTCGCACTTGAGAATCCTTTCTCCCCAAAGCCTCAAAGACAGAGTACCCAGATCCCAACGGGCAGACACGAACGGAGCGAAGACAAAAATCAGAGAGGAAGTCACTCCAATGAGATGCTTCAACCAGTCCCGATGGAGAGTTCAGTTCCTTTCCAACAGATTACAATTTTAAACAAAGAGAAGGCCATTAAGATTGGAAGAGAGAGCGGTATTTCTCACGGGCAAGGCGAAGTGGCGCCTGCTATCCCAGAAGGAATATCCGTCCAAGACGAAAGAAAGAAATTCCATTTGCTCTGCAAGTCTGGGTGCTTGTGAGTGCTTGTGTGACGCTGCTAGAATTCACTGGAGCCCTGGGTGAGAGCCTTGGCCACGGGGCCAGGATTATAGGCTCAGGGACACTGAACTGACCCCACATGGTCTTGGTGAAGGGGAGGTCATTGTTTCTTTCTCTGGAAATGCAGCTGTTTGGCTCGGTCCGCGACTCTAAGGGAGGGGCCAGGCAGGTGACATCGATGGGTGAGGGGGACTCTCCAGGAACTGTGTCCAACAGGACTCTGTTTGCCCTGCATACATAGGCCAGCCACTGTTGGTCCCTGCAGAAAAGAGGGTGCAGTGCCCCCAGAGTGTAGCTTACATTATTGGGGCAGATAGCTAACCTCATCTGAAGCTCGCAATAACCCCAGGAAGAGGTACTATTATTGTTCCTCTTTTTCAGATGAGAAAAATAACTCCTCACTGAGCTACTTTGAGTCCTGAGGCACAGAGAGGTTAAGTAAGTCCAAGGTCAAATGAGTGGAAAGGGGCAGAGCTGGGCTTCAGACTCAGGCAGTCTGGCTCCAGAGCATGCCTGCTCATATGGCCCAATTCTGCTGATTCTTCATTAGTCAGAAATTGAGACAAAAAAAAAATTAATATCTCCCAACTTCAATACTCAGAGTATGTAAAAAAAATACTCTGCAAGCCAAAGAAAACCAAAGTATGGGCCAAGCTACAGCCTGTGAGCTGCCATTTTGTGTGTGGCGTTCCAAAAGGGGTAAGTTACGATGTATCCTTGGAAAGCCAGGTTTTTGTTTTCATCCCCTGCCCCCAAATATTCACAGCAGAGTTTAAACTTGTCAGTTTTCCTTCAGAGTAGTCAAGTTGTACACCTACCCCCTTCTATCCGCAATGCTTCCATTACGCAAAATATTTCTGAATTCCTCTCTTGGAATTGCCTTCAGAAAGGTTTACGAGTCAGCTCTATTATTTTGTAGCTGTATCTTCTTTTTGGATGAAACTAGCATTTCCTGGCGTGATTCCAATCATGTTCACCAGATGTGGCTCTGAATCACTTTCAGTTATTTCCAGAAATCACATCCATTCTGAATGCATGGCGACTGACTGCCCAGGGAATCTGTCACAAGAATGTGTTCTGAGCATCATTAAAATATGTATACCGCCTTCAAGATAACGGCATTTAAAAGGACACACCAATCCATCTTCTCACAGTCTTACTGGTTAAAAAACCAGGCACTAATGTACAGCGTCACCTCATTTATATGACCTGGGTTGGATATTCTGAGTGATGCTGTGATGTTATCTCTTGCCACATGAACTCAATCATTCCCTCCACCCCCTGGTGCTAAGAATTATGAACAAGGTACAGGAACTTGAATGGTCTGCAAAACAATTAAAAACAAGACTACCATCTGACCTAGCTCTTCTACTTCTGGGCATATCCCCCAACGAATTGAAAGCCAGGTCTCAGAGAGATTTGTACACTCATGTTCGTAGCAGTATTATTCACAGTAGCTGAAAGTTGGAAGCAATCTCAATGTCCATTGACAGATAAATGGTACCTAAAGTCGTCAAACTCACAGACACAGAAAGTGGGATAGTGGTTGCAAGAGGCTAGGGGAAGGGGAGAATTGGGGAGTTGTTGTTTAATGGGTAAAGAGTTTCAGTTTTACATGATAAAACAGTTCAGGGAATGGGTTGCAAAGCGACGTGAATATATGTAACACTATTGAACTGTACATCTAAAAATGATTAAGGAAAATTTTGTTATGTGTATTTCACCACAATAAAAAAAAATAAATAAATAAAATGAAGCCATCATTCTCCTCTTTATTTATTTATTTTTTATTTTTTATTTTTTTAAAGATTTTATTTATTTATTTGACAGAGAGAGGGAACACAAGCAGGGGGAGTGGGAGAGGGAGAAGCAGGCTTCCCGCGGAGCAGGGAGCCCGATGCGGGGCTCGATCCCAGGACCCTGAGATCATGACCCGAGCCGAAGGCAGACGCTTAACGACTGAGCCACCCAGGCGCCCCTCATTCTCCTCTTTAAAACAAAACAAAACACAATGAAACCCACCCCACATGAGCCTCTTGCATGAATCACGTGTCAGCAGGTGGGTAAGACCTTCATCACGGATGGGCCTGATCCTCAAGGGGCTGTCTGGGAACCATTGGGCCAGGAATCTCCTGCTTCTAGGAGTGTGGCGGGGGGGACAAGTTATAGACTAGAAACAGAAAAGAAGAAGGGAAGTGTCCTTGGCCTCAGCCTGCAAGGGAGTTTACCCAGGACAGGGCTGCTCTGGGAGGAGCCCGGATGTGCCCCCTAGCCCTTGGAAGCCTGCCAGTCTCTGTCCACTCTTAACTTCAGAGGAGGAATCGGAGCTCTGGAACGTGTGATCTTATTTAGTCCCCTTAGCATGGGGCAATATTCAATTATTTTAAAATTTATTTTATTATTTTTTAAAGATTTTATTTATTTATTTGTCAGAGAGAGAGAGCACAAGCCGGGGAGGGGCAGAGGGAGAGGGAGAAGCAGGCTCCTCACTGAGCAGGGAACCCGATGCGGGACTCTGATCCCATGACCCCGGGATCATGACCTGAGCCAAAAGCAGACGCTTAACTGACTGAGCCACCCAGACACCCCATCAACTATTTTAAAGATAAGAACTGATTAATCAAACGCATGCTTGCCGCATGTTGGGGCAGGGATCCGGAGCTCTCCTGGCTGCTTCACTAGGGGCCTTGCCTTTGGTCAGGGGCTCTCAGGGCACTTGGGAAGCCGCTGAATAGCAGCTGGTACACAAGCGTTTCAATCTCTCCCCTTTCCCCCAGCTGTATTGAGGCATAACTGACAAAAAGTATATTTACGGTGTGCAGTGGGATGTTTTGGTGTATGTGCGCAGGGTGAAATGAACCATAATCAACTCAATTTACATATCCATCACCTCACATAGTTAACATTTGTGTAGGGGTGTGTGTGTGTGTGTGTGTGTGTGTGTGGAAATTAAGACTTACTCTCTTAGCAGATGTCAAGTGTATAATACAGATTATTACCTATAGTCACCATGCTATGCATTCGATCTCCAGAGTTTCTTCATTCTGCATAACTACAACTGTGTACGCTTCAACCAACATCACCTCCTTCCCTCCATCCCTCCCCTCTGGCAGCCGCCAATCTGCTTTTGCTTCTGTTTGACTTCCTTAGATTCCACATACAAGTGAGATCAAGCAGTATTTGGTTTTTCTGTGCCTTCCTTATTTCACTCAGCATGATGGTCCTTCAGGTTTATCCATATTGTCCCAAATGATAGGATTTCCTTCTTTTTCAAGACTGAATAATATTCCTGTGTGTGTATATTTTCTTCATTCATCTGTTGATAGACAAATAAGCTGATGCCGTATCTTAGCTACTGTGAATAATGCTGCAATGAACATGGGAGGGCAGATAGCTCTTTGAGATCCTGATTTTCTTTCCTTTGGGTGTACATACCCAGCAGGGAAATGGCTAGATCATAATACGTAGTTCTATTTTTAATTTTTGAGGAAACTCCATACTGTTGTCCATAACGGTGGTACCAATTTACATTCCCACCCACAGCGCACCAGGATTCCCCTTTGTCCACATCTCAGCACTCATCTGTTGTCTTTTTGATACCAGCCATCCTAACAGGTGTGAAGTGATATCTCATTGCGGTTTTGCTTTGTATTTCCCCCATGATTAGTGATGCTGAACATTTTAAAATTTCTCTTCCAAAGAAGACAGAAGTGGTTTTTTTTTGGTATGTCTTCTTTTGAGAAACGTCTATTTAGGTACTTTTCTATTTTCTAATAGAGTTACCTGTTTTCTTGCTGTAGTTGTTTGAGTTCCTTATATATCTTGAATATTAACTCCTTATCAGATGTATAGTTTGCAAATATTTTCTGCTATTCTGTAGATTGTTGCTTTACTCTGTTGACTATTCCCTTTACTACGCAGAAGTTTTTTGGTTTGATGCAGTCCCATTTGTCTATTTCTGCTTTTGCTGCCTATTCTGTTGGGGTCATATCCAAAAAATCATTGCCCAGACCAACGTCAAGAACTTTTTCTCCTGTTTTCTTCTAGTAGTTTCACAGTTTCAGGTCTTACGTTTAAGTCTTTAATACATTTTGAGTTGATTTTTGTATATGGTGTGAGAGAAGGGTCTAATTTCAGTCTTATGTACACGGATATCCAGTTTTTCCAACACCATTTATTGGAGAGACTCTCCTGTCCCCCCCTCGTGTGTTCTTGGCACGGTTGTCAAAGGTCAACTGACTGTAAATGCGTGGATTTATTTCTAGATTCTCTATTCTGTACCATAGGTCTGTTTTTATGCTAGCACCACACTGTTTTGATTATTATGGCTTTGTAGTATATTTTAAAATCAGGAAGTGTGATACCCCCAGGTTTGTTCTTTTCATGCAAGATTGATTTGGCTACTTGGAGTCTTTTGAAGTTGTATTGAATTTTAGAATTGTTTGCTTCTATTTCCATGAAAAATGCCATTGGAATTTTAGAAGGGACTGCATTGAATCTGTAGATCACTTTGGGTTGGATGGATATTTTTAATAATATTCATTCTTCCAATCCATGAACACAGGGTATCTTCTATTGTTTTGTGTCTTCTTTAATTTCTCTCATCATGTTTTATAGTTTTCAGTGTACAGCTATTTAATCTCCTTGGTGAAATTTATTCCTAAGTCTTTTATGGTTTTTGATGCTATTGTAAATGGGATGGTTTTCCTTATTTAATTTTTGGATAGTTTGCTATTACTGTATAGAAATGTTACTGATGTTTGTATGTTGATTTCGTATCCTGCAACTTTACTGAATTTTATTACTGCTAACAGTTTTTTGGGGGGGGAGTATTTCGGGTTTTCTCTATATAAGATGGTGTTACACACAATATTTCAATATCTTTATAATGAGTAGAGTCGTACTAGTGAATACCAGCTCAATACTAGCTTGCCCTTTAGGTTCTTATTGAAGCTCTTTCTAAAACCGTCCAAATTCTGCTGCACTGAACTGAGAAGGGAGGAGATTTGTCTGCATCTGGAGCAAGTCAGCTAGGAAGACAACCAAGTGATCTAGATGAGGTTTATGGGGTTTAGGGGGGAGTCAGGAGAGGGATGTGAACTGGCCAGCCGGAAAATCAGGGAAGAGCCCGGCAAGCTGTGGTAAGGATGTGGGTAAAAGAAGTTGGAAAGAGTGAGTGGAAAAACACGTCTCCCTGCCCTCTTTTCAAAGTTGTGTGTGTGTGGAGCCCTGGCCTCAATATTTAACCTTGTAAACCTTAAAAGTAAAAACAGTTAAGAGTTTCAGCTTCCTCCCACCACTCTGTCGGAGCTCAGACCAAATCACAAAGCAGATTTTCTGAAGCCAGCAAACCACATAAGTAGCCGGTTAGGTCAGGAAAAAGTTAGTTTTTGTATGCAGTCAGGCTCGATGGCTTTTTGGCATCTCGTGGGCACAGTCCCGGTGTAACATCCTTTCCCTCCTCCCATCAAGAGGTGATGATCTTGACAGACAAGAATGCTGGAAGCCAAACGGGAAATAGAATAGACAGCAAAGGGCCTGGAGAATATCCCAGAAGTACTGAATGGAAGGCAGCACCTTCCATTGGAGAAGCTTTGACCATCATCAGGTTTAAACTTGAGAAATCCTCCCCACGCTGGGTGGTGTGTGTGTGCGCGCACGTGCGTGTGTGCGCGTGTGTGCGTGTGGGTGTGTGTGCACATGCCTGTGCCCATGCACACACACACAGGTGCAGCTGCTCATGTTCTGCTGATGCATAAACACAGGGATGTGGGAATGTCAGTTCCAGGACAGCAAATAATTAGTGGAAGCACTTCGCCACGTAGCCTCTGGAGTGGTGAGGCTGCTGTTTACAGCTACGTTTTCTCTTTCCCTTCCTCTCACTCGAATCTTCTGTCCTTCTCACCCCTCATTCACAGAAACTGTGATTCAGAATACGTCTGCGGTATGGTTGGGTTTGGGAAAAATTACCACAGGCTGTAGGAAAGGAGGAGAGACTTGATGTAGGGAGAATGGAGCGTGGCAGAGCTGAATATAGTGTTTGTTGAGTGACTAAGTGATGGGCTAGAGTGGAAATAGCTAGGAGGCACTAGACTAATTAGGAGGTGGATAATAACAGTGAACACACCGATCCCTCTAGGCCAGATGCTTCCTGGGTATTTTACATATAGCCATACCTCGTTTTATTGTGCTTTGTTTGATTGTTCTTTGCAGATATTGCATTTTTGACAAATTGAAGGCTTGTGGCAACCCTGCATCTAGAACTTCCATAGCTAGAGAGGAGAAGTCAATGTCTAGCTTCAACTCTTCAAAGGACAGGCTGACTCTCTTGTGAGGGGCTGATGCAGCTGGTGATGTTAGGTTGAAGCCAATGCCCATTTACCATCTCAAAAATCCTAGTGCCTTTAAGAATGATGCTGAATCTACTCTGCTTATGCTTTAGCAATGACACAACTAAGCCTGGATGACAGCACATCTCTTTACAACATGGACTGAATACCTTAAGCCCACTGTTGAGATCTGCTGCTCAGAAAAAAATTTCCTTTGCAAATGTGACTGCTCACTGACAATGCACCTGGTCACCCAAGAGCTCTGACAGAGATGGACCACAAGGTTAACAGTCTTCCATGCCTGCTGACACAACATCCATTCTGCAGCTCATGGATTAAGGATTCATTTTGACTTTCAAATCTTATTAGTTAAGAAATATTTAAGAAATTTTATAAGACTATAGTGGCCATAAACTATGATTTCTCTGAGGGAGGCAGGCAAAGTAAATTTGAAAACCTTCTGGAAAGGATTCACCATTCAAGATGCCATTAGGAACATTCACGATTCATGGGAAGATTTCCAAATAGCAACATGAATAGGAGTTTGGGAGAAGGGCATTCCAACCCTCATGCAGGACTTTGAGGGGTTCCAGACTTCAGTGGAGGAAGTAAGTGCAGGTGTGGTGGAAAGAACAAGAGAACTAGAATGAGAAGTGGAGCCTGAAGACGACTGGATGACTGCAAGCTCATGATCTGACCCGAACAGATGAGGGGTTGCTTCTCACGATGAGCAAAGAACGTGGTCTCTTGACATGGAAACTACGCCTGGGGAAGATGCTGTGAAGATTGTTAAAATGACAATGACAGATGTAGAATTTTACCTAAACTTAGTTGATAAAGCAGCAGCGGGGTTTGAGAGGATGGACTCCAATTTGGACAGATGTTCTACTGTGGTTAAGATGCTATCAAACAGCATCACGTGCTATAGAGAAATCGTTCGTGAAAGGAAGACAATAGATGTGGCAGGCTTCATTGTTGTCTTATTTTAAGAAACTGCCCATACCCACCCCGATCTGTCAGCAACCTTCAATATCTAGTCAAGACCCTCCACCAGCAAAAAGATTATGATTTGCTAAAGGCTAAGATGAGGTTTAGCATTTTTTAGCAATATTTTTAAATTAAAGTGCATACATTGTTTTTACACATAATGTTATTGAACACTTACTAGACTACAGTATCATGTAAATGTAACTTTTATGTGCATTGGGAACCCAAAAAGTTCATTTGACTTGCTCTATCATGACGCTGGCTCTCTTGTGGCAATCTGGAATCGAACCTGCAAGATCTGCACAGTGTTGTTATACATGATCTCATTTAACTCTCACAAGAGCCCCATGGGGTAAATCCTATTGTGGTCGCCACTACATGGATGAAGAAACGAAGGCTCAGAGGCAGAGATGTGCTGGGCAATGTTTCACAAGCATCTTGGGGAGGGAGGAGGATACTAATCTGCAGCATTTGTCAATGTCCCTGGTGTAAAACAGCACCATGCCCAATGTCAAGCTGCCAGCAGGAAGTCACCGAACACTGAGCTGGGAAAAGATGCACCAAGTCTGTTCGCACGTGCCAACTGGAGGCAGCTCTAGCACAGGTAGGCTTAGGGGGGTTAGGCAGCTTCCCCACGAGTGCTCGCCTGCACGTGAGTGGCAGAGCCAGGGCTCGAACCCAGGCTCACTGCAGACTACCCTTCTCACCGATGCACTCTAGCACCCCTTCTAAATCACCAAGATGTCAGAAGGGCCCGCACTGGGGAGATGACAGTGGCAAAGGGGAGGAACAATGAATGAGGGGTTTTGCAGAAAGCACTCTAAGAGACAATTGTTTTTCATTGTTGCAGCCCAGCAGCCTGAAAAAAAGCGGAGTTCGAAGATCAATGACTAATTAACATCCAGCTGCCAAAAAGAACTGTGCTTGGACCTTAGCAGAATATTACATAAACTCTTCCTGGGCAAGAGACTTCTTAGGGAGAATTAAGGGGTGGTACAGACTAGAGAGTTCATTTAGGAAGAATCAGAAGAACTTCCCTATATAATGCCTGGAATTCTGGCCGAAGGGTGGAGGCCCAAGGGGGAGCTCTGGAACATCTCTTCGTATTATGGGATTAAAGAATCAGGTTTCAATAGGCATTCCCAAGCCAAAGATGGGGGGTGGTGGTGGTATTGGGGGTAATCTCCAAATTCTGCCATTAAGCTTCTGTGTTGCTTTGTGGACCCAAGCGTGACTGTCGTAGCAAAGGCTCTGGCTTAATCAAGGCCATTGGCACATGGTCTGTATTCAGTCGGTGTGGAGCAGTGTGGCATGTTGGAAAGAGCTCTGGACAGGAGTCTAGTCCCAGCCCTACCGTTACGGGCTGGCCGATCTCGGGTATGCTACTCTGAGCCTGTTTTTACCATTTATAACGCAAAAGGTTTGGACTAGATTAATTTTTTAAAAATACGTTTCAATTCTAAAAGGCTACAATTCTGTGACGCTTAAATATATTCATTTCCTAAGTCCTGGGCTTCACGAAGAAACTTTGATGAAGCAACTCTAACTTGAAAATAGAGTAACAACAATAAACTTTTATATGGTACTTATTAGCACCAGACACTGTTTTAAGGGCTAAACCACATTAAAAGATTACAACCCATTTAATCCTTACAGCAATCATTTGAAATAAGTGACATTATATGAGATGATAGATGCTAACTAAAGTTACTGTGATAATCATTTCACAATATATGTATGTCAAGTCATTATGCTGTGCACCATAAACTTATACAGTCTGGATGTCAATTACAGCTCTATAAAATGGGGGGGGAAGAAATGGGTAATATTTTTATCTTCATCCTGCAGATAAGGAAACTGAGGCACAAAGTGGTTCTATAAGCCAAGGGGATAGGTGCTGTTCTTATCCCTATGACATGGATGAAGACAGTGAGGCTTACAGGCAATGATGTGCTGCTAGCTTGTGGCAGAGGCTGGGGAGGGTCCCCATGACTGGGCCCAGAAGCACGTGGCCCAAGGAGGCCGGGGAGGCACAA
>NC_058404.1:162844223-162905510 GCF_002201575.2 Neomonachus schauinslandi | reverse complement strand
TGGCCATGACCCACACCATTCTCACCACCCTGTCCCCAGCTTTTCTTATGGGCACCAAGGAAGGCCCAGTGAAGAATTTGGAGGTAGGGAGAGTGGTGATTTGTAGCAGTTTCCTCTTTTCCTATTGTAGGCAGCTCTGGAGCCTAAACATGTGTAAAGTCAGGTGGCTAACTGTTTCCAGAAACACCCAGCTATTTATTGGCTTCCTGGCTCCAGATAATCTAATTTGTGCTTTGATAGGAGCTCTGACAGAGTAGCGGGAGGAAGGCGAAACTATTAGCTGTCCTTACCTTTAAAGTTCTCAAGATGATTCATCTATGCCAGGTTTGGGTGCACACCCTGTAAGAGATTTTTTAAGATAACAAGAGAGATTTAAAAAGTCACATAATTAGATGCAGGGAGGCTCTCAGTGGGCTGACTGTACTCATTGTCCCTGTCCTATAGACAGAGGTGTTGTACTGAGAGAATTCTATAAACCCGCTCCTTGCCCCTAAAGAGTGTTAAAACTCAAGATATACTCTTTGATAAGAACAAAGAGGATTATGGTAAAAGGCTTCCATTGATGAGTGTCACTTGGGCACACGGGCCATATGGAAACCGAGGTGGTGTCCTAGCATATGGGGGCAAAGCCAGGCCCAGTACAGGACTTTGGCTAAAGCACTGAAAGAGGCCAAGGAAGATACGTCAAACTGAAGAGATGAGAGGCAAGTGTAGCTACCACCAGGGACCCAGAAACCCTAGGAATCCTTACCCAGCCCCTTTTAAGATACACTTAGAGGTGGGTTTCCTTTCTCCAAAGCATATAAAAGTTGGGTAGGGTGCCTGGGTGGCTCAGTCGGTTAAACGTCTGACTCTTGGTTTCAGCTCAGGTCATGAGATCGTGCCCCCCGTCGGGCTCTGCGCTGGGCGTGGAGTCTGCTTCTTCTTTTTTTTTTTTTTTTTTAAGATTTTATTTATTTATTTATTTGAGAGAAAGAGAGAGAGACAGAGAAACAGCATGAGAGGGGAGAGGGTCAGAGGGAGAAGCAGGCTCCCCACTGAGCTGGGAGCCCGATGTGGGACTCGATCCCAGGACTCCGGGATCATGACCTGAGCCAAAGGCAGTTGCTTAACCAACTGAGCCACCCAGGCGCCCCTGGAATCTGCTTCTTAAGATTCTCTCTCTCCCCTTTCCTCTGCCCCACCTCATGCACACGCGTATTTGTGCTCTCTCTCTCTAAAATAATAATAATAAAGTTGGGTAAAAGTAACCATCTTTCCAATGGTGAAAATTGTCAGAGAGGCAGTTCTTGGTACCTCCATCTACTGAAATGTTATGAAAATATTTTAAGTGAAGAAAAAGACTGGAAGTCAGGAATAGTAAACATTCTTCTCCTTATTTTATTATTTTTATGTATTTATTTTTTTAAGTAGGCTCCACGCCCAGCATGGAGCCCAACACAGGGCTCGAACTCACAACCCCAAGATCAAGCCCTGAGTTGAAATCAAGAGTTGGACGCTTAACTGACTGAGCCACCGAGGTGCTCCTCTTCTAATTTAAAAATTTTGTAGAACATGGGAATTCTTCCCAATAAATCACATACGGTCATTATTAGGAGAGATTGAATGCATTTTTCTTTAGTTGTTTCTGATGGTACAGTGTGGGACCTGGTTCTCACCATTAATATGTGTGTCTTTTCTAATGTAAGTATGTTGAAAAGCACTAATCCTGGTTTATCTGGAGTTGAAATGTATTTTTCAACCAACAAATGTTTACTGAGCACCTACTCTGTGCCAAGTACTGTCCCTGGCCCAGGGGATGCTATAGTGACCAAGACAAATAAGATCTTTGCACTTAGAAACACAAGTCAAAACCATGATGAGATACCACCTCCCACAGGTCAGAATGGCTAAAATTAACAACACAGGAGAGAACAGGTGTTGGTGAGGATGCAGAGAAAGGCGAACCCTCTTGCACTGTTGTGGGAATGCAAACTGGTACAGTCACTCTGGAGAACAGTATGGTGGTATAGAGCAAAGAGCTAAAAATAGAACTACCCTACGATCTAGCAATTGCACTCCTAGGTATTTACCCAAAGGATACAAAAACACACATTCAAAGGGGTACATGCACCCCGATGTTTATAGCAGCATTATCAACAATAGCCAAACTCTGGAAAGAGCCCAAATGCCCATTGACTGATGAATGGATAAAGAAGATGGGGCATGTATATATACAATGGAATACTACTCAGCCACCAAAAAGAATGAAATCTTGCCTTTGGCAATGATGTGAATGCAGCTAGAGTATTGTGCTAAGCAAAATAAGTCAATCAGAGAAAGAAATATATGATTTCATTAATATGGGGAATTTAAGAAACAAAATGGATGAACATTCAGGAGGGGGGAAAAGAGAGAGAGGGGGAAGCAAATCATGTCCCTTAACTATAGAGAACAAACTGAGGGTTGATGGAGGGAGGTGGGAGGGGGATGGGATGGATGGGTGATGGCGTTAAGGAGGGCACTTGTTATAATGAGCACTGGGCGTTATATATAAATGATGAACCACTGAACTCTACTCCTGAAACCAATATTGAACTGTATGTCAACTAACTAGAATTTAAATTTAAAATATATACATACATATATATAAAATAAAAAACAAAACAAATGAGCAAAGGGGAAAAAGAGAGAGAGAGGCAAACCAAGAAACAGACTCTTAATTGTAGAGAATACACTGCTGGTCACCAGAGGGGAGGTGGGTGGGGAGGGGATGGGTGAAACAGGTGATGGGGATTAGGGAGGGCACTTGTGATGAGCACCGGGTGATTTATGTCATCACTAAATTCTACACCTGAAACTAATATTGCACAGTATGTTAACTAACAGGAATTTAACTAAAAATTTTAAAAAAAGGAAAAAAAAGATGTTTGCCTTTATTGGGAAGACAGACACTGAAATGACAATTTTGTAGATAATTCTAGGAGGTATGAAGACAACACCAAAATGTGCTAAAGAATGCTTTGCATGGGGTATGCTACTTTAGACAGGATGAGATGGGCAGGCCCCGCGGTGAGGGGGGAGATGCGAGCTGAGGTCTTGACCGCAAGACGCACCCACGGTCAGGAGCCCGGTGGCCCCCCCAGAACCACACCCAGCAGCCCCCTGCGCAGAGGAAATGGCACACGAGAAGGCCCAGTGGCGGGGCCGCGCTTGGCGAGTTCTGACCAGTGACGTACGAGGGCTTGGGGAGGGGGTGCAGCAAAGCCGGTACGGGGGTGCTCGGCGCCACGGAGGGAGCGGAGTTGGGAGGTTTTAGGGGGTGGTGACGGGACCTGGATGCTGCATGGGAACGGAGCCTGTCCCAGCGATGTTTTCACGGAAAATAACAAAAGAGTAATGAGTGCGTTCACTTCTGGGTCAGGATTCACATTTTTTAAAAAGAAACCTTTCATGTGGGGTGGTAATCTTATTCATAGACAAAGAAATGTACATTAGCATTTCCTCCGGTGTGTTGAGTTTTGCTCCCACCGTGCAGTTTATAACCTTACGCACTCAAGGAAAGATTTCCACCCGCTTCCATCTCTAGATTTACACCGCCGGAAATGGTCGGGCCCTCTTCACTAAATGTAATTCGAATCTTGTTCATGAATTCGAAAATTGATTTTTCCTCTGCTGACCCGAGTCCGGCAGTGGCCCACTTCATCTTTGTACTTGTGAATGCGATGTAACATTATTTATTTCGATATGTGCTTTAAGCAATACATCGCGATTCTTTCTGCACGCCTCCAGACCTTACCGCCTCTCTCCCTAGCTTCTGATCCCTGCCCCCTGGCCACCTCCGCGCCTCCCCAAACTCCGAACTGATTTCTCCGGGCGGCACAGGTTGGCACTTCTGGTGGAGGAAGCTCGTCTTTCGGAGTCTTTCGCGCTGGATTTTAAGCCGTCGGAGGGCAGGACTGTGTGGGTCGGGGGTCCCACCCCCTCCTCCCTCACCCCCCACACGCCCTCCTCCCTCACCCCCCACACCCCCTCCTCCCTCACCCCCCACACACCCTCCTCCCTCACCCCCCCACCTCCTTCTCCCTCCTCCCGCACGCCCCCCTCCTCCCTCCTCCCGCACACCCTCTCCTCACGCGGGAGCCCGCCTGGACAGCATTCTGCGCGTCCGAGCCATTCCTTCGAGGGTCCCGGTTAAGACAAGCCTGCTTCTGCGCATGTGCGCGTCCAGTTAGCAAGTCCAAGGAGCACTAACGGAATTTATTGTTAAGTGTGCCGCGGACTCAACTGCAGGTCGTCGGTCGCAGCCTGCCGCGTCGGCCAGAGGGAAAGCTGCTGCGTTCGACGCCACGCGGCCGGGAGTGGGCGGACAGGAGTGTGTGCGTGGTGTGACCGCTCGTGGCGGACCCTGCCCAATGCAAGGATCCCGGGAGGCTGTCCTTTCGGAAATGGCGAGCTTTTACAGAACCCACTCTCCCTGTTACGAGTAACTCTTTGCTTCTGTGCAAAGAAACACTTTCGCACTCATTTGGTTTTGTCACCGTTTATTTTGTGGGTTTCTTGTTGCTTGCTTTTCCCCCCTCCCCTCGGTAACTGCAGGCAAGACTTGATGTTCTCGTTTTTTGTGCCCCCTGGATCTGCATGTGAGGGAATTTCCATTTTTACTGTCAGTCATCGCCGAGGCTTCGAAGGAAGCACTTCCGTAGTAGGCCCGGGTGGCAGGGCTTAATGCCTAACCTACTCAGTGCTCTGCTGCAGCCGGGGGATCTCAGCAACATCTGCTCCCCCCGCCCCCAGCCCCCTTGCCGGAACTGCAGACCCTATCTTGCCTGGGAACATTTTCAGATCATTTTCTTTGAATATTAAAATAGGGAGGCTAGGTAAACTCCAGGTCACCCAGTTGAATCGGAATTTCAGGTAAACAATAATATCTTAGTAGAAATAGGTCCCAAATATTGCATGGGCATACTTAAATAGTAAAGTATTTGTTGTTTACCCAAAAGACAAACTCAACCGGGCATTCTGTATTGGTATTTCCTGACTCGGGCAGCGCTAATTAAAATCGCGAGGGCAGCCAGCACTGCAGGCCCGTAGTCCCCTTCGGTAACTAGGGAGATGTTGAATGGAGCATTTCTCTCTCCCTCTCTCTGTTGTTTTAAGTGGTCTTCTTCTGCCGTGCTGTCTTGCCGTGTGAGGGGAGCGAGGCCCTCCGTGTGCAGACGCGATGTGGGGCTGGAAGGAGGCAGGGAGGCCGGTCTCGGAGCAGACGGGCCTCTGCCGCTGGGTCACGGCCGCTGTAGCAGGAACAACTCCAGAACACCTTCCAAGTGCTTAAAGTAAAAAGAAAAAGAAAAAATAAATAAATAAAAGGATGGGGGTCCATTGCAGGCAGCTTTAGCAGTTACCACTCATGTGGTGGTAGAGGTACCAGCTACCTGGCCACCGGAGGGAAAAGGCATTGTGGGGATAGGAGAGGTGCAGAGGGAGTGATGGAGAGCGAGAACGTGGGAGCCGGACTGGAAGATGGCTGCGTGTGGCCCCGATGGCTGGCAGGTGAAGGTTAACCTCGAAGGGTGGAAAGCACAAGGCTACCCCCAACTGCCGGGGGACCCCGTCCCAGCAAGTGGAGCGGTGAGGTCGCAGGCAGACATTTGCTGCAGCAGGCAGATGCTCTTCTTGGGAAGGAGTGTCTGGAAGATGCTGTGACATCCGGGGAAGAATGTTTTCTAAATCTCATGGGTGGCAGGGCCTCCCTATCTGGCAGGACTGGTAGACCAAAGACAGGGGCTGTCCTCATGGATGGGGGATGTCCAAAGGGAATTCTGGTTGCAAACAAGAGCTAGCTAAGTGACCTTGGGTGCATACATTGACTAATCTGTGCTTTGGTTTCCTCATCTGGGGAATAGGTTTGGAGTGTATGGTAGGCTCTTCCGGCTCTGAGCTCATATTCACCTGGAAGCTGCTTCAGATTGGAAGGACGCTCCCCCAGAGCCAGGCCAGTTACTTATGCCATCTGTAAGAAAGAACAGAAGGACAAATTTGGGGGAAAAAAAATGGAGGGGAAATGAATTTGCTATTTTCTGCATATTATTTGCTATTTCCTGCATAATTATCAACATTATTTCTCATCTTCCACCAGAATCAGTGGTTTAGCCCTCTTGCTGCAGGGTGTGGGGATATCATTTAGAGAATGTGACCAACATTAGTAGACTGTTGCTAAGGCAAAATGAAAATGTACCTATAGTGATAGATGTAGAGAGTGATAGATATAGAGAGTATGGAAACATAGATAATACCACTTTACTGTTTTTCACATTGAAAATATTTGTGACAACAGAGCCCTTCTGGGTAGAGCCTAAGTATATTCGCTCATGTTTCTGGGTTTTATATATAAATATAAATGTAAATATCTATCTATATATGAAAACATAGTGTGTATGCATTCAAGACAGAGAGAAAGCAAATATGACTAAATTGTTAATATTTAGTAAATCTAAAAATAGTGGAAGTGTATGTTAACTCTCAGTTTTTCACAACTGTATCCAGGTAGCCACTGTTTAAACCAAGCACTGCATTTGAATGGGAAATGAGCTTTTAAATCAAGAAGATATAAGAAATGACTGCAATATTTACACTAGATATTAAGGACATTAAGTACAGAGAAAGACTTGACTTTATATGAGCGCAAAGAATTGATGGGAAATCTCTAGTATTAAAAAAACAATCTCTTTTCCAAAAATGGACACCGAGAGGTTATTTTTCATTTTTGTTCCTTTTGGTACTTTATATTTGATTTGAAAGCATTTCTAATTTCGGCACCAGATCCTAGGTAAAAATTACAGGAGCCCCTGGCTTCACTCTTTCCAGTGGAATTGGTTAAAGCCGTGCTAATTCTCCTTGTTTATTAGCTACACCTAACTACTTTTCATTAAAACTGAAGAGTCAACTCTATGTTTTTTTTTTTTTTTTAAAGATTTTATTTATTTATCTGAGACAGAGAGAATGAGAGAGACAGAGAGCACATGAGAGGGGGGAGGGCCAGAGGGAGAAGCAGGCTCCCTGCCGAGCAGGGAGCCCGATGCGGGACTCGATCCAGGGACTCCAGGATCATGACCTGAGCCGAAGGCAGTCGCTTAACCAACTGAGCCACCCAGGCGCCCAACTCTATGTTTTTTTTGATGAAATAATTCACCAAAGAACTATTTGAAATTTGACTTTTCCTTAAGTTCTGTTCTATTTGATACTGGAATGTAGGGGGGAGGGTGGGACTTATGTATAAAACAGGATCCCTGCTCAATGAGCCTATGGTCCAGATGCTACAGGACGCAGGTTGCTTTAGGACTGACATTCTGATTCCAGGGATGGAACTGGAAGCAGATTCTTTTTTTCTCTAAAGGAGCGGATTTTTTTTTTTTTTTAAGATTTTACTTATTTATTTGAGAGAGGGAGTGTGTGTGCCACGAGCAGGGGGAGGGGCAGAGGGAGAAGCAAGGGGGACCCTGGTGGGACCCCGGGATCATGACCTGAGCTGAAGGCAGATGCTTAATGACTGAGTCACCCAGGCGCCCCTAGGAGTGGATCTTTATGCAGCCCCACGAGGTCTGAGTAAAACCCCAGTAAGCTTCAGTGCCATCTCCAGCCCTTCTGGGTAGAACAGAGTGTGGTCAGCGAAGGGAAGGAAGAAGCCATGTTTTGATAGCCCAGGGTCTCCACGCTATACCCAATGCATCTCCCAGTGCACATCCTGTTGCCTTGGGCTACCCTGCAGAAAAAGTCAGAGGGCCCTCTCTGTTGATGGGGTCGGGTGTAGTCCTGGCCCATATCAAGGGAGGCCAGCTTGAAGGGCCCGGGCTGTGCTGGTACAATAGCCCACTAATCCTATAAAAATAAATGGCAGAAAGTGAGACCCATGCTTACATTTCAAGCACAATATTGGGGCCCGAATTTTAAACTGCTATTTAGCAATCAAGTTTCATCAGCCAGCTTTTTTGTCTAATACTTTGGGAAGACAGTCAGATGATTCAAGAAAGCATGGTGTTTCAAGGAAGGGGTAAGCTCCCGAAGGAAATGATCCCAGGACCTCTTCCAAGACACAGCTATGTCAGAAAAATAAGGTAGCTCAAGCAGAATGAAATAAAGTTTAAACAGAATTACAAAGGTGTGCATTTAGGGAGCAGAGAGAGAAATGAGGAAGTTTGATGCTAGAACAATCAGGAGAGGCTTCATGAAAAGGGGAGCAGATTTGGAGCTGGGTCCTCAAGCACGGGTGGGATGTACACAGGCAGAATGGAGAACCATGATTCCTAGACACAGGAACGGCAAGAATTCCAAATGCTCGCTGGAATCAAATGATACTAGGAGGAAACAGTTGGCCAAATCCAGGATGTAGGTCACTATGCAGGGCAATTAAACCTGTTTTTTCAGCAAGTCAGTGGCAGGGAGAGAGGTGGTGGTGGAGGGAAGGTTAATTTAGATTTGAAAAGACCTACTGCACCTCAGTATAGCAGAGTTCTCTGTCCTCCCTCCCTCTCTCCCTTTAGTCCTTCATTACTGTATTCAACAAACATTTATTCAGCACTCACAATGTCACAGGCATTGGGCTGGTTAGTCAATAAACTCTGTGGGTCCTTCCCTTATGAAGTCTCTCATGTTGGTCCTTGCCTTTCTATCCCCTTCTCCCCACTTCATTAACGAACGCTCAAATTACCTCAATGGTCTCTATCTTGAGCAGCCCCCCCCACCCCCTCCGGCCCTCCAATCTCAAACCCTTTCCACAATTGGTGAAGCTAATGTGAAAGCTGGCCTGGAATCAACAAATCCTAGGGAGCCTGGGCAGAGGCCCTTTGGTCACCACCCCGTGTAGGAGGCCTGCACCTGCGTGAGACCCCCATGGGAGCTCACAGACAAAAATCACGAGAGACCTGGTGAAGACACACAAAGAAGACAAATAGATTACACACCCCGGAGTAATATAAGCATCTTTTTGAGAAAAATAAGAAACAAAAAATTTGCCTCTTGGAGAAAGGAATAGATTCACATTAAAAGGCACTAACTATGAATAAACACTCTTACACCTAAATGTGTCTTTAAGTGGGCATTGTATATAAATATAACCAGAGAGAAAGGACCCTAACAAATGCACCCTGTTGGTTCTAAATATAGACAGGATATTCTCATGATATTTACAAATCTAACGTGTTGATCCTATATGTTATTGACAATGATATTTACCAAGTTCCCTGGTCAGTTTTCTATAAAAGACTGACCATAAAAGCCCTCAGTGGTAACCATTCTGGACCCCTCTCACTCTAGAGAGCTTTCCTTTTCTGTTCTCACCTTCACTTAATAAGTTTTCACTTCACTTTACCCTTTTGTCTGCGAGATTCATTCTTCCACTGGGAGAGACGAGAACCCTGCAACAGTACTATCAGTACTTCAGCAAGTACATGATCATTTCTGGTATTTGAAACAGTAGCAGTGGTCAAAATAACAAGGCTTGTAATAGTCTCAAAACCCAAACACAACAGGAAGCTGTGTTAATGTTTCAACCCCATCAAAACAAGGGAAAGTGAGGAGTAACCGGTAATGGGATTGTCTCAAATATGGCCGCCCCGTGAAATCTTATTATTCATCCAGTAGTTTTATTATCTGGGTTAATAGTAACATTCTTACTTTGGACTTATTTTGTGTGGAAGGATAAAACAAACAGGTAGTTACATTATTTGACTTTTTAAAAAGTTTTTACTTAAATTCCAGTTAACATACAGTGTTATATTAGTTTTAGGTGTACATATAATGAATCGACACTTCGTACACCACCCGGTGCTCATCACAAGTGCCCTCCTTAATTCCCTTCACCTATTTCACCCCCCCCCCCCCCGCCCACCTCCCCTCTGGTAACCAGCAATTTGTTCTCTAGAGTTAAGAGTCTTGTTTCTTGGTTTGCCTCTCTTTTTTTCCCCTTGCTTGTTTTGCTTCTTAAATTACATGTATGAATGAAATCATGGTAATTGTCTTTCTCTGACTTACTTTGCTTAGCATAATACACTCTCGCTCCATCCATGTTGTTGCAAATGGCAAGATCTCATTCTTTTTTATGGCTGTGTATATCACCTCATACCTATCAGAATGGCTCTAATGAACAACACAAGAAACTGCAGGTGTTGAGGAGGATGTGGAGAAAGGGGAACCCTCCCACACTGTTGGTGGGAATGCAAGCTGGTGCAGCCACTCTGGAAAACAGTATGCAGGTTCCTCAAAAAGTTAAAAATAGGACTACCCTGTGACCCAGCAATTGCACCACTCGGGATTTACCCAAAGGATACAAAAATACCAATTCAAAGGGATACATGCACCCCGATGTTTAGAGCCGCATTATCTACAATAGCCAAAGTGCCCATCGACTGATGAGTGAATAAAGATGTGGTATATATTATTGGGCTTGGCAAATTATGAAAGAAAAGCAGTTAAAATTTGGAATAGCAACTACAATTTTTAGTAGGTGTGTCATAGAGCAAATCTAAAATGAAACCTAAGAGTATTAATGTGAACTCTTGTATACAAAGGAGATCTTTTCTAGCTCTGCCCCTAAATAGCCGGGCTGCAGTTACCCCATCAATACACTTGTCACGGGTCTTGGAGCCTCGTGTTCTCTAAAGAATAGAAATTGACTAGAGGCCAAAAGAGAGTTCAAGGCAAGGCTTTTACTCCCTCCTGCACAGGGGAGACGGCCCAAAGGAAAGGGCCCTTTAGCCTGGCTCCCCATACAAAGGCTGGGAAAGTTTTTAAAGAGACTGAGGTGGGAAAGGAATAACCTCTAAGTCCTCTGGGGCGGGGAGAGAGACAGGAGGTTGGGCACGCAGGTGCAGTGGACAGAACCCGCACTGCATGTCACAGCATGTGAAATCTCCACCCCTGGGTGTCATTTTTAGTCTTATAATGAGGGAGAAAGTCGGTAAAAGGTCAGTGCTGGGGTCCACCTTGGCACAGACAGGTTTGGTTCGGTCTTTAGTTTTCTTAGTTGAGTCCCTCCTTTTTAGGTAAGCATCCTGCTTCCGCATTTCTGCGAGAAATGCTACTCAAGGGGCATAGGGTTTCAGCTATCCAGGAACGCTGGATTTTGTGGTTGGGGCTGAGGGGACCCCAGTCCCGTCCCTGCTCTGTCTCACACTAAACACAAATAACCTATTCTGCATTCCCAGGCCTAATTTTTACACGCTAGTACACTGCGTTCCTCTATGTTCTGATAACCATGCATACACAAACCACCCTACAACATAGTGGCTTGAAAAAGCAATTACTATTCTCTCTCACAGTTCTGGAGGCTGATGGGTTCAGCGGAGTTACTTGTGCCGTGGCTCGTACGGGGTTGCAATCAGGGGGTGGCTGTGGCTAAAGTCATTGTCTTTATTCAGTGTCTGGCGTTCAGGCTAGGATGTCTGGGACATCCGGGAACTGGTTGGGCCTCTCTCTCTCCATGTGGCTTCTCCACATGGCTAGCTTCAGCTTCCTTATGCTATAATGGTCTTAGGGTAATTGGACTTCCTACGTGGTAGCTGCTTCTTCCAGAGCAAGCTTCCAGGACACCCCAGGCAGAAGCTATAGAGCTTCTTCTGCAGCCTCGGAAGTCCTGCATGTCACTTCCGCTGTCCCTGTTGGTTCAAGCAGTGACAAGTCAGCTCCAATTGGAGGAGGTAGGTGGAAGGATAGCCACCCCCCTCCATGTGCGCTGCACGGGCACAGAGGGAAGAACTGATGGTTTCATGAAGCACGTTTCTACGTGAATTCCTTCATAGCGATTAGAGAATGATGTCCGTCTAACCTAGAACTCAAGCTCGAGCATCTCAGGTTTCTTTCTAGCCAGGGGCAGCCAGCACAGCAAGAGTAGGATTAGAACCTTCAGCAGGAAAGAAAGAAAAGAAAATCCACAACTAAGCTGGATTCCTTTCGCTCCGTTTTATGAAGATTAAAAGCGAGCACCCGCCCCAGGCCCTCCAGGTGGGCCCGGGCTGGTGCATCCGGGTCGGGGCCTCGCTCGGCTGCCGTGCCAGGGAAGCTCCCGGCCCAGATTTCCTGCGGCCTCCATTGTCCCAGCACCCCCAGCTGTCTCTAGCTCAACTGGCCAGCTTTGCCCTTCAAGGGGCTGTGTGAATTTTTCCTATGTACCGTTGTCAGCCTGTACCAATGTTTACCTGCCTGCGACATCCAAGGTGACTGTCTTCCGATGACTGTTTTTCTTAGTGCTCTGGTTCCAAGGTCACTTAACGTTCGAGTGGTCTCCCCGACTTTGTTTGTCCCAAAGTCCCATGGCTTTTAATGTGTGACTTTACAGAATGGGAGATTTTTCAGAAATGCAAATTTCATATTATGGCAGAAAAACCGGAACTCTTCATTCTCTGCTAAGAGAAAGCAGGAATCTTTGGAGAGAAGCTGATTCCATTCTTGGGGTAATATTCTAGCCTGGTGTGGAACTTTTATTGCCAGAAAGCAATGAGGCTTTAGAAATTCTGGAGAAAGACACAGAAACCGGGTTAAAGGTGGATCTATTGGCCAGGTTACAATAAATTGATTATCAAAACAAAAACAAAAAAATATGGTTAACTCAATATGTTGAGTCATGAAAAGCAGGAGTCAATAGATAGTTAAAGAAAAATAATGAGAATTTTCTTTTTAAATAACAAATATTATATTTGCATTGTATTTATTCAGAGGAGCAAAGATATTACTCATGCTTAATCGTACAAATTGCTTCAGGACTATAGATACATAGACACCCAAAGGGAGATGAAATATATGTCAGAAAAAGACTGGGAAAAAAATGTAGGCCCAGGTTTGGGATGTCCTTGTCTATTATGGTGACCCACGGGCATTCATTATATGCTAAATTATAAAGACTCTGTAAAACTTAAAAATTCAATAAAACTTTCATTGCCCACATTACCCAGAATCTTCAGATAGTAGTAGAACATTAAAGTGGGATATTGAAAAATATAAATTAGCAGAAGTTTGTACAGAAACTAGATTCAGTTAGCTAGAGGTCTTGTCGTCAAACTCTCGTGAATATGTGATTTTCAGGCAACAGAAAGAAGGCACCCTCTTCCCTTGCTTATCGGTGGACAGGCTCGTGAGACCTCCTATTGTAAGGCCGCAGCCTGCCATTCACATTTGCTTAATGACATAGCAATCTAGTGTAAAGCACTAATGAAATCCATCAAAGCCTTTCATTCAAAGGCTATAAGAACCCCCTCTCCTCCTCCCACCTTCATTTCCCTTGGGTCTGAACGCACTTCAAAGAAATTGTAGCCTTGAGTGGATTCGATTTTGTCTTTTAAATAGACTGGAAATGAGGAGACATCTGCTTGCTTGCATATATTTGCTGTTTGATGGTTCCAGCACTTATCCCTCATGACTCCCTTGATTTTCCCCTGCCCTGCATGACCACTGCAAAGAACCAGACAAAGGCTTCTGGAGGGGAGAGAGAAAGGCCCAAGCCCTCACATCTGGAACCATTCTAGAGGGCTAAGAAAAAGGTTTTACCAACTTGGTTGAAAATGAGTTTACTGACACCCAGATATTAATATAACATTGTGTGTCAGCTTTTTCAATTTAAAAAATATATACATTGAACCTGAAGGTTTTGTAGGAGGGAACATTAAAAAGACAATTCATTTATGGCACTGGTTGCTCTTCAAGAAGAATAAGGTATTTTCCCCCAGTTTTATTGAGATTTAATTGACATTCAGCACTGTGTAAATTTAAGGTCTATAGCATAATGACTTGACTTAAGAAGACTAAGATTTTAGTGTTTCATATTTTGGGTTTACAGTCATTGGTCCAAGACTTATTTAATAGGTTTAGAAACATGTAAAGGTAGATTATACAAGGGACTCTTCAGATGTTTCTTAGATGAAAATATGCTATTATGGAACTGTGAGGCTGATAAAAATTGGAGCTACTTTGCTAGAAAAATGCAAAAAGATTTATCCTAATGAAAAGTAAGGTAAGTTTTAAAGGTCATTTATGTAATTATAGAACGAGAGACCTAATCAACATAAGGGAAACTCAAAGAGAGGGGAAACTTGAGGTGAAGAAGATCTGTGGGACTTTAGGTGGTTTCAGGTTTGAGGCAGTTTGCAGGCAGACCCCAAAGGTGAGCCGTTTTGGAAATCTGGACGTCACAGGCCTCAGATCTCACGCACACCGGGCAGTGTCAGTCACGTTTACAGCAGGCACATTGAGAGGGGTTGTAAAAATTTATTTTTACAAGCACTTGCTCAGAAACGAAGCTATGTACCTGCAATGCCTGTGGTGTTTATGCCGCATTACCAGAAGCTTTTTTTTTTTTTTTGGAAGCGTGAAGAAAAACAAACAAAAATAGTCAAAACTGTGTATTTGCCAGAATAGAAAGTAATTTTTCACTTCATAAAATAACCGCCCACCCTGAGATGATTTTCTGCTTCATAGACTCTAAGTCAGAACTGAATTTCACCCAACTGTTGCAAATTGGCCAACAGAAGATCCGCTAGAAGGTCTCACTCATGCCATGCGAAGCCTTGTTTCTTCCACAATTCACAGGGGCGCAGTAGGGGCCCCGGGAAGAAGTGGTCCACTCTGCTTGGGCGGAATGAGCTGAGAGACTCACAGAGGAAGTGATCCTTACACTGTATCTTGGAAGCAGAGGAGGTATTTGCCAGGCAGGTGAGGCAGGGCTTAGTGGAAAGGTCATAGGTACAACCCAGAAAGTGGGAGCAGTGCGGGCTAAGGGGTGGTGGGGTGACATCGTCCGGTCCCCTTGTGACTTTGGAGGTCAGGAAGGAGGTAAGGCACAATGAAATAAATATGGGGTGGAGAGCTGAGCTGCCCAGAAAGCAGGGCCAGATTCGTGGACATCCTTGTACATTGTACTCAAGAATTTTTCATTCCTTTATTTAATAAATTGATGTATTGAAAACGTACTAAACGACAGGCCTTGGGGAGATAAGACACATTTTGTTGTTGTTGTCCTCATGGAGGTTATAGTATAAAAAGGGCAGACAGACATTAAATCAATAATCACACACATAACTACTTAATTTTACTTGTGATAAGCTCTTGTGGGTGAAGGACAATGCTTGTGTCATGAGGGTTTGTAATGGAAACATCTAACTTAATCTGAGGATCCTAGAAGGCTTTCCTGAGGAAGTGACCATGAACCTGAGAACAGAGTAGAGGCTACTGAGTCAAAGGAGGGCTTATTTGGGTGGAGTTGTTGGGTGGGGTTGGAAAGAACGTTGAGGGCAGATGTGACAGGGGCAAAGGCCTGGGGACAGGGAGTTTCGCGGGGCTGTAGAAAACCCAGAAGCCTATGGATGGACTTTAATCAGAGGAGCCTCATGATCGTGTTTGCATTTTAGAAACCCTCCCCTGGCGGTAGCACGGGAAATAGCAACAGCATACGGGACTGGAAGTAAAGAGACCATGTAGCTGTGTGCTGTTATCCTAGATCCAGTGGGAGGGTCAAGGTGAGAGCAAAAGCTGTAACAGTGTGGACAGAGAGGAGGGAATAGATTTGGTAGATAAAGGGCTAGGAATGGCTGTTCTTTTTTAATTAAAATTTTAAACCATTTTATTTATTTGAGAGCGAGAGTGAGTTAGAGAGCACAAGCAGGGGGAGCAGCAGAGGGAGAGGGAGAAGCAGGCTTTCCGATGAGCAGGAAGCCCGATGTGGGGGTCAATCCCAGGACCCTGGGATCATGACCTGAGCCGAAGGCAGACACGTAACCAACTGAGCCACCCAGGCGCCCCAGAAACGGCTGTTCTTAATGAACAGTGAATTAGATTGGAAAGAAGGGAGGAGGAAGTCAAAAGAATGACTCTAGGATTTCTGGATGGAGCAACTGGGTGGATAGTGAAATGGAGCACAAAGATAAGACGTGGTGGACGATTAGGAGGAGCCAAGGAGCTTCATTGTGGACATGCTTGGTTGGAAGTGCCTACAGAAACGTCCCATGGGCAGCTGGATGCGAGCATAAAGTTCCAGGAAGACTTCAAAGCTGGAGTTACAGAAATGAAACATATCCGCTATTAGGAGGTGGTGGAATTGAGAGCTCACCCCGGGAACGTGAACTGAGTGAGAAGACCAGAGTTTCCAAGACCACACCCTGGGAAACATAGCTATTCAACAGGTGAGCATAGAAAGAAGAGGCAGAAAGGAGCCCGAAGAAGAATGACCAGAGAGGTAGAAGAATCAGAAGAAAGCGTATGCTGGATATTCTCCATCTGCCCCTCCTACTCTGCGTTCTTCCCTTCTTCATCCTGCTTTGTGACCCCTGTGGACTGCATCTACTGGCTCTCTCGCTCTCTGGCTTCTAGAGGTCAGCAGCTGGGAGGCATTGACAGAGAAGGGAGGGCCAGAAGAGAGAGAGAAGCTGGGTGATTCCTCCTGTTGGATTCTGGATTGTTAGTGGCTCTGTTCCTCTACCCAAGTCCACACTCCCGTTGTGCATGCGTAGCTGAGGCTCTTTCGTCTCTGCAGACCTAAGGGTGGGAAAGGTGGTCCTCCTGTTGCTAAGTCCTTAGGTCCCTCATCTTCCTTTCCTGGTTCACCTTAATCCCATCTAGAGCTTTTCCAACAGCTCCTTCATTAACCTCTGTCCAGTCATTCCTGTTTCTTGCCATCTGCATCCTGTTGGGATCCTCACCTTTACAGAGTTCTAGCACAAAGCCACAGAATGAGTTTCAAGGTGGGGGTGGTCTCCAGCGTCAAATGCTGTGAGACCTTGTTTGATGAAGGCTGAGGAGTCCATGCTATGTAGCAACTGGAGGGTGTTGTGGCCTCAACTGGCACAGGCTAAGGGAATGATGGGCTGGAGCCTGATGGCAGTGCACCGAGGAGTCAATGGAGAGGCACTGACCATTCCTTTGAGGAGCCTAGCTATTTAAAGAGAAGAAGGTGGTATTTTGAGGGAGCTGCAGGGTGGTGGTTTCTTCCTTTGATTTTTTAAAAATTTTTAAAAAGATTTTATTTATTTATTTTAGAGAGAGACAGAGAGCATGAGTGGGGGGAGGGGCAGAGGGAGAGGGACAAGCAGATTCTGTGCTGAGTGTGGAGCCCGATGCGGGGCTCCATCCCAGGACCCTGAGATCATGACCTGAGCTGAAATCAAGAGTCGGATGCTTAACCACCTGAGCCACCCAGGCGCCCCTCTTCCTTTTATTTTAATGTTGAAGGGACTTGGGCACGCTTTTAGCCAGTGGGAAGGAGCTACTAGACAGAGAAAGCTTGGAAGTGAAGGAATGGGAAACATGAATGGATCCATGTCCAGGACTGTAGCAGGAGCTGACCGGAGGGATTAACCTTGACCACAGAATGCTGACTTCTTAGCTGAGAGCCAAGGAGTGAGTGTAGATGTGGACAGTAAATGTGTACTGCTGTGGGGTAGGGAAATGAGGGGGTTTCTTCCTGACAGCCTAAATTTTCTCAGTGAAAGTTCAAGGGCAAGGAAATTTCAAAATTGCAATTGTGAACAACAGGGGAGAAACTGATCAGGGACTAGTGAAGGTCTCAAAAGTTTGCTAAAATAAATGAATAAATGATTGGTCTAAATGATATAAACCAGAATGCAGCATGTGTGGAGAAGTGATAATGTCATGAGATACAGTTGGAAAGGTAGGATGTGTCTAGATTATGGAATTTGGTCTTTATATAGGCAATGGGGAGCATGAAATTTTTCTGGGTTTTTGTTTGTTTGCTTATTTTTTTGTCTTTTTAGTAATCTCTACACCTAACGTAGGGCTTGAACTGACAGCCTTGAGATCAAGAGTTGCATGCTCTACCCACTGAGCCAGCCAGCCACCTGCATCGAAGGTTTTTGATTAGTGGAGAGATGAAGAGAACATAAGACTTTTGGGGGGGGTGAGTGGGGGCAAGGAGAAGTACTAAAGGTTACAAAGAGGCCTTAAAATAATCCAGGAGCTAGATAAGGATGTGCCCTATTTGGGGGTTGAGAGTAGAGATGACAAAGTTAAGAGCCACTGAGGAGCTAGATCCTATGAGACTAGTGGTGATGCCAACAGGTGCATTGGGGGATGGTTAGTTCCTTTCCCCAAATTCAATCCTCTCCCATCTTAATCCACCCTAAATATACACTCTGAGCCAAAGCAGGGTGCTTTCTGTGCAAACACTGGTTTGACATGAACTGCCTAGCCCCATCCAGATTGCCACACTGAAATGTCTCCTTGTATAGACATATACGAACTTCCACAGCATAGAGCTTAGAGGTGACTCAGATACAGGAACTACAAGAGAAAGAGTCGGAGATAAGATAGCAATTTCAGTTGGCTTTCCTGGGTGATGTCATGATACTGTTGATCAAGAAAGATCACATTTGTGAAGGAAAATGATGAATTTTAGGTCCCGGGATGATCTATGTGGATTTGGGCCATTGGGGTTGAGAATGTGAGTCTGGAGCTTGGGAGGGAGGCCGGGCCTCGTGGCGCTGATGCAGGTGAGGCCTGTATGGGGCTGATGGTGAAGCGGCGGGGCCCAGGGAGAGCGGTACCTCAGAAAGACCGGGAACAGCTCTTTGAGGAATGTTCTCTGAGAGGGCAAGCAGAGGTGGACGAGGGGTGTCAGGAAGGAAAAGGAGAAAATGCCAGAAAAACAGGAGGATACACAGAAGAACACAGCTCCTGACAGCCCAGATTGGAGAGTCCCACCAAGGAAGGGCTAATTGAGGATAATGGCATGGTAGCTTTTCCTTTTTACAAACAATACCACTTCTCTTCTTGAAGACTGATTTCTAATTTACAGTTCGGTCTACAAAATGGTCCCTCTTTTAACATCACTTACGAACAAATATTTAGAGTTGCTCTGAATCCCCCTAACTTTGTAGTTTCACGATCACCGTCCAGAAAGCTGTGCTGTTCTTTGTGTGGAATTTGTTTTAAAAAAATCTGTTCAGCGGTTCTAAGGGCTTCAATCTGAACTCAAAATGTTACTTGAATTCCCTTTGATTTTCAAGTTCCACATCGTAGTAGAGCAGGTCCTCATACAGCAAGCCAGCCCCCAATAGGTGGCCCTGGGTCTGCATTTGAGTATTTTCTAACTGCAACAGGTTCTCTTCTGAGTATTTACCCCAATCTCTGCCATTGAAGGGCTCCTGCATTCCTGGTAAACTGGTTTCACTTGGGAGCTCTTGTAATAACGGCACCTGGCTCCTGGAACGGCTTTCAGCATAACCCCCCTCTCCTCTTTCACACTGAAGAGCCGGTTCATCACTACAGGACTGTAACAATTGTGTGCGGCTTCTAACCTTTCTGGAATCCGAGTCCTCAAGAGTGCATGCCAACCCCTCATTCGTATCAGTGTCCGTCAGGTGGGGATTCATGTTGCCCCCTTCCGAATTTTGTTGTGAGGCTCCTAAGTTTTCACCGGCAGTGATCTTGAGAGGAACATCATTTTGAGCTGTGTTCATTTCCTGAAGGCAAGGTTCATATTTGTAAATGTCTGAGTCTCTTTCACGACAGTCGCTCTGGTCAGGATCTGAGGGAACTTCAGCAGACCATGGTGGTGTTTGTGGTACAACATCTACATTTAAAAATTCTAAGTCTCTAAGTGAGTAATGCCACTCTACGGCCTCAGATCGGAGCGCTGCGGCATAATCGCAGATGACCATGCCTGGGGTCTCATCCCCGGAGGGACTGTTACTGCCCAGTGATCCAGGCACGGTCAGTGGACCCTCAAATGTGTCAGTGTTAGAGGCACCTTCCAGATGAGTCTCACACAAACCTGAGTCTGGACCAGAAATGAGAGGGTTTTCAAAATAGTCCTCCTGATTCTCACACTTCTCCAGAATCTTCTGGCAGGGGATATTGTCCTCAGGATCCTCTGATGATGTAACATTGTCCTTCCTCACCCCCGAGTTCTCGTCCTCCGGGGGCTCACTGGCTCTGTGGCTCTTCTCACCGTGTGCCTCTTCTTCAGTCACATTTCTTGCATCCTCTGAACTTGTTGAACTTAGAGTAAATAAAGACCCTTCATCAGAATCAGAATCGTAGCTGCTGTCCAATGGGTACTGAGGGTCAGGAGGAGCATGTTTCTGCCCTGGTTCCATGTCACTGAGTGGGACCGCACCGTGGGAGGCGGGAAGCCCTTCCTCAGCACTGGCCCCCTGGAGCCTTTGCTGCTGTGTGTCCTGCAAATTCAGGTAAGTGCCCACTTGCATTTCCTTGGAAAACTCCGAAGGTAACCGCTCATTCTCTCCAGCCCCCTGTGCTTTCGTACGCGTTTGCATTTGAGAGAGAGAAGCTGCCATTTCTCCTGAGAGGGGTGCGTTTAACTCACCCAAGTCACTGTGAATTGAGCCAGAGACAGTCTGCAATCTGCCAGCTCGCACAGGGGCGCCCGCTGAATGCACGCTGGGAGAACCTTCCTGGGCCAGAGTTGCATAATTTACTTCCCCGAGAGCATCTTTCCTGTGGATGTGATCCTGCCCTGCTGGAATTCGTTGGTTATGACCAGCATTCGGCTGTCCTTGGAGAATGGAATGGGCTGCGCTGTCACTCAGAAGTATGTACTCCTTCCCACCTCCTGGCCCTCTGCTGTCCCCACACGGCCCCCTGCTCTGCCACCTGCCAGGCTCCCTTCCACCCTCTCCTAGAGGTCTGTCGGGGATGACAGCAGCGCGGGGGCTGGCGGGCTCTTGGAGGGGCCGATCTGTCCTCAGGTGCTGGGCGTTCCCTGCAGCTTCAGTGTCGTCACAGAAGCCCTTGTTTGAGTACGCGTTATCCGCGTTGTCCCCGTTGTTGTCGGAGCTGGGCCTTTTGCGTGCACATCTCTGGTGCCACAGTCTGTCAATGAAAGGCCTGGCGAAAGCCCCCAGGCAGAAAGCCACGAAGAACGTGATGAACACGGCCAGGCAGACGGCCAGGGCGAGGTCCTGGGAAGTGTCTCCCTGTCTGCCAGCCGTGGGCACATCCCTGGGGCTCCTGGCCCCTCTGGGCAGCCGGCGCAGCCTCTCGCTGGCTGGGGCGCCCGTGGGGCCCTTCCTCCGCACGGTGCCAGGGCGCTCAAACCAGCCTGCCTGGGGCCTCTTGGATTGGCCCGGCGGGAGGCTTTTCACAGGCTTCGCAGGACCGTGAGGAAGGTGGGTCTCCCTGGAAATTCCACTTTGGAGGGTCCACTGGTCTGCCTCCTCGTTCCCTGGAAGCGGGGTGGGGGGAAACACACAGTGAGTGGACACGAAAGTAAGGCTCTGTGGGTCCTCCTCAGTCCTTACCTGGCTGTCTCAGGTGTGCATGGCATGACGGTACACAGCTTTACTGACTGATCAATTGGTTGTAACCAACTGTATGTCTCCGGCCACATGCGCTTTTACACCTGGCCGTCAGGCTTTGGCCTGCTACTTAGAGGCCCGGGAGGCTGTCCGTTTCTTAGGCTTCTTGCCTGATTGCTGCTCATGCGAGGAAAGAAGACCGGGACAGCTACACCGCTTCTCCTTCCTCTGACCCCTCCACCTACTGCCCATTTTGGAGAACATGCCATCAGCTGCCTGCACAACCTCCCTTGGCTCTACCTATGTGCAGGGTATCAATTTCTCACTGTGCCCCAGGGCTGGCAAACAGAAACATTCAGGTTTCTTACTGGCTCCTGCCATTCTGCCTTCCATACCCAGAATGCCAGTTGTGGTTTCTACAGAGGAGTGAAACAGGGTGGCTGACATTAAGACTTCTCTGTGATCCGGGCACCTGGGTGGCTCAGGCGGTGAGCATCTCACTCTTGGTTTCGGCTCAGGTCGTGATTTCATGGGTGGGGAAATCAAGCCCCCAGTGGGGCTCCACACTCAGTGGGGAGTCTGCTGGAAGATTCTCCCCTTCTGCCCCTCCGCCCACTCGCTTTCTCCCTCTCTCGAATAAATAAATAAATCTTTAAAATTCATAAATTTTGGGGCGCGTGGGTGGCTCAGTTGTTAAGCGTCTGCCTTCGGCTCAGGGCATGGTCCCAGGGTCCTGGGATCGAGCCCTGCATCGAGCCCCGCATCGAACCCCGCATCGGGGCTCCCTGCTCAGCGGGAAGCCTGCTTCTCCCTCCCCCACTCTCCCTGCTTGTGTTCCTTCTCTTGCTGTGTCTCTCTCTGTCAAATAAATAAATAAAATCTTTAAAAAAAATAAATAAAATAAAATTCATAGATTTCTTCTAAACCTAGGAAGCATGGCCATTTTCTACTTTAGTGGCAGTCATGAACAGAACAGAGTCCAGGACTTATTACAAAAAACCTTACCTCCCCCCACCCCACCTCCGCCCCCATACCCAGTTAGGAGTTTGGGATTTAGCCAAGATCGTTAATGGCAAAAAAAGTTTTCCAGAATGTTCAACTCTGGTAACATAGTCTAGCATTTTGGGAGAATGTCAGGGAACAAATCAAAGTATACTTTTGAAATATATGTGTTTTGTGTGTGTGTATATATATACATAAACACATATATACACACACACAAAACACACACACACACATATATAATATATATAACAGGATTATACTTTCATAGGGTTAGCAAGCATTTTCTTTTATTTTAATTCCAGCATAGTTAACATATGGTGTTATTTTCAGAGGCAAATGCTTTAAATAATCATGTTTTGCGTTTTCAAAGTTCTTTCTTTGATTAGTTATTTGTTAAGAATTGGGATTGGGGCACCTGGGTGGCTCTGCTGGTTAAGCCTTTGACTTGAGCTCAGGTCATGATCTTGGGGTCCTGGGATCAGCTCAAGTTGTGATCTTGGGGTCCTGGGAATCTGCTCGAGCCCCACCCCCACCTCAGGCTCTGGGCTCAGCAGGGAGTCTGCTTCTTCCCCTCCGTCTGCCCCTCCCCCTGCTCCTGTACGTGCCCTTGCTCACACACTCTCTCAAATAAGTAAAAATCTTTAAAAAAAAAAAAAAGAATTGGGATAAAAATGTGACATTTTGGGGCTTTTCTCTCCCTGTGAAATTACTGTTTTTGACCAAATCCAATTGTTTCTGAGCAGTTTGAACTAGGTTTCTTTGACCATGTGAAGAAAATCATCCATGAACTGAGGGAAACAGGTACCAGTGATTATTCTGTGACACAGCCCGCGGCTGACTTAATCCCTAATCAACACTCTTGCTTTCAAGGGGACTGTCATGGTTTCCAATGAGACTAAATTTTCCATGGGCTTTTCTCAGTTCAGCTGGAACCACTTCAGAGAGGAGACGCCACTGACTTACCTACAGACTTACTGCAGATGACATTCCATGTTTTCCTCCAGGATTCAGAAAGGACCTTTTGGAAGGCTGCCACACTATAGTCACACTCCCATTGGTTATCAGCCAAGTCCACCTCCAGATGGGGAAGTTCCAGAGCAATGACCATCATGGGTAGGATGGTGGTCAGAACATTGTTGCTGAGGTCTACCACCTGTTTGAGAAGAAACAAGTTTAGGGCAGTCTGTGAATCAAGACATTTAGAGACAAAATAAATACTAGTTACAGGTATTGTTTACATTGCTAGGGAGGCAATACAAATTTAGCCCTGATTTGAGAGTTAGAGAAACTGGGTTTAAATTTCTGCTCTGCCCCCTAACAACTCTGTGAGCCTCAGCAAACTGTTCACTTTTTAGGAGGCTCCCTCCTAGGGTTGTTGTAAGGGTCAGATGTATGTGAAAGCTTTAAGTATGGTGCCTATATTAGATGCCCAGTCCTTTCCCCTCCCTTCTTTCCTATGAGTTGCAATTTGTACTGTTAGACAAAACCAAGACTCCCGGTGGTTATCAAAGTCTAGAATTAGATACCAGGTCTAGAATTTCTGGAAGCACTGTGATCTTGAAAGTGACCAAAGACACTGGGCCATGAGAACATAGAACACAGAAGAACTGTGGTTGACCAGAAGTAGCAAAGAGAGATCTTTTGCATCAACAATTATCTCAAGGGTGGTAGTACATTTCCCTGCATCCATGGCCACCTGGTATATACAAGATGACTAATTTTTCTAGTCTAATCAGAAACGAAGAGGAACCTGGGGACCAAGAAGGCTTCAGTGGCTCTAGAAACATAGAGCAGGATCTGCAGAAGTTGGATATGGCTGTGACATGATTCAGCAGGGAAGGAGTTTGGGTGTAGCTCTTGCTACCATTTGCAGAGTGCTGCTATGTACCAGGCATTCTACTGGGTGCTTCAACCTTCCCCTCCCCCTTTTCACAGAGGAGGAAACTGGGCTAGGTCACACAGTACATACCACAAAGCCCCTAGTACCAGGGCCTGGTACACAGCGGGTCCTCAGTAAATAATGGAGAAAGGAATGAATGAATGGAGTGGCAGAGTTGAGATCTGATCTAGCTCCACAGCTGTGTGACTTCCACTCTGGAACACGCTTTCTTGGAGCCTGGGCTCGCACTGCACGGGAGGAAAGGGCTGGGTGGAGGAGGCCTGCAGCAGGAGGCGTCAGGGGGTGGAGGGTCGTGGGGCTTAGGGAGGGGCGGGTTGGTAGTTAGAAGAACAGAAAATCATAAAAAAAAAATGTAAGCCTTGATGGAACGGGGAAAAAAAAAGGAAAAGAAAATTGGACCATGAATGAAAGCCAGAGCGGATGAATGTTATCCAGGTCAATGGTTTTAAAAACATCAGGGAAAAAACAGCATTGGCATCTTGGGTTATATAAATTCCTAAGAAGAACTGATTCAAACAATCAAACAGCACCATGACCACGACCACTACGTGTAGAATCAGAATTCTCCCTGAACTTAGGTAGTGACAGTGACCTTTCCAGTGTTGAGTAACCAAGTAGTCTTGACTCCCAAAGGAAGGTTGCCGAAAACAGGAAGGAGGAGACTTGGGGGCTCGGGGTAGAAAGAACCACTTCGCTTGGCCAGGCCTTGCCTGTGATCAATAGCTTTCTTATGTACCCCTCCTCAGCAACAGAGTGGAGTGCTCTGATGTGCTTCGGGTAGTTATTTTCCTTTTAGTGCACATCTGCATTTTCTTCATCCCAGCATCTTACTATATTACAAATCATGGAACTGAAAACAAAACTGGAGCAAGGGCAGAAAACTAATAAAATGATTCAGGAGGAATAATTTCCAAGGAAAAATTAAAGCAGAACAGTCTAATTTGCCTAAAGAAAAAGCCATCCACCATCATTTGAAAGGGGTGTACACTACAGAAAGATTGGAAGAGGCAACTAATGTTGCTACACAAGTCACTGCATCTAAGAAGAATGGGAAAGATTAAGAAAAGAAATGCTAATTTGAAATGCCAGTGAAACTTACTTCGTTCCATCTAAACGTGAGGATGAATTTATGGTTTGAAATCTCCATCTGGCTTCTGAAGATTCCCACATGGGAAGACACGTAGCATAGTGCAAGTACTAAATGCATCTCCCGAAAAAGAAAAAAACCAACATCTATTTTGATATTCAGCTTTCTGGTACCAAATAGTTCCGTCAAGTTCCAAAACCAGTTTTTAGAGTTATTGGCAAACATGGAGAAGGGATAATGGAGAAGGAGAAATTGTATGATTCTGGGCAGTTCAGGTGAAGCGAGAATTACAGATGATTTAAAACATTCTTGGGGCTAAATGTTTTATGCTAAAAACACTTTTAGTTTGCCTGTAGCATCTCTTACCTGTGAGCTACAGAACACCTATGAAGCACAGTAAAAATGCATAGGAAATAACAACAGACATAGGGCAATCACCACACACCTATGATCAGTATACAGTATACTGAATGAGGTTCCCAGGCAACCCAACAACTCATTTGTAGGGAGCTGGGGCGCACTGCCAAGTTAAGCGGACTTTCTCATCTGCTCTGATAATTACTGCGGCAAAGATGCTCCCCAACGGTCCTGCCTTCTGGTATTCACGCCCTTGAGGAATCTCCTGCCCTGGAGCACAGGCAGGGCCTGTGACTTGGTTCTAAGCAATCGAATATGGCAAAGCAATGTGATGTCACTCCCCTGATGACATTATATTAGCTTGTAATGTTTTTCTTGCTAGCAGGCTCTCCTTCAGGCTCTAAAGCAAGCTGCCATGCTGTGAACTGCCCTATGGAGAAGCCCACGTGGCTCAGGACTGAGGCTGACAGCCAGTAAGGAACCAGTAAAGAACTGAGCCCTCAGTCCCACAGCCCACAAGGACCTGAGTCTTGTCAACAACCACGTGGGCTTGGCAGTGGGTCCATCTCCAGCTGGGCCTTCAGGGGAGTCTCCAACCCTGGCCAACACCTTGACTGCAGCCTCTTAAAATACCCTTAGCAAAGGACCCAGGGCCTTGCCTGGCTTCCTGACCCCCAAATCATGAGATAATATGTGTGTAGTTTTAGACTGCTAAATTAGTAGTTATTTGTGATATACCTATTCATGGTCATCATCCATTTATTCATTCCTTTGTTCAGCAAGTGTTTTTAAATATGTGTTATGAATTAGACATATGCTAAGCGCTAGAAAACAAAATAGATTATGATGTATGTCCTCGAAGAGATTAGGGGGGTACAGGCATTAACAATTATCCATACCTAAAGCTAAATAATTTCAGTTGTGATAAATGCAATGAGGAAAAATCATAGCACATTGTAAGTGTATATAAAAGGGCAATGAATTCAACCTGGAGGCCCCAGGAAGGCTTACTTGAGGAAGTGACATTGGAAAGATTCAGAAGAGTTAGTTTTCCCAGGCAAAGGATCAGCATGGGATCCCTCAGCCTTGGTGTGAAGACAGAAATGGAGTGCAGTGAGCAAGGGAGAGTGGTTTGCCATGAGGCTGGAGAGGTGGGCAGGGGCCAGGCCCTTGTTGGGAAAGCTCAGAAGGATTTTTAACAAGAAGTGGCACAATCAGATTTGTATGTTCAGAGAGTGGGATACTGTGGCCACTTTAGAATTTCTACATGCACTTTACATTTATAAAGACCTTGCTATATTCCAAGTACTATTCGAAGCACTTTATATGCATTAAAACATTTAATTCTCACAACCTTCTATGAGAAAGGAATGAAGTTACCTCTATTTTTCAGATGAGAAAACTGAGGCACAGAGAGACATGGTGACTTGACCAAGATGGTGTGGCTGCAGAGTGGCGAAGCCAACCCAGGCCGCTGAGCCCAGAGCCCACCCACCTTACCACTGCCTCACTTCCCTCCCTTCGATAGAGGAGGGACTTGGGGGCTCTGGCTGACAGGTGGCAGTTGGAAATTCATCTCCCACCTATACTTGAAGAACGCTTTTCTTAAACCTGGGAAAAATCAGCTGTCTATGTCGATGCTGTCTAATATGACGGCCCTTAGCCACAACGTGGCTTTTGAGCATTGAAATGTGACTCGTCCCATTGGGATGTGGGTTTGAAGTCTTAGCATGAAAAACAACGTAAAATATCTCATTAATACTTTGTATATTGGTTACATGGGTAAAAGATAACATTTGGGTATACTGGGTTAAAAAATACATTACTAAACAAAATTCACCTGCTTTTTTTTACTTTGAATCTAGTTACTAGAGCGTCTAAAATCGCGTATGTGGCTCGCAGTTGGCTTCTACCGAATGATGCGGGCCGGCCTAAAGAGTGAGGGTCTGTGATGGAGGATATGGGGGACTGAATCTTTCCTCAAGACCTCGCTAGATGTCCCACTGGAAGCCCCCTGGCCTTTCTAAAGGACCACTGTGGGGAGACTGTAAATTGTCTCCCAGAGAAGAGTGGGGAGGGTGGAGGAAAGTGCTTGGGGCAGGGGCTGAAGCGGCCAAGCCCGGAGCAGGGCTTTGGCCCGGGGCAGAGGCGGGGGGTGGGGGGGTGGGGGGTTCCTTCCCTTCATAGCTGTCAGCATTAGTGAGATTAACTGCAAGGCGCCCGAGAGATAGGTGTCCGAGATGGGTCCGATGTTTGTTCAGAGCAGTATATGGTAGGTGGTAAGTACAGGTATGGGCTGTTATTATGATCACGGTTATTATTTAGGGCCCTGTTTGGGTTTGGAAGCACCAGTGTCGCAGGCCTTCAGAGCCCCATATCGTCCCGGGCCCCGGGGTGGCTCAGAGGAGCCTCCTCAAGTGCTCCAGATCGCACAAGACCCCAGGGACCTGTGACCCACCTTGCAGCTCAGGGTGGGAGCCTCAGTTATAACCCAGATTGAATTTCCTGCCAACTGGTAAGTGGAAACTTGGAGTTGGGTTTAATATGATTTAGAAAAATAGTGTGCCAATTCTTGCGGCTGAGTATTATGTTCGAGTAAAATTCATGTCCATTACTGAGGTGTTTGAGTTCTGAGGCAAGAGAGAGACTTCAGCAATTTTAGCAGAGCCTTAAAATAGAGTTTTTGACTAACAGCCCCTACTTCTGGGTGTGGAGAAACTCTTCCATAGAAATATTCTTCTAATGCAATGGCCCGGATGTCTGCGTATTTGAAATACTCTAAAAGTCACTTTATAACCTGTAACTTCTTGAGATCCTTGAAGGCTTCTGGATGAATCCTGAATATCTTGTTGCTCTTTAAGTAGAGGTTTTCCAGCCGCAGGCAGTGCCGAAGGTCAGACAAACCGATCTGCGCTATCCCGTTGAAGGACAGATCCAGACTCTGTAATGACTTCAGTTTCCACAGTCCTGTTAAAATGGAAAAGCACGTTCAAGTACACATGGGTGGTATTTACTGTTGGTTATCACGGTCAAACAGTTGTGACACCCTGCCGGGCTGTCCGTGCAGGACCCGCTGAACGGCGGAGGCTACGGGGATCTGCGCACGATGCACCGCGCAGGAAGGAAAAGGTTCTGTTGCAGAGCAGCCTAGAGTGGGATTCCGATGTTCTTGGGGAAAAAAAGAGCCACATGCAAACAGACACCCATGTTCTGAGCCAGCGGAGGAAAAAGGCCGAGAGGGAGCTGAACGGAGTGATCAATAGTAGTAACACTCCAGAGTTCTTGTTGATCCTGCAACATTTCTAGGCATTCGCTTATTTTTCAGAGGTAATAAGTTGTAGCGAGGTTTTGTTTTCTGACAAAAAGAATCTAATTGGGTTTTGGTCTCCGGCTTTGTATTTCACTTGATTCCAGAGAGTAACCAGGAGGCCCATTTGGCACAGAACACAGAGGCTGGGAAGGAGGTGCCAGTCATAGCAGACTTCCAAATCTGATTTCCCATATGAGTCTCATAAGGATGCCCTGCATTTTCACATTTCCCTTCTGCTCTATTCTTACATATAGCTTGTGTCTCTCTCTCTCTTTAAAGATTTTATTTGAGAGAGAGCAAGCAAAAGAGAGAGAGCACGAGCAGAGGGGAGGGTCAGAGGGAGAAGAAGACTCCCGCTGAGCAGGGAGCCCAAAGTGAGGCTTGATCCCAGGACCCTGGGATCATGATGTGAGCTGAAGGTAGACGCTTAACCGACTGAGCCATCCAGGTGCCCCCCACATGTAGTTTGTGTCTTTAACCAACTACTACTTAGCAGATCAGGTTGGTTCAATTCCAGAAGGGTTTATTCCTTGTCTACTGTCTGCAAGATACTCATTATCAGACTGATTATGCAGAGATGATGACTTAATGTGAATAGCTGTACCTCAATGTTATCTTATGTTCACATCAGCTGTACAGATTAAGTAAGAGATCATTAGGACAACTCAATCAAAACATTATGAGCCAGGCACTTAGTGCTGAGGACAAATAGAGCATAGCATCCTTGTGTCTGAGTGAGTGATAAGACATACACACAAGAAAAAGTACTAGTTATACAAACCGTTATACCCCCACCATCCTACTATAAAGTTAACTGTTGTTTGCCTGTCAGCCTCTCCATCAGATGACTAGTCCCTTCGGGGAGGAATTCATATTTTTGTTAACTCTTACAATGCCTGGAATATAATATGTATCCAATAAGCCAGAGGTCACAGTGTTTGACCCACACAGAGATTTAAAAATTATTGACCTAACAATAAAGATTCAGCACAAAAATTCGCATTTCTAGCTTCTCTTGAAAAATTAAAGTTCCAACTGGCACAAGATAATGCTTTGTGAGAGCTGAATGAGGGCTGCCTGCTTTAGCTGGGGCAGGCACTTATAGAAGATGATTTCTTTGTACTCATGCCTCTATCAAAAACAGGAAAACAAAGGACAGGCCAAGAAGCTGCATGTTTAAAAAAAAAAAAATGGGAGAGAACCAAGGCTGATATTCAGCTGGCATAGGCTAGTAAGAAATATTTCCATATTGGTTTGTAAATAACCATTGCTGGGCCCTTGTGGGCTGCCCCACGGCCCTAGGAACCCAGCGGAAAAGCGCCGGTTATAGGCCAGTTGTTAAATATTTTGAATATAACCCCTAGAGAAAACATGTTTCTTCATGGAGTGAAGACTTTTTCCTATACGTTTTATTATGCAAACATATGGGTCTATGAGAAAAAAATGCAGCATAAGACAACAATATAAAAGAAGCTATGGTTTCCTTAACATCGTCATGGCACTTGCCTGGCTATATATATATGGCTGTGAGCTCATAGTTCCTGTAATATCTTGCTCCTTATTTGAATGGAACACGGACCCTTGGAGTTCCATGGAGGGAAGAAATCATTTTAAAACTCCTGTTTAATTGTATACTCTCTTTATGCTCTAAGCACTTCACAAACATTTCCTCTTAATCCTCACAAAGCCCTGGGTGTTGTTACCATCTTGTAAATGACAAAACCTAGGTGCAGTGAAGTTAAGAACTTGCCCCATGTCAAAGTAGGTAGAGCTGTGGAGCTGGGATTGAAACTCAGATCTCTCAACCATTATTGTTTAACCATGAACATTTCATACAAAACAAACAAACAAAAAGGGCAAAAATAGTAAACATGTATTGTAGGACTCACAATATATATGTAGAGGTAAAGTGTATGACAAAACTAACACAAACACCAGGAGAAGAGAGGTGGAAGAATATTGTTCTAAGTTTCGTGTGTTATGGGCAAGTAATAGAACACCAAATAAAGATGTTAGGATGTATACTGGAAATCCCAAAGTGATCACTAAAACAACACAACAACAGCAGAGAATTATGGCTAATAAGCCTACAAAGGAGATAAAGAGGATTAATTTTAAAGATACACAATTAATGCAAAAAAAGGCAGAAAAAGATAAAAGGGGGAACAAAGAACAGAAGGAACAAAGAAAAAATATCGAGATGATAGATAGAAATAATAGTTTAAAAACACTAAATAAAAGGCAAAGATTCCAAGTTTGGATAAAAATTCGAGTCAACGATATAATTCCTACAAGAAACCTACTTTAAATATAGAAACATGAGTAGGATACATGTAAAAGGATGGAAAAAATAGTCTTTTCTACAAATGGTGTTGGAATAATTGCATATCTTTAAAACTTCTATAAGTTATTCATACCATGTACAAAAAATTAACTCAAACTATTTTAAAACTATCATAAACCTAAATGTAAAACCTAAATTTAAACCTAAATATAAATAAATCATAAACCTGTAATATAAAATGTAAAAAAGTAAAGTTATAAAACTTCTAGAAGAAAACATAGGAGAAAAATCTTTGTGACTTTGGATTGGGCAAAGATTTCTTAGATACAACACCAAAACACAATTTATAAACTAACAAAGTGATGAACTGTACTTCACAAAAATTTAAAATTCTGCTCTTTGAAAGACATTGTTAAAATAAAAAAATACTCAAGCCACAGACTGGGAGAAAATATTTACAAGTCACATATCTGTGAAAACTCTTGTATCCAGAAGATATAAAGAACACTCAAAACTCAATAATTTAAAAACATTAGAAATTGGCCAGAGATTTATATACATCATCAGAGACATACAGATAGCAAATAAGCACACAGAAAGATAATTCAATATCATTAGTCATTAGGGAAATCCAAATTAAAACCACAATGATATACCACTATACATCTATTAGTATGGCTAAAATTAAAAAGATGGCCCATATCTGGTATGGGTAAGGATGTAGGACAACTGAAATTCTTACATAATGCTGGTGGGAATTTAAAATTTAAAACATTTAAAAATTTAAAATTTAAAATTAAAAACAACCACCGCACACAACACTGGCGATTTCTTCAAAAGTTAAACATCTACTTGACATACAACTCAGCCATTCTCTGCCTAGGTTTTTTACCCAAGAGAAATGAAAGCATATATCACCACAAACACTTAGTTTCATTATTCTTTTAATGTTGATAGGAACAGTAGCGATGATCCCTCTTTCATCTCTGGTACTGGCAATTTGTGTCTTCTTATTTTTTTTCTCGGTTAGTTTGGCTAAAGGATTATCAGTTTTATTTATTTTTTTCCAAAGAAACACGTTTTGGTTTTATTGATTTTATCTATTGTTTTCCCTGTTTTCAATTTCATTGATTACTGCTGCAATTTCTATTATTTCTTTTCTTCTGCTTGCTTTAGGCATACATTGCTCTTACTTCTTTAATTTCCCAAGGTGGAAACTTATGTTATTGATTTTAGACTTCTCTTCCAGTGGATGCTTTTAATGCTATACATTCCCCTCTAACTGCTGCTTTTGCCACATCCTGCAAATTTTGATAAACTGCATTTTCATTTTCACTTAGCTTAAAATATTTTCAAATCCCTCTTGAGACTTCTGTGACACATGTGTTATCTAGAAATGTGTTGTTTAATTTCCAGAGATTTGAGGGGTTTGCTGCTTTCTGTTGCTGATTTCCAGTTTAATTCCATTTTAATCTGAGAACATACTTTGCATGATTTGTTTGTTACTCAAGTTTGTTAAGGTGTGTTCTATGGCCCAGAATGTGGTCTGTCTTGGTAAATGTTTCATGTAAGCTACTGTTGTTGGAGGGAGTATCCCATACATACCAATTAGATCAAGTTGATTGATAGTAATATTCAAGTCAACTACATCTTTATTGATTACCTGCCTGCTTAATCTACCAATTGACAGGGGAGTGCTGGAAGTTTCCAAATATAGTGGATTTTTCTAATTCTCTTTTCAGTTGTCAGTTTTTCCTCACATATTTTGACACTTTATTGTTAGGTGCATTCACATTTAAAATTATTAGGTCTTGGCGCCTGGGTGGCTCAGTTGGTTGGGCAACTGCCTTTGGCTCAGGTCATGATCCTGGAGTCCTGGGATCGAGTCCCGCGACGGGCTCCCTGCTCAGCAGGGAGTCTGCTTCTCCCTCTAACCCTCTTCCCTCTCGTGCTATCTCTCATTCTCTCTCACTCAAATAAACAAATAAAATCTTTTAAAAAAAATAAATAAAATTATTAGGTCTTCTTTAAGAATTGGTCCCTTTATCCCCTTTATATAGTGCTTTATTTATCCCTGATAGTTTCCTTGTTCTAAAGTCTCCTTTGTCTGAAATTAATAGAGTCACTCCACTTTTCTTTTGACTAGTGTTTATCTAAATGGTTTATCTTTTTTTTTTTTTTAAGATTTCATTTATTTATTTGATAGAGAGGGAGAGAGAGAACACAAGCAGGGAGAGCAGCAGAGGGAGAGGGAGAAGCAGGCTCTTCACTGAGCAGGGAGCCCGATGCGGGGCTTGATCCCAGGATCCTGGGATCATGACCTGAGCTGAAGGCAGACCCTTACTGAACCACCCAGGTGCCCTTAATGGTTGATCTTTCTCCATCCCTTTAGCTAGCAGCTTTTTTAATAATAGCCAGAAAAGACAGCCTAAGTGTCCACTAACAGGTAAACACATATCCATACAATGAATTCTGGCAATGAAAAGGAATGAACTTTTAATACATACAACACCATGGATAAATCTCAAAATAATTATGCTGAATGCAAGGAGCTATACCCAAAATGAAAGTACATATCATATGATTGCATGAATATAAAATTATGGAAAATACAAACAAATCTATAGTGTCAGCAAGGAGATTAGTGGTTACTTGGACAGAAGGGAGAGGATGGGTGGGAAAGATAAATTATAAGGGGCATGAGGAACTTTTGGGGGTGCAGATAGTTCATTATCTTGATAGTAGTGATGGTCTCATGGGTCAGTGTGGTTCAGTGAGTCAAAGGACAGATCAAAGAGTGCTCAGAAGACAGAGGAGAAGGGGCCTCCAGCAATGTACAGACTTACAGAAGTCTGAGCAGTAACAACAGAATTGTTGATGGGCACTCTGAACTTCATATGAACTTTGAACTTTTGCAGAAAGAGAATGGAAATCACCTACAGTTACCCACTGTACCTCAAATCACAGAAGTGACTATCACAGCAAAGACTGGGATGGTGGGGAACAGAATTAGAGACTCAGGATGATCAAAAGGCACTAGAGGGGAACTGACATTTTTGAGCACCTGTTATGTACCATATGCTGTGAGAAATGTTTCACATGTATCATCACTCTCTGTGTTAAAGTTTTTACAAATACCGGGGTGCCTGGGTGGCTCAGTCGGTTAAGCGGCTGCCTTCGGCCTGGGTCATGACCCCAGGGTCCTAGGATCAAGTCCCACATCGGGCTCCTTTCTCACCAGGGAGCCTGCTTCTCCCTCTCTCTCCCTCTGCTTGTGCTCTGTCAAATAAATAAAATCTTAAAAAAAAAAATAAAGTTTTTACAAATACCGTCTCTAACCTCATATCCTCCCTGTATACACCATCATCCTCAGTTAAAAATAAACAGGCAAGTTTTTATAGGTTAAGTGTCTTGTTTAAGGCCAATTAACAGGTAGAGTAATATAAGAAATATAAGAGTATAGAAGAAGAGTGTAAGAGTTAATAAGAAGGATGGGACCAGAACATCCTAAGCATGGGGTGGGGGGTAGGGACTTTGAAGGCAGAGAGTTATAAGGATACCCCCTTATTTGACTCCCTTCATAATATCAAGCTAAGATCCCCAAGAGGAAGGTAAACTTCTGCAGATGGGAATTAAGACTGTTAAGTTCAGTTACAACTCCTACATGAAAAGTTTCCATCTACTTCCAATTTTAGAGAATAAAGGTTTAATTGTATTAAGAGAACTGGTGGGGTCCTATAAATGACATTGTTTGTTTAGGGTCTCCCAGGAGAGAGTTGGGAGATTTGAGTAAACTCTTCCACAGTACTTGGCTGCATTTCTCAATGGGGGAACGGTGTTCTTTTAAAAATTTTGCATGGTGAATCAATGTTGAGGGGGGTACTCAGGTGAACAAAAGAAGTTGGGAGGGGCATTCACAGGCTGAGGCATGGACATCAGAGGGTAGATTCCATGTTTCAAGAGAGGGGAGTTGAACATTGGGAGGAAAATACGGAGACCCTTTTGTGGAGAAGGAATTATTTATTGAACTGCTTTCTGATGATCACATAAGCCATGGGAAGCAGGAATCTGATTAGCTTTTGCATTTAAGTGGCCAGAGGTGTTTTATTATTTCCAAGAAATTGTCTCAGTGTCTATTAGAAGAAAGGCCATAGAGGGTACGCCCAGACACTAAATTGCCTAGGAATGTTCCTTTGGACTATGAACTTCTTAAATGCTCTCTGAAAAGCAATAATCTGATGACACAAAACAATGATATTCAAGGGGTTATGGCTTCAAGTTCAAAGAGTATTAAGAATTGGAAGAGTCTGGAATGGTCCTAGACAAGATATTTTATTCACAAGGTCAGCCCTCAATGTGGTCAGTTTTATATAGGTGAGCCAAAGACCTTGCCCTCTTAGCTTACTGACATACATTCATGTTGTTATTTTAGAACCTGACCTGGTTTTGAGAACATAGGTTATTGGTATTTCCATAATCCAATAGCAATCAGGAGGAAATAATTCCCTAAAAATAAATAAGAATATAACATATTTTTGTTTTTACCATACACTGATTTTTTTTGTTTCTCTTTTTTCCTCCACCAGTTTCAAAAGTCGGGTATTATTTCATCTCATTTGTAACACATTTATCTCTTGAGTTCCAGAAATTAGTGTGTTAAATGTCAGCCTGTCAAATCTGGTCTGTCAACCTTATTGGAATCCCAGTGAGATGTTGGTCCTTATACCTTTCCAGGTACTCTGTGGGCACTCCAAAAATATTGCTTGATGAAGGAGGAATAATTTAACTGGAGATTGATCCCATTGTTTTAAATGTTTTAAAACTGATTTTTCTGTTATTAACACTGTATTCCAGAGATCTGGGAGAAAGGTGGACTCATCAGTAAGCTTAAATTCATAGCTAGCTAACTGTTTTGTAAATTGCATTGGCGCCACCTCCTCTGGGTGTTTTCCCAACATGAAGGTTATTGGTGACATCAGAGCTGACCCTGAAGGTATGGGATCAGTTGACTCTGGATTAGTCAGTGTGAGCTTTCAGTCTTACAAAGGTGGGCTTTCCTGAGTGAAAGCAACTTTTAGTTGCTTCTATAAGCTGTCACCATTTGAAGACGTGGGACATGGTTTATAAAAGTACACATTGTTACAAGGCCAGTTGCTTGATTGCTACTTTGTGAGAATCTCTGATTTATTATTTTAAACAAGTGCAAGCACTTATATAAATAGGTAGACACAAATGATTCTCTGCTCATGAATTATAGTGGGCTAGGAGTTCCATCTACTGCAATAGTTATTTAACATTTTAAAAGATAACTTGAGATTTAGACAAAACCAAATTTATAATTTGTTTCTAAATAGACTGCTATTCTCAATTTGTGCCAAGAGAGTAAAAATAACTAATATTTGCAAAGTACTTTACAAGCATACAAAGTACTTTTCACATATTTTAATAGCTACCATTTATTATGCCAAATGCCATGTTACAGTAGGTTCTTGAAATACATTTTTCCTTTAATCCTCACAATTCTATGAGTAAATATTACATTATCAAGATGTTACCTTTTTAAAAAAATGTTTTTAAGTAAACTCTACCCCCAGTGTGGGGCTCAAACTCACAACCCCAAGATCAAGAGCCGCATGCTCTACCCACTGAGCCAGCCAGGCGCCCCCAGATGCTACCTTTAAACAGGCTTAGAACAAAGGAATCAAAGAACAAAGGGAAGGTCAGAAATAGAATGGTACTCCAGGCAGCACCTCCCCTTTACCAGCTTTTTCCCTCCAAAATGGGATTTCAAAGTCAGAGTGACTGAGCCACAGTCCTAAAATCATAGAATGGCAAAGGGATGTTACAGGGGGCTCAACTGAAATATGTGATGATTAGAGGAAAATAATTCAAATCACAAAATGCTATGGATAAAAGAACTCTGAATTATATCCAGTTAGGTTCAGGGCTTCCATTGGCCTTCCATCATCGATTGGTTTCATTCATCTCTCTATGGTTTCATCTGCTAGAGTTCTAATAGAATTTCAGATACATGATTTGCTCATTTCACTTTTTCTTCTCCTTTGTAAGTGTAACATTTTTCCTGATATTTTGGGGAGGCAGAAGTTCAACTAGGAAAAGAAAGATGGGGTTGTATGTGCATTTTATAGGGGTGTTTGATCCTTAAATGGAATTGTATTCCCTCTGACCTCCAATTAGCTCTTGGGAATTCATCTGCCTTAAGGAGATATGTTAAGTGGTGGGATAATATTTTGATATATTAATCTTTTATCTCTATGTCTCTCTTTCCATTTCTCCCCATTCAACCAGAAAGTAGGCTCTGTGTTAATTACCCCAGGGGAGGCACAGTGCAAGGCAGAAAACAGAGGAGTCTACAAGTCTTTCTGGCTTTTGTTTTCCAAAGGCCTAAACCTTTAGAGGAAAGGAATTTCTAGATCTAAACAGGGTTTTGAAGAAACAAAAAAACGGGAAGAATTTTCTCCAAACTGAAAAAACTGAAATGTTCTCCGGCTGGCAGGGGTAAGGGACATCACACACACACACACACACATACACACACGCATGTGCACACACACACACTTGTTAGGGTGTAAGATTCTAGAGCTGTGGTACAAATTTGGGGAAAAGCAGAGGAAAGCTCATGGAAGACTGATGTTAAGTACAACTATCTCTACACCCCTTCCCCAACTGACCCTACTAGAATGGGGGCTCAGAATCAGAAATTATGTTGAATTATAGACAATAGAAGGTTATATCTCGAGTACACTTGAATTTAGGGGTTGAAATTCACATCTACCATACTCGTTAAGAAATATGTTATATCATATGGATATGTGTAGCTATAATGATGATCATCAAAGAGTTATAGCAAACAAAATGGCAATAGTCTAAATGTTGTTTGATTAACCCAGTTATAACATATGTATATATAAAAGCTACTCAACTATTTAAAATATTATTTATGAGATTGCTTAATTATATAAAGATGTTCAAAATACACTGATATGAAAATACAAATTATGAAATATTATGGAAAGTATCCAATTTGAAAGAAAAATATGTACATAGGCATGAGGAATAGACTTAAATAATATATATAGTTGATCCCTGAACAACACAGAGTTGAGGGGTGCTGATCACCCACACAGTAAAAAATTTATATATAACTTTAGCTCCCCCAAAACTTAACTACTAAAAGCCTACTGCTGACTGGAAGCCTTACCTGTAACAGAAAGCCAATTAACAAATATGTTGTATGTTATATGTATTATATACTGTATTCCTACAACAAAGTAAACTAGAGAAAAGAAGATGTTAATAAGAAAATCGTAAGGATTGGGGCACCTGGGTGGCTCAGTCGTTAAGCGTCTGCCTTCGGCTCAGGGCATGATCCTGGGGTCCTGGGATCGAGCCCCGCATCGGGTTCCCTGCTCAGCGGGAAGCCTGCTTCTCCCTCTCCCACTCCCCCTGCTTGTGTTCCCTCTCTCGCTGTGTCTCTCTCTGTCAAATAAATGAAATCTTTAAAAAAAAAAAAGAAAATCATAAGAATTTTAAGGAAGAGAAAATATATTTACAGTGCTCTATGGTATTTATAGAAAGAAATCCATATATAAGTAGACCTGCACCATGGTCAACTGTATTACATGAAGGACTTATGTTTTTTCCTTTAGATTTTTCTTTAATTACTAAATTTTTAGTAATAACAGGTTTTTAAAAATAAGAATAATACAGTAAAAATTACAAAATACGATGCAATTAGTTTATACTTTACACTGAAAATCCTGCACATTGCTTTTATGGAAAAGCTTAGGGAGAGAAGACTCCTCCCCTTCTCACACAATTCTGTTGATTTGATGACCAGGATAGTCATTCCTTCACCTGGCAGGCTACTGTCAAAATGATGCTTAACACAAGACCAAAAGCTGGAGAAAAAGCAAAACAATAAAAATATGAAAGGAAAGAATGGAAAATAAGAAAAACTAAATATGTATAACTTGGGATGGAGAAAAAAAAGACAATATCCTTATATTTTCTTTTTTAGCAGAATCTATTTTCTTAATTTTAATATTTTCTAAATAAAATATTGGTGATTAGTTAAGGAGCTCCAACATGTAGATTACTGAGTGCCGGAAGAGATGAGAATTTATTAAACAACAGGAATATGTGGAGTATCCTATTAGAAACCAGGATAAAGAATTCTGATTTGGGGGCACCTGGGTGGCTCAGTTAAGCGTCTGCCTTCGGCTCAGGTCATGATCCCAGGGTCCTGGGATCGAGCCCCGCATCGGGCTCCCTGCTCAGAGGGAAGGCTGCTTCTCCCTCTCCCACTCCCCTTGCTTGTGTTCCCTCTCTCGCTGTGTCTCTCTGTCAAATAAATAAATAAAATCTTTAAAAAAAAAAGAATTCTGATTTTGATTTGATAATAAGAAAGTTTACATATTGATCATACATTAGCATATTTCTAGTCTACATTTGGAGGACAACTAGACAAGCAGATGCAAAATGTATTCTAAGAAAACAAATATTATAAATATGGCAACATAATCTGAATTGTGCTACACATTGAAAGTACATGAACTAGTTATTTCTTAGTGCTTTCTATATGTAGTAGCAAATAACTGATAATCAAAGTAGGTAATTGGAAATCATGCATTATTATTTAGCACTTAAATACCTCCTTGTGTCTCTTGACAAATCTATATTACATTAATGTAGGTTACAGTAATGGGAGATTAAATTGCATTGGCTATGAATTCCACATATTATAACTTGAAATTCCACTAAGAAACTCATTTATTTGTCCTGATAAAATTGCTTTACTTTCAGTGGTTTCTTCAAAACTGAAAACATGGAATTCTTACGGGCATAAAACATCTCCTTGTTTCTTGGTCTAGTCCGTCTTTTAAAATTGTACTTACCCTTGGGAATGTCGGCGAGTTTGTTTCTTTGAAGAATTAACAACTTTAGAAACGGAAGCCCGTGCCTCCAGCTGCTTCTGTGGCGTTTCCCCCACGAGGACTTAGCATTGCGTAGATCCAACGCGATGGAGCGGAGGGAACTGTTGCTGAGGTTTAGTACTTCCAAAGCGTGGAAGTGTGCAAGAGGGCTTAAGGTGATGTTCGGAATGCGATTGTTACTGAGGTCCAGATGTTTTGTATTCCAGTCTTCTTTTCTCATGTGCGACCGTAAGAGAGCCCTAAGGAAACTGGCCCTTGTGTCCACTGTGGCTGCTGGCTGGGGTCTGTCCACATGGATATCATGCTTTCCGGTAAAGGAACAATTTGTCAGAAGATACCCATTCCATTGGCACTCTGAACTGAATAAAAGACTGCTTTTTCTGGATGGGTTTGTCATTGTTCCAGTACAATAAAGACCTATTAGCATTGTTAGGACTCTGAAATGTAGGTTTTTCATAATGCCTAGAGAAAGGAAAATGGACTTATTCAAAATAACGTATATGAAAATTAACAGCAAATAAGCAGAAAATTCAATTTTTTTAAAAAGATTTTATTTATTTGAGAGAGAGAGAGATAGCAAGAGAGAGCATGAGGGTAGGGGGAGGACACGGAGAAGCAGGCTTCCCACGAACAGGGAGCCCGACATGGGGCTCAATCCCAGAATCGTGGGATCATGACCTGAGCCGAAGGCAGACGCTTAACCGACTGAGCCACCCAGGCGCCCCACAGTTTTCAATTTAAGATTTAGGAAAATTATTTTGCCTTGATTGCCAATTTAAGTGCATGTTTGATTTCTTAGAACTTGGGGCATTAAAATGTAGCTAAAAAATGGTAAAGCTATGGGGCCCCTGGGTGGCTCAATTAGTTAAGTGTCTGCCTTAGGCTTAGGTCCCCATCCCAGCCAGGAGTCTGTTTCTCCCTCTTCCTCTGCTCCCCCCACCCCACGTGCTCGCTTTCTCTAAGTCTTTTAAAAAAATGGTAAAGCTATAGTATACAATTACATTTATGTCACATTTTAAAGAAACAACTCCCCTGATTTTTCAGAGAATACATATGCACTTGGGCCTCACCTCTGTGTCTGTTATTCCAGGAACACTCACTGTGCAGTCTGCTTTGGATGGAAACTTACCAAGATTAAAGACTTCTCTGTTTTCTTGCTGGTCCTTAGTACTGAGCAAAGTCTATTATGCTTATCTACAACCTGTAATCAGCTATGTGGTTTATTATGTGAGTGACAAGCCATCCAGTTACACTAAACTGTGAACGATATGAAGAGAAAGTTCGACTCACAAAGGAGACTCCTGATTTTTTAAAATTAAATTTACATTTTTTTGGACTTTAAGTTGAAATACAACATAAACAAAATGGGTTATAAAAAGGATGTTCTGCATCAGCACCATGAAGATAAGATAAACATCAAGTATCCTTTTCTTCCAAGATTGAGAAGAAAATGAAAATTTTAAAATAAGTATCTACAATGGCTAAATGTATACACAGAAAATTATAAAAGAAAATGGATAGTAAACTCCCCAAAAGACTGTAAGCTCCCAGAAGGGCTATGTTTTCCAAATATATATATTTCATATATTTCCAGATATATATATATGGAAAATTTATATATATATATGTGGAAAATTTATATATATAAAGAGTTCCATTCACAAGACTCTTGCTTAATTTTTTTAAATGATGACTATAAGAACTATATAAAATGCCTCCCCCTTCTCCTCATGTTTTATATTTTCAATACTCTGCAGTCTGTCCCAGGGCTATGCTGTTTGGATGAATAAATGCATGGAGTGAATGAAATTTAACATGTAACTTTTAAACTTTGGTTTCATACAAGGTCAATTCTCCTACATTTTGAAGGGCACCCAAATCCAGGTACACATGGCCTTGAACCGTAGAGGTGCCCTGCAGCATGGAGGAGTGATTTATTTTTACAGCGGGCCTCTTACACAATACCAGAAGTTGAATTAATTTGTGCAGCCAGAAAGGTATTTGTTTCTATATGCAAAGCTGCAGTCATTGTAAATACAATTGTATATACCAAGTTAATGTAACAATACGAACAACCAAAAAATATAGTCATCATTCACAGGCACGTTACTTTGCAGTGTTGAAGAGAAATGTATGACTGAAAAATACTTACGGGGGCATAAGTTAAAGATTTTCATTGACCTGGTTCTTTTTAAGTTGAAGAGATTTATACATTAATAAATTTGAGTTCAAAAAAGCTATATAAGGAAAATTTTATGTCCTAAAATGAAATACATTGATTTGTAAAGAAAAATTATACTACAAACTTTTATGTACTAGGTAAAGAACCCCTAAGAACCCCAGAAAATTTTCTAAGGAAATTGGAAACAATTAGGTAAAATGTCAGTCTTTAAATGGACACATTCAAGCCTAAGTATGAGGAAGCAGTTAGAGATATTGGAGGTGTGTGTGTCAGAGTGAGAGAGATAGGGAGAAGGCTGTAGAAAAAACAAAGTACGGCAGAAACCAAGAGGCCATTCTTCCATAAAAGAGAAGTTAAAACAATAGGAAGAAAGCAGAAGAAGGTATGTTTGATAAGATGTAGGAAGAACACCACAACAGTAACAGTTTCTAAGGCATACCTTAGGTCCTTAGGCAGTTTTCAAATGGGTCTGTCTGGATCTAGCCAGGTGGGGATTTAGACCTGAGCCTTTGAGGCTCCACCCATCCACCCTTGGAGCCTGCCTGCCCTTGGCAAACCTTCGCCCTTTCATCTTCCGGGCTCTGGCCTCTTGCCACAGTGACAGTGTGCACATTCCCCTGGGACACGAAGGGAGGAGCCACTAGAGAGAGTCTGCAATGCACAGAGGGTAGGACTATCCAAACAGGAACTGTACAGCTTCGAGCTATGAGCTCCAGGATTGCAGACAGATTACATAAACACCAATGCATTTAAGTATTCTCAAGCTATAAATTCATCATGTTTGTATGATTAAGTAGAAACCTGCTAGAATTTTAACCATTAAAAAATCAACAGCAAACAATTTACAGAATCTTTATTGTAAACAGAGATCATTAATAGTTCTTACAAACTGAGTTAACTGACACTCAGGGTAGCAGTCCGAAACAGAGTTAGAGGTTTTTGAATGGCATAATTTGTAGTCTTTGCCCCCTCAATACTTTTTACAGGACCAGTGTTCTAACCCCCAAGCTACAGGGCCTCGTGTCAACACTTTTTAAAAGACTACTAAAATTATCAGCATTTCAATGGTCTCTTTTTTGTTAAGTTTAGCACCATAACGTTCTTATCTTCTTAAGAAAAAAATTCGTTCAAAGCTAGGTAGAAGAATTTCCACCTTTCATCATCAGAACTATCACACAAAATTTATTTCATTTTTTTCATAATGCAAAAAGAATACAAATAAGGATATTTTTAAATCTTGCAGACTATATATAGGCAGCCCCCCCGCCCCCTTGTGTTGTCTGCATTTTCCTAGCTGCCCATTGGACGGTTTCTGAAATACTTTGCTTTTATTTCATTTGTCTCCCTTGTCATTGCAACCTATCTCTGAAGTACTGCGGTTATTTAAACAAGCATATATCTACCCCCCTCTCCTGAGAGCCTGTCTTTATCTACTTTCCCGAGTCTGCTGCTTTTCCTATCAGTGCTCAATGCAGGGGATGAACAACCAGAAGAGGCAAAGTTAACATTTTGGTTTTTGAAAAATACCACCTGGTGGTGAGAATGAGGAGCTGAAGCTTTTCCATTATGCAAAATAGATCACAAGTGAAATGGATGGTTTGTTCTTGATCTCATTTCCAGTGAGTTTTCCAGGTCTACATCTCAGTGAAAAGGCAAGGGCTACCTGCAAAGTGTCCTAAAATACTATACCTGTTACCTTTACAATCAGTTCTTAAAAACATCAAAATATCCTCTCATGTTAAAAGCACTTAACGGAGGTGTATCAAAAACACAAGTATTTTTCAAGGAGGAGTAAAAATAGATTGCTTTGTGAATTATATTCAATAAATAATACTTTGTAATGTAGTGTTTTGTGATTTTTGCAAAAATATTTAAAGAGACTTTCAAAACAAATCTAAATAGAGCAGACAAGAATGTAAAATTAAAATATACTAAGCATGTGAATGAAAATTCCAATGGATTTTTCTGAACATCATTCAAATATGAAATGACACTGAATATATTCAAATAAGATCTGAATATCACAACAGTAACACTCAGGTCATAAAGTTCACTTTTTGGGTAATGGGCATTAAGGAGGGCACGTGATGTGATGAGCAATGGGTGTTATATGCAGCTGATAAATTATTAAACACTACATCTGAAACTAATGATGTACTGTAAGTTGGCTAAATGAATTTAAATTTAAAAAAAAGTTCACTTTTTTCCTTCATTTAAGAACTGTACTCTGTATTATATAGTAAGTCGATATCTTTTAGTACACTTTAATGACTATTCATAATCTCTAAGGCATGTGGTTGTTCTATCAGAGAGAACTGTGACTAGATTGAATGCAAATTTTTTGTCTTGATTTTCTTATCTACACAGTTCAAAGTAGCCACGACAGAATGCTGTTCTACTTGAATGCAGAGTGGGGCTTATGATTTATCTCTACTGCTTATTTTACAGCAAAACTATTTTGAAAACTCGGCCCCTGATGCTCTGTGTGTGATTAATAATACCAGAGTTCCTTTTAAGTCAAATATAAAATACATTAAAAATCAACTGGCTTGAGGGTTGTAAATCACAATGGGATTGTGATATGAGGAGCAGAGATCAGTTCTCATACTTACTCAAAAGTTACTTAAAGATTAATTTTCTGTATCAGCACCCTTTACAGCAGTGCGACCCGGCTTTGTTCAAGGCCTGGTGCACACTGCAATGGGTGCTATTTGAATGGCACACTGGGGTGAACTACCAGCCATTCCCAGCCCACAGACTTGCCTGGGGCCATGGCCTCCCACTTCTCACTGTGTTGCCCTGAGGCCTGAGGGTATAAATATCTTAGTGACCCTTTTACCCAATTCAGGCATTCCCAGGTGCCAAACCCCTTCAGTTAGGACACTGCAGTAACCTACAAGTAGGCTAATTTGACTTCTCTATAGTATAATATTTTGGAATTGGCTTAAGCTAGTTTAAAACCTGACAGCAGTTGGCCATTTTTTTTTTTTGACATGAGACTGATTGATTTTTTTTTTTAACTAGAGTAAGCATGGCTGTTTTATTTGATTCTTATCTGCTTAGGTAAGTTTGAATTAGTCTCTGTTCATTTTTCTAGACTTTTAAATATTAAGACTTCTGTGCAGATAGTAAAAAGAACACAGTATTTGGAAGCAGGTACATTTAGGTTTGAATCACATGCAAGTTCCAATCCCAACCCGGCCAGCTATTTCCTATGTGACATTAGGTAAGTTTCTTAACTTCTCCGATCCTCAGCTTCCTAAGGGGAAACACTGGGATAGTAACACCTACATCCAGAGCTGTGGTGAGAATCAGTGACGTTACAGATGCAGCGCCTGGGACAGTGCCTAGGATGTGTCAGATGCTCAGCTGTCGTCAGGATTTAACAGTTGAAGCTGGGATGGTGTTTCAATTTCTACCACATTGTGAACACTTCGTACTCATCAATATTTAACAAGTAAATTCTATTAAAGTAAATTCTATTCTATTATTTTCTTCCTAGTGCAAAACTAAGAAACCATAGTTTCTTACCAGCTCACATATGTGAAGTTCTTTAATGACTTCACTTGCACTGAGAATACAGCTGAAAATTAATGCACTAAAAATCTGTCTTTTCTCTTAGAAGCCCAAAGACGGAGCATGTAACATTTATTAATGGAGTACCTTTCAAACATCTTAAGTGGGTGTATCTCCATTAGGTACCAAGACTTACTTATAGCAAGTCTAAACAGTTGCTTCAGCCCTTTATCCTTTAGACAAGGAACAGCAGGATTTTAAAAACACTTCTTTAAAGATTAATTTTGCTTGTATTCATTTCTGATAATTACTTTAGAACTGTAATTTGAAGATCAGTGCAACTTAACGAAATGTATTAAAATTTAGGCTCTCTGAGAGCTCTTTTAAATACGGAGATTATATAATAGATACAGTAGTGCTCTGTAGATAAATGAGAGTTATCGCAAACTCTCTAAAAACATGACTTGCATGCACACTCTTAAAAACGGTCAAGTCAAGCTTTGAACACACGGCTGAATTCCCGGGTTCCTCTAGCGAGTGTTTCCACAGGGGTTGTCTGAGGTCTGGCAGCCCATGTTCTGGCCTGTTACTTGGACTCTGAAGAGCGTTCCGTCCGCACACATACAGAGCTTGTAGCGCACCCACTCGCCAGTCCCAAATTGGTCTCCACTGGAGGAACTAGGTAGGCGACTTGTGCTAACCGTCACAGTTCCATTTAGGATGATGCTGTTTTCCTATTAGGGGAAAAATGGCATGATTTATTTACCTCCACAAGTGGTGACAGAACAAAATTAATAAGCAAAACTTAGAATATTAACAAGAAAAATAGGTAGCAAAAAACAGTAAAGTCATGACCAAAACAACAACAAAGAAAACAAAACCAATGTCAAGATTCAACTAGTGACCTCTTTAGTTCATAAAGTGTATCAATAGTTATAACACACTTCATTAAAATTATATCAAAATTCCTAAGTACGTAAGACAGATAATTTTCATTTGTTACTTCCTAAGAGAGTTTTTACAAAGTTAGAGACTGGTAGGTTGCTGATGATGAGAAGAAAAAGACTGTTTTTCTCCTACAGAAAATTAATTTTAATTTCTAATGTTTTTTGTTTTTTTTTTCTTTTTTAAAGATTTTATTTATTTATTCATGAGAGACAGAGAGAGAGAGAGAGAAGCAGAGGGAGAAGCAGGCTCCCAAGGAGCAGGGGGCCCGATGTGGGACTCGATCCCAGGACCCTGGGATCACGACCTGAGCCGAAGGCAGACGCTTAACCATCTGAGCCACCCAGGCGCCCTAATTTCTAATGTTTTTACAACACCACAAATGAAGATTCAAACCAGATAATTCTGAAGACCAGGCACTCAAAGAAAACCACCTCAAGGTTCTCTTCTTCAAGCCCACTGTTTCAGGAACATTCTTGAACTGTAGGCCCTTTTTTGGGGGGACCTCCTAAGTCTGGCTCTCCCTTCTTTCCTCCCTCTTTCCTTTTCTTCTTTTCACTCATTCAACAAATAATTATTCAATGTCTACTATGTGCTAGATACTATTTTAGGTGCTGAGGATATAGCAATCAACAGAGAGCTAAGTCTGAGTTCTCATACAGTTGACATTTTAATGGGGAGGGGCAGACAATAAACACATGAACAGGTAAAATAAATAAAACATCACTGGAGAAAAAAAGGTAAGCAGAGAGAGAGTGACCAGGCAAGGGCTCTGTTTACATAGGGTGGTCAGGGAAGGCCTCTCTGATAAGGTCACAGTGCAGTGGAAACTGGCTGATATGAGTAAGCCATGTGGGCAACTGGGGAAGGGCCCTTTAGGCAGAGGACCCAATACACGCAAAAGCCCCCGCGTGAAGATGTGCTAGTGTTCGAGGAACCTGTAGAAGCCAGTGCGGCTAAAGCAGAGAGCACAAGGGAGTCGACTGGTAGATGAGTCAAAAAAATAACTCAGGGCCAGACATGTTAGGGAAGGGAATGGACTTTGAGTTTTATCCCCAATTAGATGAGAAGCCATTTGGAGGGATCTGAATGTGGAAGTGATGTGATCTCTGAGAAAGGATCACTCCGGCTGCTGTATAGAGAACTGACTACAGGGGCGAATGAGGAAGCATTCACCATTTAGAAAGCTGTTCCAACAGTGCAGTAGGATGTGGTTGGTGGTTTATACCATCGGTGGTGGTGGTGGAGGCAATGAGAAGCAGCCAGACTCTATCTTTTGAAGGTAGAGCCAGAAGGCTTTTCTGATGGACTGATGGGCACCATTTAACAAGATGGGAACACTGAAAGAAAGGCATATCTGGGGAGAGAGGGAGGGTATGAAGATTTTAGACTTGTTGAATTTGAGATGCCTATTATGCACTGGAGTGGACAAGGTACAAAGTCATCTGGGTATGTGAGTCTTAGTTCAGAGGAGAGATTAAAGCAGGAGTTCCAGGGCGCCTGGGTGGCTCAGTTGGTTAAGCGACTGCCTTCGGCTCAGGTCATGATCCTGGAGTCCCTGGATCGAGTCCTGCATCGGGCTCCCTGCTCGGCAGGGAGTCTGCTTCTCCCTCTGACCCTCCCCCTTCTCATGTGCTCTCTCTCATTCTCTCTCTCTCAAATAAATAAATAAAATCTTAAAAAAAAAAAAAAAAGCAGGAGTTCCAAATTTGAGAGTCATCAGGTTATAGAAGGCATTCAAAGCAGTAAGACAAAGTTGGGTTTGAAGAAATGGAAATAGCTACTTGACTATGTAGTGTTATTATGCATATGGAATAAACAGAATCCTTAAGTGATGAAGTTTGAAATTTTGTTCCAATATTGCCATCTTGTGGTCATTTAATTTCACTTTCTTTAAATTGCGAGAGCAGTTATTTCTTTAAATGCGTTTGATAAAATTTAAAAAAAATTTTTTTTTAAATAATTAGCTATACACTTAAAAGCTAGCCACTGATATTAACTGGATTATAAAGCTAATTATCTTTTCAGTACCGGGGGCTTGTTTTTCTTTAACTGTGGAGAAACTGGTATGAATGTATATGTATTTCAAAGTATCTTAATATTTCCCATATCAACAGACAGAATTTTCAGGTAGAAAGAAAGAAAAGATTTAGGTAACTTGCTAATGGCTATATGCAAATCTATCACACCTCTTGCTTCTTTGAGTTTCCAGTGCTGAGAAGAATAGCCCCACTGTGGCCGTTCTTCAACACTATTCTCTCAGAGGAATGGCTTCTAACTACAATACATGCAAAAAATACTCAGTATTGCTATTGAGTTTCTGGCAAGAAACACATTTATGTTTATCTTTATTATTTAGAAATTGTAATATGTGTTTTAGAGGAGAAAGCTATTTATGAAAATGGAAACTTAATTTTTTAAAGCTTATTTTTTCTAAATTAAATTAAATTTAAATAAAAGAAATAATTATTTTACAAGTCCTTAGGTTTAAGTTTATTTTTGTCATATATGATGCTTGGGTAAAATAAATTTAATTAGCTTTAGTTAAGTGGCATATAGCAGGTGGCCAAAGACATTTTGAATAAATATGCTTTGATCAAAACTGTGAGCAGGTAAACCGTTTTTGGATTTCTGGCTCCCTTATATGAGATATGTTACCTACTGAAGTTCAGATATAATCTGTGAAGGACAAAGCTTCACTTTTCAATAGCTATAATAAAGGCAAAATCATTTTCCTTTGCAGTTAATAATAGATGGGTAAATAAAATACATTTTATACATTTGCTAATTGATTTTCACATAGCTAGATATAAAACTCAGGAAAGGGCATGAAAAATCTTTAATTAAAAAAAACTCCAACAACTTCAGGGAATGGATACTTCCTATGATAATTCTTACTTTGAGAATTCTTCCAGAATTTTGGAAATTTATTTATTTTTGCCTTTTAAAATAATATAGGTATCATGTTATAAAAAATTTTTTAGAAAACAAGAGGCAAGCAGAAAGAAAAATAAAATTAAAGTCATCTGTTATCCTGCTACCCACAGCCAACCATTGCTGACATTTTGGCATACTCTTCCAGGTTTTTATAAACGTACATATGTATTGAAAAATGAAAATGAGGTATTTCACAAACTGTAACTTTCTTTCACTTTAAAGTGCATTTTGAACATCTTTCCATGTCAAAAAATATACAACTACATTACCATTTTTAATAAGTGTATACTATTCCACATATAGATTTATGTGCTCAAGAATCTAATAATTCTCTAAAACTCTTAAGAAATACTCACTGCCTTTAACTCCATATTACCACCCATGTGAAATTCAATGGTTTTGCCCATAATGAATACACCTTCATTTCCACGCACGATAGCACGCCCGTCAACTTTTATATTTAAGTCACTAGTAGCATTGCTGGTAATCTGAAAATTAAAAAAAAAAGTAATAAAAAGCATTTCTAAATTAAAGTGAGAATTATTATCAGAGACAGAGGAACAGGAGTTTCAGCCATGGAATATGAAAGGCAAGTGTTTTCAGTCACATTTTATAGGTGTCGAGATAGAGAGACGTGACTTGATAATGATCAGATGACAAATCTAGAATTAATCAATCCTCCCCACTATTCCAGAATTTATTCTTTCACATCACTATAAAACAGCAAAACTCCCCACCCGCTTTGTAACTTTAGACTGTAATTCTCTTCCATTAATAAAGTAAACAAAATAAATCATACCCTTTCAGTAGATGCTTTTTGAACATTCAGACTTTTCACTCCACTTGGCAAATGAAACTCGTGAGTTTCATAGTCTGTGCTGAATAAGATATTCTGAGTCCTTGGGTCAAAAAACTGCATACCAATGTCACTTGTAATAGAAGTTTTGTTCTTTTCTACACTGAGCTTTGTTGTCCCTTGCTGAAAAACAATCTTCAGGAAAACACTTTATCATGAATATGTTTTCAAAGGAGACAGCATCCAAAATTCATCAAGAACATTATCAAAAACACTTTATAATAATAGACTAACTTCAAATAATTTTCACTGCATCTGTCTGTGCCCTCTCTATCTACTTGGGAAAAGAGTTCTTTCACATGAGGGTTTATACGCTTGTTTGCTTACACTACTCTGCACAAATCCATGGGTCACAATAGGACATATAGACAGACCTGGACCTAAGATGGGCAGGGGGTGGTAAGATTACCTCCTTGAGGTTCTAGTCCATTGAGAACCTATGTTACGGCAGCCACTTGGCATGGGCTGCCACTGACCCGACTGGCATATTCCCTTCTAGACTCCCAGAAAGTACAGGGTATTCCAACCTGGGAAGGTGCTTTGTTTGTTGGTTACCTTGCATGGAGGATAAAGAGAACACTCTATTCTTAGAGTAATTAATCTATTACAGAAAATGCTACTACCATATTAAGATATTAAGAAAGCATGTAATATTAACAGATTATAAGACCAACAATATTATTAAATATGCTTGTGAATATTCTCTCAAGGAAAATACCCATTTCCAATAATCAACTCTAGGTTTTTACAAAGAATTTTTCTCTAATGTCCCTCAACTGATATGGTAACTTACAGGCTGGTTGTTGCCAGTGATAACCAAGTTTTCATTTCGCCTTCCTCCTACGGTGCTCTTATAAAGAGGATGTATAACTCCCATGTCAGACACTTGCTTAAAACGAAGCAGGCCACTTTCATGAAACTCCATGCTGTCGCAGCCATTTGGTCCGATGCGAATCACAGCCCAGATAACAAGTGTTATCTAAAAGAGAAAACAAGACCCCTGCTAATAGGTAACATACATTTAACATAATTAGAAAACAAACAGAAAAGGTAATTGCCAAAGGATTAAACTTCCTTAAGATGTCTCATCAGTGAAGATGTCTCATCAGTGATACGAACACATCAATTGGTTTTCCACTTATAAACAAAACCCATTTTATTTTTATCCAGGTATTACAGGCAAATAGCTAAAAGTCAAAAAGTGCTGAAAGAGCAGTTTCTTATTTCTTCTGCTCTCTCCATATCTTGTCTGGCAACAGCCACTTACAATAATTTTAGGTATTTCATTTAGAATTTATTCCAGATTCTTAAGTGATATATTATTTCCTCACTCATCAATTTGAGGTTTTATCTATTAATTTCCTACTTTAGCAGATGAGAATTTATCTCATTTATATTTCTTCTCCCCCAGCTCCCATCTCAAGTGCTGGCAAGACCCAGGTTCAGTATTTTAGTATTGGAACCATGTAAGTACTGTTCACTGCTAAGCCAAATACTGTAACTAAGAGAGCACTTCCTTTCTTGTACTCTGCGTCTCTTGGAGTTTCATATTTGTCTTTCTTCAGCACTGGACCACATTTGCTTAGTTTCTTTGAAAACCCGACTGAATCTTTTCAAAACCTCCAATGTTTCTATAAAATGACACTCAGTAAAAGGTTCTCAGAGTCCAAACCTCTCAGATAGTTTATTCTATGAGTTCTATTTTTTTCTCTCAGGAAAGCTTGTTGGAACTCTGGTCTTCTTGCTCCAATCTGGACTGTTCCCCTTGGGTCTGCGACACAGCTGTAACTGTGAACTTCTCCTTCGCTTTCATGCTGGAGCTTCCTTCCGTCTTTCTCTCGCGCTGGATACCCAGTTTCCTGCATCCCTACCTTCAGCTTTCTGGGAGTTACTGCCTTCTTGCGGTGAGCACCTCCTCCAGTGACCTCCTTAGAAGGAATACGTATGAAGGAAATTCTGAGTGTGCATGGTTAAAAAATGTCCACATAAGCCCTCACATTTGATTAATAGTCTAGCTTGATAGACATTTCTAGGTTTGGTGTTACTTTCTCTCTGAATTTTGAAGGCCCTTGCTGTCTTGCTGTCTGGTTTGTAGGGCTGCATTTGAGAGGTCCAACGCCTCTGATTTTGTATTCCTCATACATAACCTGTTTCTATTTTTCCTCTGGAAGATTTTAGGATCTTCTCTTTATCCCCAGTTTTCTTAAATTTCACAGGAATGGCCTTCGTGTGATTCTTTTTTATGCATGACACTGGACCCAGAATGGTAGTTTTCAATCTGTTCTAGGAAATTTTCTTGGTTCATTTATTTGATAACTTTCTCCCCAGTGTTCTTTCTTTTTTTTTTTTTTTTTAAAGATTTTATTTATTTATTTGAGACAGAGAGAATGAGAGAGAGCATGAGAGGGAGGAGGGTCAGAGGGAGAAGCAGACTCCCTGCCGAGCAGGGAGCCCGATGCGGGACTCGATCCCGGGACTCCAGGATCATGACCCGAGCCGAAGGCAGTCGCTTAACCAACTGAGCCACCCAGGCGCCCCCCAGTCTTCTTTCTTATCTCTTTCTGAAACTCCTATTAACAGAATGTGACACTTCCTGGATTGATTCTTTAATTTTGTTGAGCTTTCTGAAAGGGTTCTTTTTCTTTATCTTCTAATCTCTTTCTCTCTCCATCTATCCATCCATTCTTATGTATTTCTACAAGTTCTTCCTTATTCTTTAATTGCTCCTTTTTAATGGCATGTTACTCTTGTTTTGTGGATGTAATATTCTCTCATTTCTCTGAAGATATTGGTTTTAGTTTTTTAAGTTTTCTGTCATTCATTGTATTTTCTCTATCTCCCCGAATTCCTATTTTCCCCATGGTTGGTGTGTTTTTGGTCTCCATCATTTTTCAATTCTGGGAGCTTCCCAAAAAATCCATTGATCCCTGGTGACTCAGTGTTCATATTTAACAGTGAGGTTTAAAGAAGTGCACAGAAAGTTCTCTGTGTGGGGTGGGGCTTGTGACAGGCTAAACAGTAGGAGATTAGGTGGCTTTTTCACTGGGACCTGCCAAGTGTCAGTATCTACAGTTTTTTTCTCCAGATGCTTCGGTTGCTCCAGAGCAGGCTATTTCATCTCTCGCCTGGGGGACATAAGCCTGGTGCCAGGGAGCTGGAGACAGAGGCTGAGAAAAGAGCTAGAGATCTGGGAAACAGAGTCTCAGCGCTCAGGATTCAGACTTCCCCGCTTCCAGCATGGAAACCCATCCCTACCCTCCTCTGCATAGCATTCTCAGACAGGAAGAATCCTCTCCCTTCTATAACATACCGTGTGGGGTTAGGGGGCAAGGTTGCCTAACTGCTGGCTGGAAGGGACAGGAAGGCTAGGGATCTCATGGCTCCTTCTACAGGGTTCTCAAAAAGCTGTTTTCAGTTCCTGCCTCACTCCTGCTTTTCATGGTACTTGTATTTCCATTCCTGATGATTCTGCATGGCACTTTCACCAACACACCTGTAGCCCCGTCCCCAACACACAGAAGCAGTTTCTTCTCTGGTAAGTTAGCTGCCATTTCGCCTCCTGCTTTTTTGTCTTCATATATTATGGTTTAGGATTTGGTTGCCTCTCACGTTCTTTCAAGATATTTCTGTTTCTTGACATTGTCACCTTCGGATGAGCTTTTTAAAGAGGAAGGGGATAAAAATGTCTTCATTTTGCCATCTTAACCAGAAGTTTCCAATAACAACAAAATGTATAAAATAAGATAAATTCAGAACATATGCTCCTAGTAAACTATTTACAGTACCAGCTCTTTCCAACGTAAGGGAAGAATCAGACACAAACGTTTTGGATGTACATAAAATATAAAGGACTGGCTTAAAAGCATTAGAAGTCAAAAATAAAAATAAATGGAATCACTTTAGAACCACCGTAGCCCATGTTCATCAGTCATTAGTATACCAATAGCCACCCTCTGAATATGTCATCTACACACATGCCAGAGGGGTTCAAGTTTAACCCTCAGATAGTTACAACCTTGGATTAAGTCTTCTTCTTTAGAAAAGCAAGTATCTTTGGAAAAGGCAACATACTGGGTCTTCAGCACTTTAGTGTAAACTGGCCTACCAGATCCTTTCCTTCTTTGACAACAGAGACTTAAGACTACAAAACATTACCCTCTGCTGTCAAACAAGGGTTTACAATTTTAAAATCTGGTTGAGGAGGTAAGACTAAATTTAGGCAAAGCTGAATGAAAACAGAAAGGATTATATTTTTTAGGAGAGGTGAAGGCAATAAAGTCATGATGGCAAAGGTCTCTTCTACCTAGCTGACTCTACCCTTTCAAAAGTTAAGTCCTTTAAAGGGAATATTCCATGAATATATATATTAAATAAAATTAATACATGGTAATCCTAGCATACTAGGTTTTTAAAATATATAACACATTTATGACAACTCAATAAGAAGAGGCACAGACTTATAATTATAAAGTAAGTCACAGAGATGCAAAGTACAGCATAGGGAATATAGTCAATAACGTTGTAATAACACTATATGGTGACAGATAGTGACTACACTTACAGTGAGCACTGAGTAATGTATAGAACTGTCGAATCCCTTGTGTTGTACACCTGAAACTAATAATAACACTGTATGTTAACCACACTTTAATAATAAATTTAAAAAAGGCCAGTGGTCTTTTCTATAAGTGTGTAAAAAATGGAATCTCCTGTTGTTTTTCAAAGTATATATCCGAAGAAGAAACATCTGATAAAATGTGCTCTTGGGTGTGAAATTCGGAAAACAGGATTCTGTTAGACAATATTTTGGACAGTAAGCAAGTCAGGGGCTCTTTGTACACACTGTGAAGGGTAATTGTGCATCTAAAAAAACTTCATAAGGGATAAAACATGTACAGAAAAGCAGAAAGTAAGAGGGTTTCAAAAGAAATTATAGAAACAAAGTCCATGATTTCACTAAAAAATTCCCCATGGTAATTAAAAAAGAGAAAATTCTGTACCACATACTTACAATTAAATTGATGACAGCCAGGATAAACAAGAGGATAATGACACAGATGGCTAAATTGCCCTTTCTCCCTCTCAATCCCGTTTTATGGAGGCGATCTTCATCAATTGGAATATATCCAGCTTTGAAATTACTATTGTGCTCCTTATTGACGTTCCTTCTCTCGACAGCCTTCTCACGCATGGACTTCTTTACAGGACCATTGGAACTTTGCTAAAAACAAAATACAAAACCATGGAACAGCCATACCTACTCTTTGCAATGCACTTATTTATGAAGCACAAATTCTTTTTTTTTTTTTTTTTTTTTAAGATTTTTTATTTATTTATTTGAGAGAGAGAGAATGAGAGAGAGCACATGAGAGGGAGGAGGGTCAGAGGGAGAAGCAGACTCCCTGCCGAGCAGGGAGCCCGATGCGGGACTCGATCCAGGGACTCCAGGATCATGACCTGAGCCGAAGGCAGTCGCTTAACCAACTGAGCCACCCAGGCGCCCATGAAGCACAAATTCTTAATGAAAGAAAGCTGAACTGATTAGTGACATATCTTCCATGAATAAACTTTAAGTCATGCTGAGTTGTAGGCTCCAAGTCAGGACATTAGTATGCTTAGAGGGGTAGTGGAGAAGAACCTTTTAGTGTGACTCTTTGATAACACATTTCCACCCTTTGCTTTGAACAGTCCCAGTGTCTCTAAAGTGTACAGCTAGCTCATCTGGGGGAAGAGCTGACATATACATTCCACAGTGGGTCATCTTCTTTTTAACTAATGATTTATAGTGATTTGTTTCATTATATATATATATATAGATAGATAGATAGATAGATATCATATATATATATATATATATTTTTTTTTTTTTCATTTATAAGAAAAGAATTTGGAAAGGCTGACACACTTTGCTATTTATCACCCCAATTGGCTAAAGCTAACATTATCCTAGATCAGCAGTTTTCAAAGTATGGGCAGGGGAGACCGGGAGAAGCCCCCTGAACCCTTACAGGAGGCTGGAGAGTAAAAACTATGTTCAAAATAATACCAAGATGTTATTTACCTTTCTTACTCTCCTTCTCTCATGAATGTTCAGTGGAGTTTTCCAGAGGCTAAATGACTGTATGTGATGACATCAATGCTCTATAACAGCTAACGGAATGTGTGCTTGTGTATTCCTGTATTGCAAATTTTCTCAGGTTTAATTTTTAATATGGTAAATATCAATGAATATAACCCACATAAACAAAAATTCTTTGGGATCCTCAGTTAACTTTTAAGGGCATAAAAATAACCTGAGACCAAAAAGTTTGAGAACCTCTAACTTAGGCTATGGTTGAATAACATTTTTGGTAATACCTCATGAACACAAAATGGGTTCTGCCCAACTTACATATATTTTAGAGCTCTGGGAAAACTTATTTTTTGAGTAGGCATTTATTAAATATTTTATGTTTAAACACTAATACCACAAATAGGAATACTAAAGAAATACAGGACAGGATCCTTATTCTCTAGCTATTACAAATGTGATTTGGGTATAAAACGGTTAGCAATGCAATAATGTATTCGCTCTGTTCAGGTGCCAGAATCCGTAGTATGGCCAATATATGCTGTGGAGTTCAACAGGAAGAGACGCAGGATGGCTTCACACTTGTTTTCAAGGAAACAGAAAGTAGGTGGGCCAGAGTCGGCAACGCAGGGAGAAGGAGGGCAGGTTGAGAAAATTCTTGGACTGCTGGGTACAAGTTCTAGTCTTTCTGTCTGTTTAACTGGGAGTCCCTGGAATGACATACTTTTCAGGGTGCTAAATGTGTAGGTGTTTGTAGGAGAGAGAGGAACAGGACTACCAGTGAGTAGGCTGTTGGGTGTGTTGTCGTAATGGAGGTTTGAGGTAACAAGGTAATGAGGGCCTAAACTCGGGACGAAAAAGGATGGGTTAAAAACATACTTCGTGAGAGGAGCTGACTGAATCTGCAGCCAGCTTCAAAGAATCTCAAGTTTACTGAATGGTGACTAGCTAAATATGGGGAATGGAGGAGGGAGAAGATTCTACACATGTTGCACTTAAACTAAATGAGAAATAACCACATGACTCAAAGGCAAGGGGAAGGATGGAATGGGTATTAGATCAGTCAGGACTAGAGATACAGATTTGAGAGTCCCTAGCCTCTAGGTAAATTAAATCCATGAGAGTGCATCAGTTTACTGTAAAAAAACAGCATACAGGAAAGAGAACAAAGAGCCAAGGACACAGTCTTGGGAAAATTTAAATGTGCAGCTACAGTAGAAAATGAGAAATACAGTGAATAGTAAGAAAACCAAGAATGTGCAGTGTTGCTGAACTTGCTTTGCCAAGAAGTGCTTCTATAACCTTCAAAGGCGAACTCTGAGTAGCAAATTGGTAAGCTGGTAAGTCCGAAAAGATGCCACATGTATACATCTCTTTTCCAGTCCAGAAAGAGAAAAGAGGAAAAAGAGAAGATTGTAGCTAAATAATTATGTACTGTCAGAGGAAAACTGTACTTTTGTTGTTGCTGTTAGTAACCATCACCACCCCCCAATTTGGGGAAAGACTTGTATGTTTGATGGCAGAGGGAAAGATGCCCAGAGGGGCAAAGACCAAAGATCTCACAACAGGGCAGGATAATGTAGGAAATGAGACCCTCTAGGAGGCAGGAAAGAAAGTGATACCGAATAAATGAGAAAAGAATAAGCTTTAAGGATAGGCTCCCATTTCAATGAAACAGTTCACACTCAAGAGAGAAAACATTCTTCTTTTTCTTTGGGATGTGGAAGGCAAGGCCATCTGCCAAGAAAGAGTGGAGAAAGCTACTGGAATCTTATCATGGTGGCAGAGGTAGCAGGCTGGTTAAGGGCTTATGGAAAATAGAAAGAGACGTGAATAATCATTGTGAGTAATGCAGCAGATACAATTTTTGTAATTCCACAAAGCAGTAAAGAAGGCTCTATAGAAGACAATTCTATCTACTCACCAGATTTTTCACACAACAGGTTGTTGAGTGTTGTGTAGGTTGTGTGTCTGCATGAGGCACATCTGTGAGGCTACAGTGATACCGCTGACCTCCTAGAGTGGAATATGCATTTTGATACTTCTTGGCTGAAGGTACAGAGTACCTTAAGGGAGGTATGCTTTCCTCTAATTTTCACAGACGCAGTATGGGCAATTTAAAAGTCAGGGCTTGAATAAAGGTCTACATAAAAGAGAGACAGGACAAAATTGATCCCTCCTGGGATACATTCTTTTCTCTGCCAATTCATGTACATTGTTATTCAATTTGATACATTTATAACTTATTGAAGAGTTACTATATGCCAAATGCCCCAGATCATCAAGACAAGCCAGACATAGCACCTACCCTCAGTGAACTTCCTTACAGGCCAGGAGAGGAGACAGACCGGGTCACTAACAACGGCAGTTTAACACGGCAAATGCAGTGGTAGCAAGTGCACAGAATGCTGAAAGGGTACAGAAGAGGAATGTAGCTCTACCCAGCAAGCAGGCGCATCAGGGGGAGGTTTTTAAGAAAGGCTGAGATTTCGTTTGCATCTTGGGAGGATAAACAGGAGTTAGCCAGGCAAAAAAAGCACAGAGAAAGGCATTCCAGGCAGAGGGAACAGCATGGAAACTTTGAGTACAAGTCATCTCAGTGTGAAATCAACTTTGGTAGTTTCTGTGGATGGTGAAAAGGATGAGTATCGAAATGGGGCAAAAAATAAGGTCAGAGATATGGTTAGGGCCAGTAAATGAATGGACATAAGTACTCGAGTTGTCAAGAACAATGGCCTTTATCCTGTAGGTGATGGGGAACTACTGAAAATTTAAAATGGGTTAGTGATACAATCAGATTTGCATTACAGCAAAATCAAAGTCATGTACCAAAATGAGATGAACTGGAACAGAAGAGTTTAGAGATGAAGATAACAACATCAGGTTTATCTAAGAGTCCAAAGGAGGGCTTGACTGAGCTTTAGATGAAGAGAAGATAGGGAGAGGCATTAAGACGAAGAACTACAGAACCTGGTGATTGATTGGCTGTGAGTGTGACCCAGAGGGGATCTAAGATGACTCCCAGCTAGAGACCTGCTAACAAAATGTGTGGAGTCTGGAGGAAAAAGAAAATGTGGGGCTCTTTGTTCAAATATCACACCTGGGACAGCAGAACATGAAACCAAGTGTGGGTCCCTTCTGAGCTCCCTTAAGCTGGTCCAGCTCTCAAGATTCTAGCTAGGTTAACCAAGTGAATGGATGGTTTGTAACCCTTTTAACGGTAAGTATGATGCAATCCAGTTTTGTACATTTTTGAGTTTGGGGTGCCTGTGGAAAATTCAGTTCAGGCTGGAGACATAAATGTTTAATTCTGAAGTGGAAACTAAGGAATAGACCAGATTGCCCGGTTTATGTGTAAAGCAACAACAGAACCTTGGTGGAGCCTCCAGAGCATCAATAGGTGATGCGGATGAAAAAAGAACCATCTAAAACAAGAGCTGGTAGGAAATCAGAAAAGCCAAAGAACGATTTTAATCTCAACAACCCCAAGAAGCTTTGTCTCCTTTTACTTTCACTCATTCCTTTAGATTTTATTTTATTGTTATGATCTGTAGCTTGCCCCCTTAGCTGATTTCTCTGCATTTATTTGGCAATCTGACTTTAAGTTCCTTGAAGGTGGGTTTCAAGTCTTTTTTATGTCCTTTAGAATGACTGTTCCAGTGATATATAAAGCAATTACGTCGTTAAGAAAGTCTTTTCTGAGAACAGAATGCTGTCAACTTGACTTACATTTATTTTTTCAAAAATGTTGCAGAATGAGACTTTTTCAAAGGAAACTATCCTATCATAGTTTTGTAAAGGGAAATAACAGTTAAGGGGAAAAGTGACTATGAAAATTATTTTTATTACAACAAAATACCCTAGCAACTATAGATATGTATATGTAATACATGCATGCATGTGTATGCATGTGCATAGCTTGCTTTTGGGGGAAAATAGTCTTTTAAACTACTCTAAGGTACAAGTTTACAATGCAGATCAGGAAATACTTGATAGAGCATTAAAAAAAACAATTTTAAACCAACTGGACAGGACGCAGTTTTAAACTGGTGACCAAATTTCCAAAACCAAAGCGGGAGGAGAAACCTGATGCCTGCATATCGGGGATGGCAGGCACAAGCCGTGGCCCCAAGCTGACATGCAGGCAACAGCGGACTGGTTCTTGGCTGGTGTCAGGGGAGCCTCCCCCAGGGGCTGAGGCTATTTTTACCAGCATCTTCGCTGGCCACCGAAGCGGGCACGTCCCCGGCACGTCCTGGCGCAGGCTCCCGGCTGCCACGGCCGCCTCCCCGCCCCTCAGGCGGCGACCCTTCCTCAGCCCGGCCAAGGGGCAGTCGGCCAGGCCGAGAGCCGCCGCCTGCTTCCCCTCATCGACCCGGAGCCCCTGCCCGCAGTGCCGCCCGGCCCTCGCCAGCATCCGGGTTGCGGACAGCTCCTCCCGCCCGCTCCGCCCCCCCGGAGCCCGGCCCGCGGCCTCCGCCGGCCGGCCCCACGCCGAACCCCACAGGCCTCCCCGGGCCCTCCTGCCCCCAGCCGCGGCGGGGCTCCCAGACCTGCTCGGCCGCCGCCGCCGCCGCTGCCGCCGCCGCCGCCATCTTCCCGCGCCCGGCGCCGCTGCCCTCCCCGCCGCACCTCGCGCGCCTGCGCC
>NC_058404.1:162796217-162843823 GCF_002201575.2 Neomonachus schauinslandi | reverse complement strand
CCCCCCCCCCCGCAGCCCCGCCCGGGGGAAGGGAGGTTCCGTGTGCGCGGGGGCGGGGGGTTCGCCGCCCCTGCATCCAGCGCTGTGGCCTCGGGACGCGCCTTCCCGCGCACCGGTGTTCACGCGAGCTCCGGCCGCCTCTGGATTCTCCCGAAGGGGCGCTTCAAAAGAGGACGACGCCTCTCCCTTCGCCCTCCGTTCCCATCACGGAGGGCTGGTGCGGTCCCGAGCTGTGACGTCCTCCTTGCATCATGGGCCGGGGTCTCCCTGGCCAGGGTGGCATGGGGCGTTTTGGAGAGCACATAGGGACAGGGGTGGTGACCGTGTGCGTGAAAGTTAACACGTTGCCAATTAGCCTGCTAAAATCTTGGAAACTGAGAGGCCTCAAGGAGGACGTAAAAGTGCTTTAGGGATGCTTCTTGACTTTGGAGGGCCTGTGAAGTCTGATGCTTTCTTCTGTGGTATTGGGGGTGGGTTTTCCATTTAGTATTGGAGACAGTGTTGTCGATATACGTCGTGGGGAACCCAACCTAACAGATACTCACTGCACACCGGGAATGTGCCGCCCAAATGTACAAGTAACTTGAATACACATTCCTTGTTCCTTGTTGTCAATAGAATCCAACGCTCTTTGTAGTTTTTCGGTTTTTGTTTTCAGGGCAGTGAAACTGAGGTGTAAGAACTGTTCCTCAGGTAGCTGAAACCACTTCTAGAAAGCACCTTTGGGCCCCAGCGCTGCCTAAGTCAGCAGGAAACCGCAAAGAGACCAGCTGGCAAAAGCTTTCTTTCTCTAGGAACCAGGTCAGTTTTGCTTTTTTTGATGACTGGGGCTGTTATTTCATGGCTCTGCCTGCTTTCCCTCAGAACATTGCTTTGAAGTTGAAATTAGATGATCTGTTGCATAAGAAATCCCTCATAAACTTTCCCCTTCTCTCTGGATTTTGGCTAATGTCAGTAGCTCACTGGTCATCAATCTCTATATTTAATCTTCTTTCCCAAAGGCTAGAACCACTGACTCACATCTCTATGCTCAGTGCTGCTAGGATCTCTAGGACAAACCTGCATCTTAACCAGGACAACTGCAAATTGTAGCCCAAAGCATTGGGAGTCAGCAGTAAGTCTGTTAATGGCTCTGGTTCCATTTATCAACTCAGATAACTGGGCTTTTGACTGATCCTCAGTTCCTGTCTCCAGTTCTGGTCCTTACTTCCTATGCTTTGCCTCTTTTTCCTTTGCTTGGAAAGAGCTTCTTTTTTTCTCTCTGGCAAGCACACTCTATTCATCCTCCTAGAATCCATCCAAATGTCACATTCTCTCTAAAGCCTTCCCAGGCTCCCACAGGCAGTTTTTAGCTGGTCTGTCCCTTAACTCTGCTCTGTCTTTTGTAGTACATCATGTTGCGTTGTATTTTATCTTGTTTACTTGTCCGATGTCACCTGAAAGATGGTGAGCTCTGTCAGGAAGGTCCATGTCTTATTTGTCCTTTTACCTGGAATGCCTGGCATAGCACAGAAACTTCATAAACATCTTAGAAATCTGCCTGATACCCCAGTTTTTAAGACTAGAAGCCCTGCCTTCATTTTGCTAACTTCTCTTTGACTTAGGTGGTGAGATACCTGATAATTGATTTTCTTGATGCCAAATGCCCCTTAGACTATCTGAAAAGTCACCTTCTCTTGGAGTCCTCATTGCTGATCTCCATCTCTCTGACAGGACACCTCCCAGTTCTTCTTGATGTCAATTGCTATAGTCTAAACACTAGGTATACTCACATAACCCCATCTTTAATGTGGGTCATTCCCAAATGTATTATCTTCAAGCTTATTTTTTTTGAAATAATAGTGTCTACCATATACCTGGGAATGAGTCTTTAACTTCCCTGCCAGTTTTATAATAGGTCATATTATTCCCATTTTACAAATAAAGCAATCAAGGCTCATCGAGGTTAAAAGGCTAACCAAGTTTTCAACTAATATAGAGTCTGGATTGAACCTAGATCCTTCTGACTAGTTTTTGCTGTTTCTACAGCATAACATCTTTAATTCTGCATTTCCTTGTGCCTTTGGAAGTGCAAACCAAGCCTAGAGTACTAGTCAGATTATGAAGACAGTTATCCCTTCATTCACTTTATAAATGCATTGAATATTGTCCCCCCCCCAACAAAAATATATCCAAGTCCCAATCACTAGTACCTGCAAATGTGATGTTATTTGGAAATAGGGTCTTTGCAGATATAAATAAGTTAAATATCTCAAGAGAGCTCACCCTGGATTTGGGTTGGGTTCTAAATCTCATGACTGGTGTCCTTAAAAGAGGAGGAGAGGACAAAGACACACACAGAAGAGAAGACAATGTGAAGGCACAGGCAGAGATTGGAGTAATATTTCTACAAGGCAAGAAATGCTACAACTTGTCACCAGAAGCTAGGAGAGAGGCATGGATCAAATTCTCCCTAAGAGCTTCCAGAAGGAACCAACCCTGCTGATTTTCTGAATTCCAACCTCCAGAACTGTGAGAAAATAAATTTCTGTTGTTTGAAGCCATCAAATTTGTTACAGTAGCCCTTAGGAAACCAACACACACTTCAAGCCCAACACGTCAAAAAATTGGACTTAAAATCTTTCCTCCCCGGGGCACCTGGGTGGCTCAGTTGGTTGAGCGACTGCCTTCGGCTCGGGTCATGATCCTGGAGTCCCGGGATCGAGTCCCACATCGGGCTCCCTGCTCAGCGGGGAGTCTGCTTCTCCCTCTGACCCTCCCCCCTCTCATGCTCTATCTCATTCTCTCTCAAATAAACAAATAAAATCTTAAAAAAAAAAAAAATCTTTCCTCCCCAATCTGCTCTTTGGGTGTTCCCTTAGTGTATGACACCACCATCCAGTCAGAAACCTTCAAAGTCATTCTATACTCTTTGTAGTGTGATCTTTCTAAAAATACAAACCCAATCGTGACACTCTTCATCCTAAACTTGAAAATCCTCCAATAACTTTCACAATGAGAATTCTTTATATTAGCACATAAAGTTCTGTACTTTCTGGTCCCTGTCTACCTCTTTTTTAGCCTCATTCCCTGCCCCTTCTACAAACTCATCCTACACTCCATCCTACACTACCATGTGTGGTATTTGCAGTTCCCATCTGTTTGCCTGAATGCATCAAGTTCTTAATGTCTCTGTGCTTTTGCAGATGTGGCTATTTCTCTATTTTATCTGGCTATTCTCCTCCTTGTCCACCAAAACTCAGCTCAAGGGATATCTCTTCTGGGAAGCCCTTCTTAATTTTTTTTTCCTCATCACAAATTTCTGATTTCTGTGGCCCCCAGTAATTGCTATTGCACTGATTTGCTATGATGACCTTTTGATACTTAATAATACACTATCTTGTGTTATTTTACTTTTCATGCACGTATAGTTTGCTCCAGAGTAGACTGTAAGTTCATTACAAAGCAGGGGGAATGTGTTACAACTTCTGTGCTCCTGAAAGTACTGGGAACCAAGTAAATAATAGGTACGTAATAACTGATGAATGAATATTGGATTAATTTTCTTCTGTTGGGTAAAAAATATTACCGACATCTAAGTGTCTCTGACATATGTCCACTCTAATGCTCACCATGCATTACTCCAGAGAAGAACCTCATTAACTCTCAAATCTGTGTCTCGTACGCACTCTTTCTGGGTCCATCACTGCTCCAAATTTCACCTCTCGGAGCACCAATATGATATAAAAAAGAGACTCAAACATATCATTTTTCTGTTTACAGCTCTTTGCTGCTTCCCCACTGCCTACAAAATCATGATCAACTTCTTTAGCCTGATATACAAGACTTATCACAGTTGAACCCAGGACTATCTTCACAGTCTTGTCTCTGATTCCCTGAATACCCTACAGTCACCCTGGACTAGCATTCATCATTCTCTGCCTGTCCATGCAATTTCATGCCTCTTTGCTACTGTCCATTTTGTTCCATCATCTCTTCTCTTCCTGGTGAAACTCCTCTCCATCCTTTCAGATCTGGCTCTAAATGTTACTCTCTTCTACAACTTCCTTTGGTCCTTTCTTCAGGGAGCTGGATGAGGAAGTAAGGGAAGGATCAGTCAGTATTTCCATAGAATTTTATATTTACTATTGTAACTTGTCACATTGATCTATGGTTACATATCTCTCTTCTGAATAGATTGTGAGATGCTAGGGAGCAGAGACCAAGTCTAATCCTGCCTTATGATTAGGGCAGATGTTTCTGTCACCTAGAAATTCAGTCAATGTTTATCAAATGTGATGAAAAAACCTATTTCAACATCCTTTATTTTAGGGACTGCCCTCGTGTGTCCCAGGTCCTCTCCTGGGATGTTTAAGGACATCTTATGGTGTAGATCACACCCAATATACATTTGCAACACCTTAATGTATCCTAAGAGCACCCCTTCGATGGCCATTTTCAGAGCCAAGTATTTGCCATTGCATTTAGCTAGCGGAGCTGAAAACACTGAGGGCAAGCATGCCTCAATATTCCATCACAATGGTAATGAAAACCTGTGTTGTGATAGGAGGGTTATCTGTGGCTCTCAAAAATCACACTAAATTGGCTCCCCCCTTCTAATCTGTGTTTGCTACAAAAGCTCTATAGTTTATTTAGGTGCTAAGGTGATACAGTTGTGATAGATTAAAATTTTCCTCTGGTTTGTGTCCCGTAACCAAGAAGAGGCATGAAATAATTTTACAGAAACATTCTGAACTGTTGCTGTGAGCAGGAAATGCTTATTGGCACGACACAGGAAACAGGATCCCTGCTTTCTCTGCGGTGGTGGAGCCTGCCTTCAGCTCAGATCCCAACCAATTGGTTCTTTCTCCAATGGGCAGTGGGTTTTTGTTTTTGTTTTTTTTTGTCTTTTAAAATATTTTCCTTACCTGCAATGTAGCTGAGAATAAAAAGGACCTAATGAAGCTGATAAAATGAGTATAGGGAGCCCTCAGACTAGAGAACATGAAGTACGTGGACAAATGTGTGTTTTGCTACCTGTGAATGGAGACAAAGCACCTCAGCAAGACTACCAATGAAAACTGGATTTAAAGGAAGCTTCATGCAAGTGGGTGAGAAAAGGTTAAAAGATTTTCTTCAGATGGCACTAGGCCCTACCCTAAAGAAGGTCCTAACACAGACAGCTGTGGGACGAGAATAGCACAGCTCACAGAAGAGGATCAGGGGTGCCTGTAAAAGCATCCAGGCCACAGCTGAACAGAATATTCTTTTCAGCCATACTGGCTAAGGGTGGGCAACTGTCCTTAGTGAGGAAGAACTGAAAATGATGATGAGGATTCCACTGTATATCCTTGCAGTTTGTTGTATGTATTTATGTTTAGTGCAGCATGGAACTCCGTACAAACACACCTCTCACTACAGTGAGTGGGTTCAGTGAATCTTTTGTTGGCTTCTTAAAATCCCCAACTAAAAATCTCCCCAGTTGACCAATACAGGTAAAATTTAGAGTTAAGGACTCTAAAATTAAGCACTTTTCCTATTCCATCCAGACGTTTGTCACGTGACACTTCTCTAGAACAAGTGGCTCCTGGCTGGGTGGTAGAATTATGATGCCATAAGAACCACCAACTGGCTATTAAAACTTTGCTTTCTTTTGCCTCAACAGGATTATGACATCAGATATAAAGCAGCCAGTCGTCTCCTCCCTCCCTTCCTTCTTTCCTTTTTTCTTTCTTTCACTTTTTATTAAGAATTTGGCTCAGCAAACTTTTTTTTTTTTTTTAAAGATTTTATTTATTTGACAGAGCAGGGAGCCTGATGCAGGACTCGATTCCCAGGACCCTGGGATCAGGACCTGAGCCAAAGGCAGATGCTTAACAGACTGAGCCTCCCAGACACCCCAAGTTCAACAAGCTTTTATAGAGGGCCTAGAATGAGTCAGCTGCTATGCTGAGGAAAGCTAAATAAACCTCTCTCCCTTTCTTCAAGAAGCTTACAAGCTCACAGGAGGCAGACAAATAAGTTTAATATAGTGTGATAACTGCAACAATATGAATGTGTCCAAAAGTGAAAGAGAGAAAGCATAAAGAAGAGCAGGGATGAGCTCTGAGAGCCAGGGGTGCGGGAGGAGTTAGGAAGATTTTGTCAATTTCAGTTGGGCTTAAATTTATTAAAAGTGCAACTACAGAGAAACCCCTTGCTTATGTCCTGGAGGTTAGGTGTATTAGTTATTCCAGCAAGCCTGCAGAATAAATTGTACTCAAGAAAAATGCTCTACTTTTGGTGATTGACTAATGGTCTCAGAATCAAGACTCGTTGCAAGCTGAACTGTGAACCAAAAATTGAAAATAAGGTGATGGTTGAGAAATAAATTGAAACAAAGGGCAAGATTTGCTCAATCTGAACCATAACCAGTATGTTAAAAAGAAACAAAACAACCAGCATTAAAGAATGTCAGAACTGCAAGAGATCTTAGAGCTGATCTAGTCTATGCTTTTCATTATGTAGGTGGAAAAATTGAAGCTCAGGGTGATTAAAGACTTATGTAAAGTCACAAGAAGCCACTGATTGGCAGAGGGTAAGATAGAGTGTCCATCATGATCCAAGTTTATTGTTCTTTCAACTTCTTCAACATGCCTGATAGTGTATCATGCAAGAAAAATTTGATTTTATCTTTTCTTTCCAAATAATTGCCTAGTGATAATATCCTAAAATAATCAAATTGAGACAAAATTAAAATGCTGTCCAAATAGAGCATTTACTAATCTGATGTTTTCTTCTGTATGTATAAAAACGTAGGCTTTAAAAATAGAATCTCAACCTTGTTGGCTGCACGCTTGTAATATGAAGCATATGGATTCTTCTTTCATCAGCAACACAGACTATTTGCACTCCAGGCTCCAGCTCTCTCTTAAATTGATTGCTATCCAGCACTCATCAAAAGCCCTGTGGAGGGGATCATTATGAAGGGCACGTACGAGGATGTCCGCTTCTTCCTACAGGTATGGAAGTTCTAAGCTTGTATCAGGTAACATCACCAGAGAGCTAAGAAATGGCATGTCAGTTGCTTGGCCCTCTCTTTGATGACATGAGTTCTAGTGTTACCCCCTTGGCATTGATCAAAGGTGACCGCAAGACACAATCATGTCAAGATTGTTTCTATATTTTCTAAAAAAAGTGGGGGAGGTATTAAAGACACCATCATCTGTGTTGTTCTAGGCTCTTTGGAAAAGCATAAGCATATTTTGTAATTGGTACCAGGAAAAGATGTTCCATTCAAAGAAGTGGAATGTATACTTCTAAACTCAAATAATAATAATAATCATGAAAGTCATTTTCCTTTCTGCGTTGGCTTCCACAAGGTATAGATTAAATGTTAAATGAAGCTCAATCTTCATACATAGGCTTAAATTGGGGGCATATTTGCTTTTTCCACTAAAAAAGTATTTCTAATCTAACAATGATATTTTCTACAAGTCTCTTACTGTAAGTTATCTCAGATCCTCTTTTGGAAGTAGTGGGGAGTAAATAATGAATAAATATTGAGTCATTGATGACTATGCTGCTTTGTTATTGATAAACGTGTGGTTCCTGCTACACACAGTGCATGCTCAGGAGTTCTGGGGAAACCAAGAGGTACCCGAAACACTGCAGGCAATAAGGGTCTTGAATCCGGCTGTGGGGCTAGAGCATATATAGAGATAAACAATATCAGGTAGCAAATTCTAAAGTGATTTCAAAGATCCATTCTATCTTAAAACTATAAGACTATTAAATTAGTAATTTGGACATTTGGTCAAAGCACATTCTGTTTTGAATCAGCTTAATATTGTTATTTTGGCTAACATTTTTCTGAAGGTGGTAAAATTCTTTGGGTAACTCTAATTCTGAATAAGTTTTCATAAAAGCAATCACTGTTCATGGTAGAAATTCGGAAAATCAAAAAAGTATAAAGGAGCAAATTAAAATAATATATAATCACACTTTGAGTTCATATTGTATAATATAACACAATATAATTTAGTGTTCCTGCTTTTTCACTTAATACAGTGAGAATTCCTAGATAATAGATATTCTTCAGTAACAAGATTTCTATTGTACAACATTTCATTGAAGGATTTGCTCAACCATCACCTTATTGTTGGAGATTTAGATTGTTTCCAACCTAGTTATCTCTAGTAAATGTAGTATTGTGATCTACATTGTAGTAATAATGATCATGCATTTGTGAAGCACTGTGCCAAGCACTGTGTTAAACACTTCACACAAATTTTTTTATTTAGTCTCATAATAATCCTGTGAAGTAAGAACTGTTGTTCCTTGTTTATAGATAGTGTAACCAAGAAGTAGCAGTTAAAGAGCCCACAGCAAGGAAGAGGATTTAACTCCTAATCTAACATAAGCAAATATTCCAACTTGTTTTTTATGAATAAGTAAAGAGGACTGCTCAGATTCCAACTGCCTATTGAAATATGCAATTATTGGCTCCAAATTAAGAAATCTGTGGGATTTTTCTCCATTCCCTTCCTCCCTCTTTACATATTTTTTAAAGGAAGAAAGTGTCTAATGAATATTTAGTGGTTTTTTTTTTCTTTTACTTTAGTAATTATTACTCTACTATGATAAAATGGTTATGTACCCTTATGGTCCTTATTGTTCCTTTTGTTTTTATTGAGATATAAGTGACATATAACATTATATTAGTTTCAGGTGTACAATGAAATGATTCAGTATTTGCATATATTGTGAAATGACCAACACAATAAATCTGGTTAGCATCCATCACTACACATAGTCACAAATTTTTTTCCTTGTGATGAGAACTTCTATAGTTCTTATTTTGTAGTCTACACAAGATAGTAGCAACCCAGGCTCCAGAAAGGAGCCTCTCATTTTTATTGGAGGACAGAAAACCACTGTAATTAAGAGAAACAAGAAAAAAAAAAGAGGTGGTATAATTTTGAATATTACCATATTTGGACATGTGCAATGTTCATACATTTTCAAGTACCTAAAGAAATGGAACTGAATTAAACTAGCTAGCTAGCTCGCTGAGAGGCAGGGCTCCACTCCTGCTGTTTTAATGACTAGATAAGAATGATTTGCAATCAGCTCATCATTTGATGCATATAAAATAAGGGCTTCTAAAGTGCTTAATGATGGTTGAAATTGTTTCATTTCTTAAGCAGTTTAAACTACCGCTGTGGCTTAATGCACCCTTTTGAAATAGCGCCAAACCGGGTCTGAACTTCCACAAAGTTTCAGTCGGAGAATGAGAATTAAATGAAACTTTAGAGCGCTCAATGATTCTAAAACTATACCAAATCTTGTCTAAGCCCGAGGATTAACTTTGGTTTGTGAACGTCCTGGAGCTTCAGATCTCCTGACTTGGGCACCCACCAAATCCTAAGTGTTACAAATGAAGCGCTGAAGGTCTGAGAAGTTAGGGAATAAAGGAAGGCGCCAAGGAGGGGCTTACCTCCTGCCTAACCAAACTGTCAGTGGAGAAACAACCTTGGCTTTTTCAGGCTAGAGGCCTCGGGATGCCCCCCATCCCGCACTGAGGGTGAGTCTCGCTCCATCAAGGGACGGAGTGGCGGCCGTCTGCAGTCTTAGCCCCTCCGCTCCCGGCCCCATCCGGAGTGTCAGGGGCCTTGGGCGGCCTCGCCTTCGGCTAGCAGGAGCAGCAGGAGCAGCAGGAGCAGGAGCAGCGGGAGCAGGAGCAGGAGCGGCTCCAGGGCGCGCCAGGGCGGGTGCCAGGCCCGGGGGGCGGTGGGGAGGGCGGCGGGGTGGGCGCTGGGTGGGAGTAGCGGTCGCGGCTGGCCGCAGAGGCGGGCGTTGCCAAGGCGCGCGCGGTGCGCGTCGCTAGCAGCCGCCCGCCCACGTCAAGGTTTGTTTAATAATCGCCAGGGTATTTCTGGCTGGGGCTCCGGGCGGCCGCGGGGGAGGCGGCTGAGGCGCGGCGGCTGTGGCCCAGGGCACCTCCCCCCGGCTTTCCGAACCCTGCCCCGTCTGACCCGAGGGGGAGGATGGAAGCGCCAGCCGCGCTCTGAGCCCCGCAGGAAAAGAACACCCTTCCCGCCACATCACCCCAGGGTCCTGCGGAGGCCACCGCCTCGTCCCCGCCACGTCTCCATCTCCCAGAGCGGGGCCGAGTGGAAAAGTGAGCGATGGCAGAAAACCTGAGGAAACTGGTCTCGAGCGAACCTTTACGACTGATGCACGACAAGCTAGAGTGCTGGCTGAGGGAGTACAACGTGAGTCCGGGGGGCTCGCCCTCGCTTTAGTTCCTGGCAGAGCCCTCTTAGGGCTGGCTCGGGGTGGTCGCTTAGCAAAGCCCCGGCCGGCGTGATTCCTCACTGGGACCCAGGCTCCGACCCGATGGCGGCGGAGGGAGGAAGGGCACGGGTCGGCCGGTGCCCTTCCGCCCCCCACCCCCGGCGCCAGGGGGCGCTGGGGTGGCGCGGCCCGCGGAGCGCAGACTCGGAGTCCGAGCAGAGAGAGCGCCTTCTGTCCGGCGGTAACCAAGGACGCTGGAGGCCCTAGCAACGGGAAAGCCCAGAGGTCCGCCAGGGGTCCAGCCTGCTGCTTTCCCTTCCATTCCCTCGTTAGCAATCCACCTCCCTATCCCTAACTCGGTTTTTTTTTTTTTAAACTACACCCTTGGTCCTGCCTCTCATCACGTCTCAGGATACTCAGGGGTTGTATCACAATGAATTTTTATAAAAATACTTCCCAGGAGTTATTATCCAGATGTCAGTGAGATGGACACTTGTCAACGTTGCGGGTTTCACTTGTGTGCTGGTCAGCATGGCAAGTAAGGCACAATTTCACACCAAGGCAGACTTCAGGAGGCCTGTTACCAAGGCATTTGTAGGAAGCCAATATTCTGTCATCAAACCCATAGAGCTCTTCAAGTCTCATTAATCCCCACCCCCACTCCGGCTCGCGTTAACCTCCCCCCCACATTAGGTACAACTCAGTGTTGCATTTGCTGGGTTTGATCTGTCCGTCTTAAATAGGAGGGTCCCACTCGTACAGTGGGACAGTGAGGCAGACAGAGCTGGGCATCTGTGGACCCGGAATGAGTTCCCCCTTCCCCCACACCCAAGTTCTGGGTCTGGCTCTAGATAGTACTAGCTGAATTACCTGGGGCAATTTATTTCACCTCTCTGGGTCTCAGTACCTCATCTGTTAAATAGGACAGACTCACTCAACCAGATCTCAAACTTTTTTGAATTTAAATCAGCTCGTTTCTGAAATCCTACCAGGAAAATTGCAACTGGATGCTGTCTGAGTCTCTGGGCTTTCCAATTCACCCTTTGACCAGGGCTCCTGTGGTGGAGGGGAGCTCAAACTACACCTACAGCTTTCTCCTTGCCCCCTTTCTAGTGTTCAGTGTTTACCATCTTTGCCCACTTTTAAAGAATGAACACTGTGTCTATTCCTTCCCCATTCGGATTGCAAGAAAATTAAAATTTACTTCTTACTACCTCTTATAGCATATTATTTCTTCCTTTTTCCCTTCCCCACTTCCTTCCTTCCTTCCTTCCCCCCCCCCCTTTCTTTCATTATTACCCCTTGGCCTGAATAAACTCTGAATGTTAAAAAGTATATTTAGTTTGGGGGTGCCTGGTTGGCTCAGTTAGTAGAGCGTGGGACTCTTCATCTCGGGGTTGTAAGTTTGAGCCCCACATTCGCTGTAGAGATTACTTAAAAAAATAAATAAGTTTTTTTTTTTTCTATAGAAAGTATATTCAGTTTGCCACAAGACAATGTTTAACACAAATGACATTAGCATTTGACTGGATCAAATTTAATGATTGTTTTAGAAACTATTCATAAGTACTGAGAAATGCCAAAATTTATTACACTCTCCTTTCTCAGTAACAGTAGTTCCCCCCCGCCCTTCTGCTGTCACTGAAATCATTTCAATCTAGATTCTCTCCCCCATGCCAAGCTCCTCCCCCCACCTTCATAGAGACTGCACTCTTGGAGACCAATGCCCTTCCAAAAAATCTGTGGCCATTTCCCCGTGCGATCATTTTCTTGGACTATCTAGTGTTTCTGTTACATTTGACTGTTGACACCTCCATTCTTCTAAGGCTCTAAAAATTGGTCTCCTTGCCTTACCCACTTTCCTCCTATGGCAGTTCTTTAAGACTTTAGGAATCTTCTCCTGGGCCTCCATTCTTGCTTCTCTCTTACACATATGCCCATGAATCTCATATCCATATTCAGGGCCTCTTCTCATCTGAGCTCACTTCTCCAATTACCCATTAGACATTTTCAGTTGTGCTATCGTCATCTCAAAGTCAAATCAGTCTAAAACCCATCTTAGCTTCTCCGGTGCCACGAACACTGACCTCTTTCTTGACTTCACTGTCTTCATCATGACACACCCCACAACATTTTTGCCAGCTTAATCTGTTGACACCTACTTCGAAATTCATACAGAACCCTTTCACCACCTCTGCTGTAATCACCCTTGTCCACCTTCCATCATCGTTCATCTAGATTATTGTAAAAATATCTCAGAGTGATTCTTCTAAATGTCAAGTCAGATCAAGTTACTTCTCTGATAAAATCCTCAGACTTTCTGTCCCACTCAGAATAAAAGCCAAAGTTCCTGCAGTGGCCATCAAAGTCCTACACAACTGTGCTCCTTTAAACTCTGACCTCATCTGTTACTCCCTTCTTCACTCTACTCCAGCAATACTGGTCTGGTTGTTCTTTCTAGAGCAAAGCTTTCAAATAGAACTTTCTATGATGGACATGTTCTATACAGGCACTGTCCAATATGGTGGCTATTTGGTACTTGAATTGTGGCAAGTACAAACTGAGGAACTGAATTTTAAATTTCATTTAAATTTAAAAAAATTAAATTTATTTAAAGTTTAATTAATTTAAATCCAAATTGTCACATATGGCTAGTGGCTACTCTATTGGGCAGAAGAGTCTAGAGCACACCAGCTGGTCTCCTGCTTCAGGGTATTTTGCACTCCCTGTTCCTCTCTGCCTGGAAAACTTTTGCCTGTGGATATTTCAGTAAGATATCAACATCTTTGCTTTCTCTCCTCCTTCAAGTCTTTGCTTAAATGTCACCTTCCCAGGAGAGACCATTCTGTTTACAATTGCCATTTCCTATCCCTGCCCCTGGCACTCACTGTGTCCCTTCTCTGCTTTGTTTCTTCTGTAATAGCTACATCTTCTAATTTTTACTTATTCTTTCATTGTCAATCTTTCCTCCCTCCTTCCCACTAAAATGTAAGCTCCAGAGGGCAGAGATTTCTCCCTTTCTCTGCTCATTTCTGTATTCCCAGCACTTAGAATAATGCTTGCCTCCTAGTAGTTGCTCAATAAATACTGACTGATTGAATGCCACCACCATTCTCCTAGACACCCGGGTTCTTGGACTCATTTGTCTTCTTAAAACCTCGTATCCAGTGTAGAATTAAAGATGATCCCCAAGTATCTTTAATTCAGCCTTTGTTAAAATTGAATAAAAAAACCAAGATTTCCAAGTAGGGGCACAACTGAGAGGATGCAAGTGTTTTTAATAGTTTTGTGTGTGTGTGTGTGTGTGTGTGTGTGTGTGTGTGTGTAGCTAAAGAGAGAGGATAAGAAAATACGTATATACCACCTACCAAAATTAAGGTTACCTCTAGACTTATTCAGTATCTTGTCACATAGAGTGTGGGTTTTGGTCAATGGCTAAGAGCTTCCCTGTAATACCGCAAGTTCGTTTTACTAGTTCCGAGGACTTTTTCCTTGAGGCCTTAAGATGAAGAATAGTCATTGTAGCAAACTACATTTATTAAAATGTTGGTTGTAGAGGTTTGTTCATTAAAAGCTTTAAATTATGTTTGCTATGGAAAGTTGATTTTGCTGACTGTGACCACATTGATTTAGTTCTAATTAACTCAAGCAAAATAAAAGGCCATAAATACCACTCTACAATTAAGAATGGGATTAAAGTTCCCCTTGGGAAACAGTTATTTTCAGTGAAAAAGATCAATGACTTGAACAGATTAGTTCTCAAACACAATGCAAAAATTTCATTTTCCTTCAAACTAGCCATTATTGGGATGAACAGTTAGATCCTAGTTAATTTTTCTTCTTTCATATAATTTCCTTCATATGGATTCCCATTTCCTCTGCCTTAATCTGTCCATCACCACTCTTTTCATTGGGTCCTATGTATGTGGTCAGACACAGTACAGTTTTTAAAAATGTAATTTTCTGCCCCAAAGCCTTTGGTTTTTATTTGTTGGCTCGCTTTTAATCTTACAACATCTAGCAATCTTATGGGCCCTATGCAAAACCACTACTTGCTTAATTTTTTAAAGATTTATTTATTTAAAACAATTCCAAGAAGGGATATTTTTCAAAACCCCACTAGAGAAACACAATAAAAACAACAGCAAACATTGCCAATTCACTTTCTTTTAGTTATTAAAGAGAAGCTGAATTATTGTATTACTTGGTCTTTAAAACTTGGATTCCATTGGCTGTTCAAGGACAGCTTGGTACAAACTTTTAACTTTCAGAATTGTTTTTCCTCCTCAGTGGTTACTGAGACTGTTGGTGAAAGAACCATAGAAAATCTCTCCTTGTTCAACCAAGAACTGAGCCAATTATTAAGAGCTTAATAATTCACTCAATAAATCGTTATTTAGCTTCTGCTATGTGTGAAGGTTTGGCCTAGACATTCTATATTTACACTTTGGGCAGTGTGCCTTTATTGATTAACTTACTCATTCAACAAAAGATTTTTTCAGAGTTTATGATATGACTGTGCTAGATGCTGGGAATAGAAATATCAGCTCCATCTTAATGATAAACTTCCAGTCAGAGATGCAGATGAAGGGTAGAGGAAAGAGCATGTGTAAAAAGTGGGGAGGCAGGAAGAAGCTGGCCTATTTGGGGGCCTATGAATGGTTCTAGGCAGGGAGAGGAAGTGAGATGGGGCTGAGGAGGTGGGGCGGTTGGGGCCAGAGGGTAGAAGCTTTGGGTGGTGTGTTAAGGAGTTTGGGTATTATCCCCAGGGGGCAATGGGGGGTGGGACTAAAAGCATCATGCAGTGAGGAGACATGTAAACAAGGTCAGACTCTGAGAATGGTCCTTCAGGTAAGAGTATGCTGCCCCAAATGCCCCCAATTGATCATGAACCATCTGTGTGGTCCTCTCGGTCAACTCTGCAAAAGGGTCAAATAACCACCTATGCAGAACAGAATTAGGTCTCATGACCTAATTACTTCATAGAGATGTTAAGACGAGAAATTAACCTCCTTCCAATGTTAGCAGTACTTGGAGAAGGTCAGCTCTGGGCTGAAACTCTCTTCCTCCTGAGATGCTTTTGTTTCCACCCAGAATCTTGTGGACTAGGGAGCTACCTTTGGTCAGATGCTCTGCGATTTATTACTTTTTAAAATGTACTGTATGTAATTACAGGAGCAAATGGTAAGAACTTACCATTCCCTTGATAACTCCATCCCTAAGATAGGATAGGATTCCATTTCTTGAAGTATCATTATAGACCCCAGGACATGATGATCTGGAAACTTTTGATTAGCTGATATGTGAGTGGGGATGCTAGGGAGAGCTCATAACACTTCCTCTTGCATTACTCTCCTCTTATGTTATAGAAATCTGCCCTTACAAGTGAAAAGAGCATATTCAATATGGGTACATAAAAAGGAGCTCTCAAAGAGGTATCCCTCTGTTTTAGGATAATCTTCGTGTTGAAATGTTGCCTCTATGACAAAATGTCCCTGATTCTCAGTACAAAAGGGTTGTTGTGGTTGCTATGGTGTCCTCAAACAGACTCGTTGGCTGCCTTTTCTCTCCCCCACAGTCAATACACTTCCACATTCCTGGGGGTTCAGTCCAGTTAATTCACAGAAAACATTTTTTCTTCCCTTTATCTCCTTACAGTATACTAAGCTGCAGTAATGAATATAACTCCAAATCTTACTGTCTAAACTTACACGGAAGAGATTTCTCATTCATGTAAAGTGATGGCAACTCTCTCCGTCATTGGCTCAGGTTCAGGTGGCCCCCGCCTGGTGGCACGGTCATCTCATCACGGGACCTCAGAGGTCCGTTGGGGAAGAGAGGGAGAGCACTTAAATTATACACAGCACTTTCACTCATCTTCCCTAGGGATTGTTATGTGGCTCCCATCTACTTGTAAAGGAGCCTGAGGCATGGAAAGCACGTGGAATATTTAATTAGTGCTACCGTTTCTGCCACAACTACTAATGACAAATTCATGGCTAGGAAAGAAGTTGACAAGTGGTTAAGGCAGATTATTCTATCTTTAACAGAGGGGCTATCAACTTTTAAATTTTCCTTCTTAGTTTCATCTTAGACAAACTTGCTAATGGAAACATCATCATTGTTTAATACTTAAGGAAAAATCATTAATGAAAGAAACCTGATAGAAATATTAACTTCAGGTCAAGATGCTAAAATCCAGCGGAGAGATCTAAATAGAAGTTTTTGCTAAGATGTTGGGGTATATATAAACCTACTTTTCTGAAATCTAAAGTTCAGTATTTTGGTTTTAAAAACATTGTTGTGGAGGTGGCGGTGTTGTGGCAAAGTCAGCCATGCTGTAGAACAGAGGGTTGATTTTGGAAACTGAGCCACGTGAAGGGCTGTCCCCTGTCTCCATCATGCCTCACAAATGGGTTCATCACATCAGGATTCTACCTTTAAATATCTGTCAAATACCGCCCACTTTCCCCCTCTAGCTACCATTGCTCTTATTCAAGCTCCTATCATTTCTTACATGTGTGGGAAAATCTAGGGTAAGTTAGGGCAGATCCCAAGCGAATGTTGTTGCAGAAGTACTTGCAAGACTCACAGGCATAGGAGCTTCATGCTGTCCAGAGAACTCTGCCTTGGACCGAACTCAGTATTTTTATAACCATCATGGTTACAAAAGGTTACATGGTTACAAAAGCCTGTCTCTGTTGCACAGGGATTGGTGGCTATAAAAGGACACGTTTTGTTAACAATGCCGGTAGTTCTATTCCTGAATATTCTACTCCTTTCTATTACCTCTCACTTTCCCATCGGCATGAAGGATAAGAATAAGTTTGGGGGCGCTTGGGTGGCTCAGTTGCTAAGCGTCTGCCTTTGGCTCAGGTCATGGTTCCAGGATCCTGGGATCAAGCCCCACATAGGGCTCCCTGCTCAGCAGGAAGCCTGCTTCTCCCTCTCCCACTCCCCCTGCTTGTGTTCCCTCTCTCGCTGTGTCTCTCTCTGTCAAAGAAATAAATAAAAACTAAAAAAAAAAAGGATAAGTTTGAAGTTTACTTAAGTTCCACAATTATAACATGGCATATTCCTATTGATTTCCCTGCCTTCCTCCATGCCCACCTCTAAGCCAATATTTACTTAGCCATTTGCAAGATCGTTTTTGTGGCTTCTCACTGCCCATAGCAGAGATTCTCAACATGGACAAAGCACTGTTCTCTAGGATAGTGCTTTAAAAACTCACCACAGAAATCTATGCATTTTACTTCACAACATAGCACACCTACATTCTTCTATACATATTACTGAAGCAAAGGTTTCTTGAGTAATTCTTATCTTTAGTAATTGTGATATACTCCTTTTCTCTTTCATTAAATTTTTTTAAGGGGGTTACCGGTTGAGATTCATTAAATTGATCTCACTTCCCACGAATGCTGTGGTTCTCAGTTTTGGTTGCACATAAGAATCATTTAGAAAACTTAAAAACAATTTTCAGTGCTCAGGCCCCACACTAGAGCAATTAGAATCACAGAGCTCCTCAGGTGAAGGCCTTCCTAAATCTTGGCTCCTCACCATTTCCTCCTTTGAGCCTCACCTGGGAGATCTAGACCTACTTTTCTTATAGCAAGTTGTTCTGGTTTTGCATTTATTTGCATATTTATCTTGGACTATAAATTCCTTGAGGGCAAGAAGCTGTATCTTACCCATCATGGTACCCCTAGCATGCAGCACACAGTAGCCTTGTCCATAAACATGTGTTGAGAGCCTAAAGGCATAAGTGAAGCAGAGCATAAACCATCTCCTTCTCTGGCTTCCTGCTTCTTTACCTTCCTTCCTGGCTGTGTTCTTATTTCTCACTGCTCTTGTTTTGTTTTCATTTACTGGCTCTTCTTCCTCAGCCCACTTCTGAAATAGCAAAACTGCCCTCTGCCCTGCCCTTTGCGGTCTCCCAGCCTGGGGATCTCGTCTGTGCATATGGCTGCCACACTCTCCATCAGCTGAAGGCTTACAGAGCCACGCCCCCAGCCCCCACCTCTCTGCTGAGATCCAGAGTCTTCTCCTTCTGCTCTTGGGATAGGGCCATGGTTGAGAGCCTGGCTCCATGTCAAAGGCTGCAGGAACAGGCTTAGTTTCTGGCTCAATCACCTTTTCTCCAACTTGCTTAAGATCTTGGTTTTCTTCATTGGTGAATTAGGGATGACGGGTGGTAATCCAGTTGGTAGGGTTATTCTGAGGATTAAATGAAACTGTATTTAAAGCTCTCGGCACAGGGTTTGGCTGGCACAAAGTTAAGTGCTCGATAATTGTTAGGTACTATTACTAGACAGCTCTATCTGAAGGTCCTGCAGATCCCCTACATTGTCTGAAAACAGCACCATCCCTCTGACACCTGTTTTCTGTTTCCAAACCTTCAGGCATCCTCCTCAGGTAATGCTAGAACCAGTGGCTGACACAGATGTGATTTAGGGCTGCACAGGGCCTTCAGGGGACCCTTGGCATCTCCACAGCCTTCAGCATCTCTCAGCCAGATGGTTACAACAACCCTTCTTCCCACCAGGCTCACTCTCTTATCTGAACCCTGTGTGGTCGGCTTCTGCCAGAGTGATTTTCATAAAACGCAAAGTAAATCGGATCACATCACCACTCTCCTCCACTGCTCACTGCTTTGCTCCTTCCCCAGCTCACTACCCACTGAGAGCACTTAATAAACTTTAAGGTAACTATTAATCCTCTGTGTGTCTCCCATTTTCCAACCCTCTTCCCCAGCTGGTGAGTTCACTGACAGTAGGCAACTTTTAATTTTTTCTTCCTTTTTTTTTAAAAAAGATTTTATTCACTTGAGAGCGAGAGAGAGAGAGTACAGAGGGAGAGGGAGAAGAAGACTCCCCGCTGAGCAGGGAGCCCGATGTGGTGCTGGATCCCAGGACCCCGAGATCATGACCTGAGCCGAAGGCAGACGCTTAACCGACTGAGCCACCCAGGCACCATTAATTTTTTCAATGTAGTTTTATTTCCTGAGCTACCAGCCCAAGGCCTTACAAATAGTAGGAACTCAATGATTTATGAATGAAGGAACTTTGGAATTAGGAGACAGTATAATTAGGTCATATCTTTGCTCGATTTATTTGGTGTGAGTGACTGTTTGGTAGAAGAACATGACTCCATTGCAAGTTGAGCATCTTGTGTGATGCTTTGTGTTAGAAGTTGCAGCATGTTGTAACAGGTCTCGGGAACAGGAACTGTCTTACACTGTGTATTGTCTTCTGTTGTTTAAGTTGTGTGTACAAACCCACTTAACAAACATTCCTTTGGGTACTTCCTTTGTACCAGGCCCTGGGCAAGGCATAGAAGCAAATGGTAATAATACTACAATAATGCTTCTAATTATTCTGTCCCTCCTCTATTCTGTACCTAAGTTGGCTCATGAGATCAACCACCTCCTGAATATGAGTAAACAGAGGCTCTTATTTAAAATACCTTTTCTAAGAGAATATAGCAACTAAGTGGGAAACCATATTTGAACCAAGGTCTGCCTTTATTCCTATACCCATTGCTCCTCTCAAGAACACATAATACCTCATAGGTACCAATTGTTGAGTGCCTTCTCTCTCTGAGGTGCTAGATATGCATTCTTGGATTTAATTCTCCTCTAACACTCTGCAAGGCATGATCCCCATTTTCCTGGAGAGGAAATGGGCTCAGAAAGGTCAAGTAATCTGTGTAGGATTGCAGAGGAGGGTGGCAAGTGAGCAGAGATAATCACTCAGGTCTGCTGGACCCTCAGGCCCCATTCCCTGTCCACTTAGCCTATGGCATGGTCTAGCCAGAGGGCAAAGCTGTTCTTGAGTAACAGGTTCACCATGGTAAGTGCAGGTGGGAGAGCAAGGCCAAGGAGCTGCTGCTTCAGCAAAGGAGGAATGGGCACAGCTGTTCAGCTGGGGGTTCCAAATGTTCTGATGATATCAATGTTACACTGTTAAGTTATTCATTCATTCATTCGTCAAATATTTTTGGGCCCTTCAATTTGTTATGCATACCAGTGGCAACTGATATAAACATAGGAAAGACAAAGGAACTTTTTAAAAGAGCTCCTGGTCTTTTTAGGAGAAGGGGATAGAAGGATGAGACACAGAAACAAATGGCTGTATGAGACGTAGGTGCCATAACAGAGCTTGTCACCAGGTGCTGTCCACCAGGCGTGGACGTAAGCCAGAAGCTCCACGGAGGGCACCACGAGTCCACACCCTCCAAACTCCTCCCCGGGCCTGCAAGGCCCTCCAGGATCTGTCCTGCCAACCTCTCTCACCTTCTGTGCTTCTGCCACATACACTTACTTATGGTTCTCAAGGTGACTAAACTCGCTTCTGCCCCTGCCACAGGGCCTTTGCCCCGACTGTTCCCACTGTGCATCACGGTCTCTCTCTCATACTTCGCTCAGTGTCTCAGTGTACTATCCACTTTGCTCAGTGTCTCCCCTTCAGGGGGTGCCTTTCCAGATGGCCCTCCCCATTCAGTCCTGTCCCATGATCCCGTCCTCCCTCTGCTCCCAGCTCTAACCACGATCTTAAGAGCATGGGTTCCAATCTTAGTTCTGTCATTTTACCAGCTAGGTAAGCTTGGACGAGTTATTTAACCTCTCGGCATCTCAGTTTTGTCCTCTGAAAATGGGGGGTTAACAATGACGCCCCCACCTCCCAGTGCACTGCTGTGGGGCTTCACTGAGCTTATCTATGTAAAGCATCAATAGTGCCTGGCGCATAGGAGATATGTGATAAACATAAAGTGTGTGAATCTTCCCATCATGTGCCTGTCTGGATCTGACTACAGAGACTACAGAACACAGTCTGGGAGTGCGACAGCAGCCAGGCCAGCATAGCCTCTGTCCACAGGGAGCTTGCTTCCTGCCTGAACCCCCCTGTCCACCCCCCCACATGTATTTGCCCTGTAGCCTTTCGCCTGGAGGTCACTCTTCCTCTTTGTTCTCCTTTCTAGCCTCCCCCCCCCCCACTTCCTGCCTGGGATTCCCGGCTTGAGAGGACACAGCAGTCTGTGCACCCACATGATTTGTTTGTTGCTTGTGGTTGTGTTCCTTCCTTTAGCGGTAGACTTCATTAGAGGTTTGGCTGGTGTGGAAATGGTAGAATCTCACCAAGGAGGTGAAAAAAAGCAGAATAATAGCTAAAGGCCCACCTCTTGGCTTTCTTCGTGTTCTGTGGATGTTTTGCAACCCCTGGAACTGCCCATCCCCCCAAATCTGTCTGCTTTCTCCTTGCCTAGATATCACTTCCTCTCGGAAGTCTTCCCAAGGCCATGGGCTCTGGAGTGGACCTCGTGCACACATATTTCACCGCATGGGACTGTCTCCACCCCTGTCTCCCTTACCAGTCTGCATGTGCTATAAGGCCGGGGCCATGTCTTTTGTCTTATTCACCATGGGATCCTCAACCCCCCAGTACCTTCCTACCGTTAACAAGTAGTGTTCTTTACGTATATAATGAACTTAGAGGACACGAACCAATAAAGCAGGTAAATTAGGAAGCAGTGGCTTGTATTGGGTTACAAAAGGCCTATTCACTTTATAAAAGGAGTTTTTGCAGGGTTCCATTGAGTAGCAAGTCAGGGGTATTGCTATTAAAATAACCCCCGAATCTCAGTGGCTTCACACACACACACACACACACACACACACACACACACACACACACTTTCTTGATGATGTGACAGTCATTGCAAGTGTCCAATGTGTAGCCTTTCAAATTTCGAATCTTGTAGCTCCACTATCCTTTATGCCCTCTGCTGGGCCCTCTGCTGGGTCCTCTGCATCTGGCTGCTGGATGGGGAAGGAGAGAAGAGAATCACTCAAGGGGTTTTCTTCTGGGTCATACCTGCAAGTGGCACATAGCACTTCCTGTCCCATTGACTGGAACTCTGTTACATGGCTGCCCAACTGCTAGGGAAGCTGGGAGAAGTGGTCTAGCTGCACGTCCAGGAGGAACGGGAATGATGTTTTGGTGAACACAGGGCAGTCTCTGCGCCTGGGAGCATACCAGAGCCAGGAGGCCCCTGGGTAAAGTCAGGCCCTGTCAACCTGCAATGGGTCCCTGAGGAAAGGAATTGCACTGATTTTCTGTTTTGATTTTGTAGACAAACACATGTGATCAAAATCTTAATCATTGCCTTGAGCTCATCGAACAAATTTCCAAAGTTCAAGGACAGCTCTTTAGGATCCTCACTACGGCAGCCCAAGAAGGTGAGAATGGCCTGTGTTTCCCCATCTGGCTCTCTCTTCTTTTGCTTCAGTCCTTGGTACTCTCTCACTGTGTCACTGAATTTCTTTCCCTGACCTGATTTATGGGTTCTTTTAGGTGGACATTATGATGGTGTGGAAATAATCAAATCGCGCCTTCTGCCTTGGCTGGAGGCCTCCTTTACTGCTGCTTCCCTGGGAAAACCTGTTGACAGCAAGGTCCCCTCTCTACAGGTAGGGACGCTAAAGGATCCCCCTTGACTTTCAGCACCCCGGTCAGGCTCTGGGAACTCAGACATATATAAGAGATGGCTTTTACCTAGTGAGGGACTCAGCACTACTTAGGGAATGGGGACACAGGTCCAAAAGGTGCGTTTCTGTTTACAGTAGTAAGCGGCGTAATGGGTTGAGCTTCTCTTCAAAGAGGCCTGCGTTCAACTCTCAGCTTTGCCTACTTCCCAGCGGTGTGACCTCAGACAAATCAACGAGCCTCTGCTTCCTCAGCTGTAAGAAAGGACTGGTGATGTTCTACATCTGGGACATTGCCCACACTCGGCATTAAATGGGAACTTTGGAATGACAGATTAGTCACACAGACAGTTAGGGTACACGGAGCCTCAGAAGAGACTATTAGGTGGGGGAAAGCACCATATTCTGAAAGAGTGAAATGAAACGAGTTGAAAACTTAGTTCTCAGAGACTGACAAAGAGTATTGTCATTTGCTGTTGCTATGGGGTGATTTCTGTGGGTTAGTGTCAGGTTTTAGACAGTTGAAGCCCAGACTGGAAAGAGAGCATACACCTTGCTTAAGGCATTAACATCATTAAGCATTAGTAACCCTGGTTTTGGATGTTTATATGGATTTCCATAAATTCTTTTCTAAAATTAAAGCATGTAGAGTGGTCTTTTCTTAGCAGCCTTAGGGGTGCAGGGGTGGAAGGGTTCCTGCTTGGAGGTCACTGGGCAGAATTCTGGTCGCTCTTCTATGGTCCTGAGTCTGTTGACTAACCTTTCATGTCTCACTTGCTGGAAAGGAAACAATGCTTTTGCTGACCTCCTTGGGCCATTTTGAGAATTAAATGTGATAAACATGCAGAAACAACTAACATAGGCTAAGTATTCCATAGACATCAGTTGGTTTTAAGCAAATCTTTCTCCCCTGGGGATTTTTTACATGTTGCTGAGATTTTTACCCCGTGGGTGTTCTTCTGAATATAAAGATATGAGATGATATTTCAATGGCTTTTTAAAAAGTTGATGTATAATAAAAAATTGAGCTATAATTTACCTGCAGTGAAATCCATAGGTCAATAAATGCATATATCTGTGTAACTCACACCCTATTAAGTTATAAAACATTTCCATCTCTCCAGAGCATTACCTTGTGCCATTTCCCAGTCACCTACCCACCCCCCCAACCAGGCAACCACTCTTCTGATTTTTATCATTCTAGATTAATTTTGCTTGCACTAGAACTGCATATATATGGAACTATGCATTTGTGTCCTTTTGTGCCTGATTTCTTTTGCTCAGCATAATGTGTTGCAACCCGTCATCTTGTTTCATGTATTCCAGACTATTTTTGATTTGTGTATCATTCCAGGACACATTTGATAAGGAGAGACATAAAGAGGCTGGTGTTCGGGATCGGGACATGCAACAATTAGACTCTGAGTTGACTTCGACTCATAATCAACTCAACCAGGTTCAAGACGAGTAAGAGGAATGCAAGTTATCTTTTTCCAAAAAGAATTGTTTGTTCATAATTTTTAAGTTTGAAAGGAGAATAATGGCTCATGTAAAATGTAGACATCTGCAAATAACTCTGTGTGTGTGTGTATGGAGAGAGAGAGAGACTGAGAGAGAGAGAGTCAGACAGAGAGTAAGGAGCCAGTGTCTTTGAATCTGGGGATAAGATTTCTATATTATAATAGGCTACCTAAGACCCTGCTCCCCTTGGCTCCATCCCTGGAGCTCCTCCTTCTCTAGAGGCCTGTTATGAGCCTATATATGTAAACAGGGGAAAATTGTTATATGATAATCTATCTTTTTTTTTAAAGATATTTTTTATTTATTCATTCAAGACACAGAGATACAGAGAGAGAGAGAGAGAGAGAACATGAGCAGGGGGAGAAGCAGAGGGAGGGGGAAAAGCAGGCTCCCCGCAGAGCAGGGAGCCCGATGCGGGGCTCGATCCCAGGACCCTGGGATCATGACCTGAGCCGAAGGCAGACGCTTAACCATCTGAGCCACCCAGGCGCCCCTGGTAATCTATCTTTTGAAAGAAAAATAAGATGCAAAAGGGGGAGGGTTAAAGAAGGTCAGACAAAGAGTAAAATTAAGGAAAGAGAGCAAAAGTAAGATGAATAGGCTGCATCCGTCTGTCAGATGTGCTCATTTAGAGGGTATAAACGCCTGGCTGAGAAGTCAGACTCTTTAAAGAATGAGCATTTCAAGATTTTGGAATAATTAGTAGATATAAAAAGTACTTTAAAGAAGTTAAGCAATGCCAGGCAGCAACAGGTGTCAGATGCCAAGCCAGGGTAGCAAGCTCAAGGAATCACTGCAAAGAAAATTGCAAGCCTTGGATTTGCACTTGAGGAAGACAGACAAATGTGTCTGAAACTGCATTCAGCCCACCTAGCCAAAACCCATCAATCGGATGTTTCTCAGTTGGAGCCTTGCTCCACTGCGGACATGTATGGGGCGGCAAGGAACTCTTTAGTTAGGGCTTGTGATGGAATAAGTTGTGGCATGCTGCCTTGTTCTCTGATGAGATTTCCTTTTAAGGAAAGCATCTCTACTGATATAGTTTTGCTTGATTATAAAAGTAATAAAAGTTTCCTTCTCAAAATGCATACAACATACGAAAGTGGCAGTATCATAGCCAAGGGGTTTATCTGAGGCACGATTATTGCTAATTCAAAATGCATACAACAAATACAAGTGAAAGGTGAAAATCACCTGTTATCTCATCCCTGTTAACATTTTGGTTTATTTTGCTCCAGACATTTTTCTTTGTGTGTGTTTGCATGTGTGTGTGTGTTTGAGCGCACATACACATAGACACACACACACACAGTTACCTCCACACCCCCCATTCATTTCCAATTGGAATCATTGTCAATGAACAGTTTTATGGCTGCAACCGTCAACATTTACAAATGTAATGAGCAAAAAAGCACAATCGTCTGAATTTCTGCAACTTATTTCAACTAATATCAGCTGATTTGGAGTGAGGTGAGGATAATTAAACTTACCACTTCTTTTCTGGTTTACTATACAGTCCTTTTCCTGTAAATATTCAGTTAGTTCCAAGTTCAAACTTCTGTTAGGGGCTTTTTTCCCCCCCTCTCCAGGAGTCTCCTCGGCCCTCCTCCTTCCCTAGACTGGCCATTTAGAAGTAGAGGGATGCTTGCGTGCTTATGAGGGATGACTCAAGCTGGAGAGGAGAGACTTTGGGTCTTATGCTGCTGTATGAGTTCTTGCTGCCTCGTTTCCAATTGGGCAGTAGAGTCTTGTGCCAAGGGGTGCTGATTTGTGGCTTGTCTGGTTAAATCTTCTGGAGAATTTGCTGGCAACTGCGGCTGGCCAGGCCCTTCCATTTGCCACTAACTGTGAGGCAGGGCTTCAAGACTTTGCTGGTTCTTGACTTCTGTCAGCACCAAGAGGAGCCAGGAATTCCTTCCTACCTCCCTCTCTTATCATTATGGCTCTGTAAATAGCCATCAGGAGCATCAGGGGTCAAGGAACTATGACTGCATACTTTTTGTAAAAAAAAAATTATTTGGAAATAATTTCCAATGCAGAAAATCTGTAAGAATAGTACTAAGAACACCCATATACACTGTCATGTATGTTTCATACTATTTGCTTTATCCTTTGTGTGTACACTACATATATATCTATATATCTATATATCTATATATCTATATATATATCCTCCCCTCCCCCCACCAAACCCTGTGCATCTCATTTGAAAGTGGCACAGATGAAGGTGTTTGCTCCTTTACCTTGGATTTCCTAGTTTGGTTTGGTTTTTAACCCACCTGTGGTTCTTATTCTTTTAAGGCATCAGAAATGATGCTGTCTGTCCCCCACATTCTGTGGTAGCTAGGTCTCTCCTTTCTCTCTTACTCTACCTGCTACCTGCTATGGAATGAGTGGCCCACCAAGGAGATTCCCCATGTCTGACCTTGTGGAGCCCAGATTGGTTTTGACTCAGTTACAAATGGGCAAATTCTAATACAGTGCTCAATGGGGACAGGTCTGCCCAAGTTTGATGAATCCTCGAAAAGGAAGATGTCTAGATTTTATACTCGGGATCTGGTTATGAGTCTCTGTGTCTTCATTTCCTATCTCCAATCTATTGGCAAATCTGGTTGAATCTACTTCCTAAACATCTCCCACTCTTGTCCCTTTCTTACTATTCTACCACCATAGCCCAGTTGAAGGCCCTGATACCTGTTGCCTCAACCAGTTGCCTTCCAACTGGCTACCCTGCTATCATTCTTGCTCTACTATAATCCATTTCACACATAGAAATTTATAAAGTCAGACCCTGGCTTAAAAGCTGTTAGTAGCCTCCTTTTACACTTAGAAAAAAATTCTAAACTCCTTACCAGGACTCTTGTAGCCCTGTGTGATCTGGCCCTGCCTCTCTCTACACCCTCATCTCATGCCAGGCTCTCCTCACCTGGTCTGTGGTCCCCTTCCTCACCTTGCAGCCTTTGCCTGTGCTCTTTCAGAAACATGGCGGTCTCTCTCTGGTTCTTTGCATGGCTGGTTCTTTATTATCTTTCAGGTCTCAGCTGAAATGTGACTTTCTCAGAGTCTTTCTGTGACCATGTATATCGAAAAGTCTTTCCTTCCCCCCGCTCTGTAGTTCTCTTTCACAGTGATCTGAAAATAGCCCTTACCACAATTTGGAACTTTAAAATATTGGTTCGCAAGTTTCTGATCCACTAGACTAGAAGCCCCAAAGGGTTACTGTCTTGTATCTGTTATTCTGACACTGTTGTATCCCCAGCACCCAACATCATGCCTGCCACATGATATATCCTCAATGAATGAATAAATCCCTAATAAAAAATAAGTAAAATACATTAACTTGCTTAAAATAATGCTTGGCACATGAATGTACCTCCCTTTCTTCTCTCTGTATATCATTCAAGGGTGCCAAATTAGCATGTACGTTTGGTTGTATGTACATGTGTTCACACAGGTGTGCCATGTCTTAAGAGAAAAACATAACTACTTTATTCCTGTTCATACTCTCCTTCCTTTCTTGGTCTATTTGCTCCTTTTAATTTTCTACAGTTTTCTCTTGACAAAAATGTTCATTTTCTTCTCCATGTACACTTTAAAAACCCTGTAACATAGTCACCTCTGAATTAAATCACAGCAATTTCCTCTTAATTGCCAGTAGCCCTATTATGAAGTTATTGCTACTTTGGCATTTGTTAAAAGACTTTAGACATTGTGTTCATTCATTTTTCAACTAAAAAAATCTCTACTGTGTTACAGGCATTATTTTAGGTGTTGGGGATAAAAAGATAAAAAATAATTTTTGCCCTTAAGTAGCTCACAGTGTATTTGTAATGAGACTGTTAGTGTGAACCAAGTGTTGGAGGTGCTCCGGAGAAGGGGAGACACACTTGGCTTGAGAGAGTCAGGGATGACATTTGCACGAGCACTCACAGGTTGCGTGGGCACTTGTTAGGGGAGGAGGAGGAGAAGGAGATGGGAAGGAACACTGGGTAATCACACCACCTCTTGCATTGCCTGATTGGTCGGGATCTGTGGGGACTTGGTAGGAATCCTGCTAGCCCATCATTTCTCTATCTGCTTCACTGTCTAGGGGAGGACCCCAGTGTTTGACCTTCCATTCTTCCATCTAAAAGGAAGGAAGAAGACAGGTGTGAGTTTAGATAGCAACTGCAACCTCTCAGCCTCAGATGAAAGAGCCTGGATAGTACAGGAAGGTAGGGTCCAAGAAGTCAAGAAACCTTTGCCAACCTATGATCTCTTGCTGGACTAGGGCGACTTAACTGAGAACCACTGGTCTCCATCCAATGTCATCCATACACACCCATTTCTTTTTAAATTTTAGAGAGACCTAAAGAAATAATAGGATTTGTTATGATTTGCCTATAATGAAGAGAGTCCTTGAAACTCACAATGACCTAGCTATGTTGAAAACTCAGGAAAGTTATGCTCAATAAGTGGTGGAAGTTAGAGGCATGAAATACTTGGTAGTCAAGTGTGATTGTGGAAGACTTTCTTTGTAGGTGGGCAAATAATTTTTTCTTTATATGTAGGAAGTCTGGGAAAATTAGATCAAATGCAACTCTATGGTGCAAAGTAATGAGAATATTGCAGAAAAGGGTATTGGGATATTGCAGAAAATGGAGATTTTATAGGGAGAGGCAGCCTGAAGATTTGGTGTGCTGAGCAGATGAATTAGGAGGGTGAGAAGGAAGAAGTGAACAAGTTTCTTTGCCCTTTACATTCTAACGTTAATAATTATTACATAGCTCTTTAGTGGTAGCCACTCTATAATGTCTTCACGTTTGACATTGAGAAAGAATGCTAGCATGCTTTTGCATACAAGCGCACCATAATATTTGCAATAGTATCTGATTGGATGCAGATGTCTCATAATTTGATCTTGTTTTTGTTGAACTTATATCATATGCCAAAAGTTCCTGGGAGAACCTATGCCTTGATTTGGAAAGTCTGCCAATTTTGGAAAATCTGTCTTAAGTTACTGATTTCTCTTACAGTCTGGCTGAAACTGAAAAGACTCTTGAAGAAACCAAGAACAGATCGGCCATATCCCTTTTGGCTGCAGAGGAGGAAATAAATCAGCTAAGAAAGCAGTAAGCAAAAAAAAAAAAAAAAAAGACAGGATTATTGCAGTCTGCTGATTGATCTTTGAATTTAGCTTTTTGGTACTCCATTACCATATGAAAGAAGCTGTTCACAAAGAGGAAAGGCAGCAATAGTTTTATTAATGTTTTATATAATTTTTTTCTTACTACAAAAACGCTGTCTACTATGGAAAAATTTCCAAGTACAACAGAGTATAAGAGGAACCCAAAAACCCTCTCAAAATTCCAGAGCCAGTTATTGTTACCATTTTGCTATTTCTTCCAATTGATACATTAAAAAAATAGTTATTACTACAAAATCAGCATAAGGATACAATTTTGGACCCCATCTTTTCACTTAACATTGTTTTTCTCTATTACTAAGAAAAAATAGTGCAAGACTTAGTTTTAAATAGATGCATCATGTTCCATTATTTAGATATTTCCCTAATAGTGAACATTTACTTTGATACTGATTTTAAACATTGGAAATAACATTGTGATAATTATTGCAGCAAATGTTAGTTTAAATTTCAGATTATTCTCTAAATATAAATTTCTAGAAGGAGAGCATAAACACATACTTTAAGGTTATATCTTCCTTGAATTTTTAAAATCAAAGTATAGTTGACACACAGTATTCTATTAGTTTTAGATGTACAACATAGTGATTCAACAACTCTGTACCTTATGCTACGTTCACAAGTGCAGCTCCCATCTGTCACCTTACGATGCCATTACGATATCAGTGACTATATTCCCTATGCTGTGCCTTTTATTCCTGTGCCTTACTTCTTCCATATGCGGAAGCCTATGCCTGCCACTCCCCTTCACCCCCTTTGCTCATCCCCCCACATCCTCCCTTCTGACAACCACCAGTTTGTGCTCTGTATTTATGGGTTTGTTTCTGCTTTTTGTTTGTTGATTCATTTTTTTTTAATTTCACATATAAGTGAAATCTTATGGTATTTGTTTATCTCTTTCTGACTTATTTCACTTAGAATACTACACCCCAGGTCCATCCATGTTGTCACAGATGGCAAGATCTAGTTCTTTTTTATGGCTGAGTAATACTCCATTGTATGTATATGTATATATATTGTGTGTGTATACATATATAAATATATATATTATGTCACATCATATCACATATACATATATCGCATCCTTATCCATTCATCTATGAGTGGACATGGGTTGCTTCCATATCTTGGCTACTGTAAATAATGTTGCAATAAATACAGAGGTGCATATATCTTTTCAAATTAGTGTTTTTGTTTTCTTTGGGTAAATACCCAGTAGTGGAATTATTAGATTTCAATATTTAACTTTTTGAGGAAACTCCATACCGTTTTCCAGAGTGGCTGCACCAGCTTGCCTTCCCACCAACAGTGCACGAGGGTCCCCTTTTCCACATCCTCACCAACACTTGTTATAACTTCTTGTCTTTTTCATTCTAGCTATTCTGACAGGGGTAAGTGGGTATACCTTCATTGATCTTAATTTTGATTTTTCCCCCCAAAAAGCAAGTGGGGGTTGTATTAAAACACACCCACGCATGCACACACACACAAATACCTTTTTGCTGCCTTCACACATGTTCCATTGTTCTTTTTTTTTTTTTTTTGTTCCATTGTTCTGATTTCTTTGGGAACACCCTCACTGTTGTAGCTGGGAGCACTGCTCTGTTTTCTACTTCTATCTCCCCCTCACCATCATTTTCTTTTCTCTCTTTCTTTTTAATTTTATTTGCATTTATTCAATGCAGAATTTACTTCTGGGTCATACGTTTTTATTTCTTCAGTTTCTTCTGGGATATCTTTTTCTTCTGTGCAACCTCCTGTTTTGGTTTAGGGACAGTCTGCTCTTTTTCAGTAAGGACCATCTCCATGTGGCAGGGAGAGCACATGTAGGGGTTAATCCGACCATGAGCCTTGTAAATTCTTCGCCGCATCTTGGGGGCTTTGTCCACCTGGGTTGTGCTCCATGACCAGAGAATCGACATCAAAACCCTTAAGTTCAGCATGACTCTCTGCCTTTTTAAGCATATGCAGTAAAAACTCAGCACTCTTCCTGGGCCCCCGACCCTGTGTGCAGCCCCACTGTTTGGCCTGGGCACACCTACCAGGTCCACCAGTGTAGCGACCGAATAGCACACATGGCTTCTGCAAAGTGACGTCCTTCAGATACTTCGTGGCTTTTGGGATCTGCATACCCTTGATGGCCTGGGCAGTTTCACATGTGTTCTTAAAGTGAACATGAAGATTTGAACCTCCTGATGTGCATGATTTTGTAGGGTTTTCTGGGTTAAGCGAATAGTGGGCCATTTTCAGAGGTCACCTCAGGCCGCTTAGGGAAAGAGTTCTCACCATCATTTTCATCTCTTATTTCCTACTTGATAGAACTTCTCAGATTCTTTGACCCTATAATTGAGTGATTTCCTGTAGCAGCGATTCTGTTCTTTACCATTTCCAGTGCAGCTTTTAATTCTGCTATTGCATTTTTAGCTTCTCTGTGTCCTTCTTAATCTTAGCCCTTACCTTTTCATCTTATCATTGTCCTTTTCATCACAGCACGTTCTCTTTGTGTGGGTTTGTTCCTGTTTTAGATAGTCATGCCTCTCTGCATCTTTATAAGGATGCTAAGTTTATTTCTGAAGCTTTGTCTCTAGAATACATTATTTGTATAAATTCACCCTTCCACCTAGTATTGTGGATGTTATTCCATCTCTATTGTCATACTCCACCACCACCCCCCCCGCCCCCATTCCATCTGTTCAGAGAATCAGAGAGCTAATGAAGATAGGAGATTGTATCTTTGGCCAGCTTCTGGACCTAGGCTTTGGAGGTCTGATGCTTCCAGAGTTCTGTGCAGTTAAGATCAGCCTAATATAGAACAGGATGACTATAGGCCCACTCTGCTTTTGCTGGAGGATCTGCGTACATACTCCTTTCTCAGGAGCCTTTTTTCATGCAAGCTGCAGACGTGGGGTGGCACTCTAACCCTGGTAATTCTGCTCTTTTCTGAATTGTGTTTGTTCCTCGTGCGTTTCCATCAGAGTTGTCCAACGCAGTAATTGCTTTGCTGAGTAGAGTAGCCTCTGTTGTTAGGTATGCCAGTTGTTGCTATTACCTTTCTTCCATCCTTCCCTCCTTCTCTTTTCTTTCCTCCTTAATTTTTGTTTTCTGTTCAGGCTTAAATCTCTTCAAGTCCAGGAGGAATCCCGCCACCGAAACGTAGAACATAGAAGTGTGGAGCATCGGTGTACGGAGCCTAGAACCTCAGAGCCGAGGACCTCTGAGCAGAGGAGGTTGGACCAGCGGGGCATTGACAAGTGGGGCATAGAGCAGCGGACTGAAGTGATTTCTGATTATGAGAAACAGCTCCGAACGCTAAAGGACGAGATAGCTGTTTTGTCTGCTGAAAAATCTGTGCTTCAAGGAAGGTCTGACAAATTCTCACAGATCTTTTCATTTAAGTTCCTTTTGGTAGTGGTAAAAACGTGGCTTGGAAAAAAAAAAAATGAAATGACATCTTGCACCCAAACCCCCACAATATGGGAAACTTTGAATTGAAAGGGATTGTTTTCTCTAACTGCCCTCTTCCAGAGAGAGAAAATACCTCCTGGATTGTCAGTGCTTGGGCACTAATTAATTTGGGGCTGACATGGAAGCCCAAGGAATGAAACTGAGAGATATGTGAGATGAGAGGATAGTTCTTTGGCTTGAAAGCAGATTTGGGTGGGCCTGTCATACATGCATGGTACCCATGCCGGAAGAATGTTCCATAATAGGAGGGTCCTGTTCTCTGAGGCCTGCCAGTCCCTCTCTGGGGTGACCACCTGTCATTTTACTTTCTATAGCTCATTTTGTCTGATGAAGTGTGTAGGTGAGTGTTCTTGTGACATCCCTCTCTACTGATGGACAGAATGTTAAAACAGGTCATTCGGAGTTACGTGAGGACAGAGCGGGACGTTTTTCTTGGAGCATTTTCCTTGTTCTTTTTAACACCCACCACCTCCCTCAGCCCCACAGCATGCCCGGATCCAAGCTATCAAAGCCACTCCCACCCTGGTCCCCATTCCCCTAAATGCCACCTTAGCCTTTCATTCCGGGGAGTCACTCTGCCATGTTGTGCTGGTACTAGCTTGTCCTGGCTCCCTAGAACTGATTCTGTGCACGTCTGCCTCCCTCCAAGTTCAGTGTGATGTCACATTCATAGCTCGAAATGGGTCACCGCGGCAGTGTTTCTCGCACCATGGAAATTGGCAGACTACCGTTGAGGGTTTTCGCTTCGCTCCGCTCCACCTTCAGGGCGGGCTTTGTAGAAGAACCGTTTGCTTCCTAGTATCTTCTACGCTTCCCTCCTTAGGGACCCATTTCCTTTAGAATTTACTTTGTACTTGATAGCAATACCGTTCATTGATGCCGTGCTTTACAATTCACGGAGCACTTCCACCTGTATTAGCCCACTGGATCTTTCAGACCCTCCCTCCCACCCAGAACTAGGGCGAGCATGTTGTAGGTAAGCACTCAGACTCTGGAAGGGAGAAATGAGCGCGAACGGTCCCACTGCTATAGAACGAGAACGCAGATCTTCTTTCTCACGGTTGAGTGTTCATACGTTCACGTATCAGCCTCTGATACGTGAGTACCCCAAGGCTGGGGTAAGAAATACTGAGAAGCTGGTCTTTCTCCCTCTGGCTCTTGCCACCAGTGTTACTTTCCTTTTCTGAGCCTCTAGTTCCTTGGCCTTGAAATGGCCAACAATCGATGTTGAGCTCGAAGGGCTGCTTAAAGGATAAAATGTGCAAATTCCCTGTGCAGATCCAGAGCGGATGACCGCGTATTTGATGCCGGGCAGAGAGGCCGCGGGGGGCGGGGGGCGAGGGGCAGCTGCTTTCCCTGGTGCAGCAGGGCGCACGGCTCCTGGCAATCACTTGCAGGTCATGGGCCGGGAATGAGAAGGAAGCGAATCAGAGCGCTTCTCCGGCTGGTTCTTGCTTACCAACAGGTCCGCCCGGAGCCGGACTCCCAGCCCTGGCCCTCGCAGCCACAGCCGCAGCCGCAGCCGCAGCCGCTCCACCAGCCCCGCCACCGCGGTCGTAAAGATCAGGAGCCCGTCCCCGAATCGCGCCAAAATGTCCAATGTGGCGCGCAAGGCTGCCCTCCTGTCCCGGTTCAGCGACGCCTACTCCCAGGCCCGGCTGGATGCGCAGTCTCTGCTGCGGCGCTGCATCGACAAAGCCGAGACCGTGCAGCGCGTAATCTACATCGCCGCAGTGGTAGGTGACACTCGTGCGGCTGCGCCCCAGAGGCCCGTGCGCCCCGCGGGGGGGCAGCACGGGCGTCAGCCGAACGGGTCGTTCTCTGGTTCTTTTCTTCCTCCCTCCCTCCCTTCCTTCTTTTCTTCCTTCCTTCCTCCCTTCTTTCCCTCTTTCCTTCCCTTCCTTCCTTCCTCCCTCCCTTCTTTCCCTCCTTCCTTCCCTCCTTCCTTCCTTCCTTTCCTTCCTTCCTTCTTTGCTTGCTTCCTTCCTTCTTTCCTTCACAAATATTTGGGATGGCTAATTTTTCACAGTCAAGAACTATTCATATATATCAATATTTATATTGATCAGGCATTTGTTGAAGAAGTATCCATAAATAGAGGATTATCTCAAATGAATATATACTATGTTGATTTGCACCGAATCTTCCAGTTGATTTCCTTTCCTTCTCAAAAAAAAAAAAAAATCAGAAGGCTGTTAACTCTTCCGTTTATTGAGCTAAGAGTAGTTTCTAAAACTGCTAGTATGTGAGCTACTTGAGGATGGCAGATTAAAAGTGCTCATATATAATCCTTAATTCTCAAAGCAAAGGTATTTGTTCTGTGGATACTATACTGAGATACTAAGGGTCCATTTTGAGAAATGAGAACAGTTAATATTTAAAAAGAAAACGAAACACTGGTATGAGACCAGAATTATCAGAGTCTACTGAACATTATCCTGAATTATTAATTTATTTCAGGACTCAGCAAACTATGACCTGTGGGATAGATCTTGTCCTGGTCTGTTATTTCCTTATTTCTAAGGAAAATACCACCTGAGAGCTAGGAATATAAGAATGGTTTTACATTTTTAAACGATTGTAAAAAAAAAAATGTGACAAGAGACTGTATGTATTTTAGGCAAGCCTAAAACATTTACTCTCTGGCTCTTTGCAGAAAAAAGTTTACCAGCTGTGATTCATTTCATTAAGAAGTTGGTTAAGGTTCTGTAAGCTTAATGGCCATGCCTTTCATGCATAACTGAGTTTCCTCAGTGCCTGCCACATAACAGGCATTTAATAAATATTTGTTGAATTAATATATGCCAGGAAACATGCCAGATACTTGATATGTGTCTTTGTATAACATAAGCACAGATTGATAATTTCATTTCTGGACCAGTAATATGACATTGTGGTGGGATCATAGCATCAGCCAGCACTTTTTAAAAAAAGATTTATTTATTTATTCGAGAGAGAAAGAGAAAGAGCACAGGGAGAGAAGCAGACTCTGCTAAGCACAGAGCCCTACACGGGGCTCGATCCCATGACTCTGAGGCCATGATCTGAGCCAAAATCAAGAGTCTGACGCTTAACCAACTGAGCCACCCAGGCGCCCCTAACCAGCACTTTTTAAGTGTTTATGTGACCACAGATGATCTGTTTCCTTGAACCTCTGAATTGTGTTGCCTCTTGCACTCAGGATTCTCAGGACAATGATCAACTATCTTGAAATTAGTGAACGTGCATAGTCGTAGATGTGTTTATGTACTTTTCAAAATTGAGGTATGTATTTTCTCCCAGATTAAAATTAGTTTTGACCAACTGTGTTTAGTGATCAGAAGACCCATACGATGTTGAATTTTTGGTGGGTATTCTTTCTTCATTCCTTGCTTTGATTTCTTTACTCCCCTTCCTCCACCTAATAAATTTGCTGCATTTTTACGTGCAGGAGGCATTCCATGTAGCTAAAATGGCATTCAGGCATTTCAAGATCCGCGTGAGGAAATCGTTGACACCATCTCTCGCGGGGTCGAGTAACTTTGAGGATGCCGTCTTGGATTATATCATTTGTCATCTCGATCTATATGATTCCCAAAGCAGTGTTAACGTAAGTGTTGGGTCTCTTAGTAGGACTGGTATGCTACTGTTGCCCTTTACATGGAATACTAACACCTCAGAAATCCACCCAGTGCTCAGGGTTGCTTTTACGTAACGGGATAGCAGAAAGGAGCAGCATCCAGTTGACTTTGTAGAACCAGTCATTATCGGCCGTTTCTTAGACATTTTATGCGGAGAAAAAATAGTCTGACCTTTATAGTTCTATTCTTTCGATGGGTTCTTAATATTGGAGATAGCATACCATAGTGCTTAAGAGCAACAGCTTTGGGGAAGGTGGGTGTCGATTTGCATCCTGGCTGTGCCACTTACTAGCTGTCTGACCTTGCACATTTACTTCACCTGTTTGTGCTTCAGTTTTCCAGCCTTAAAATGGGAGCAACAATGCCCATGACCCCCGCAGAGTTCTTGAGAGGAAAAACAAGCAAGTAATTTGCTTAGCACAAGACTTGGCACGTAGCAAACACCCAGTAAGGGCAAGCTACTATAATTGCTATTGTTCTACACTATGAACAAGTTGGCACTTCCTATACTTGCCCAGAATAGAGAATTGAGGAAATAAATAAAACCCACTAAGGGTGTTTGCTTTAGTTTTTTTTGAGGGGGGGATTCTCTTGGCCTTTAGTATGCCATCTGTCCTCTGCATCATCTTTCCTCCTTCCCCATTAGTGAGTCTTTCTCCTCCAGCACATGTGTGACTTTCCTAGTTTACAACGTCTTTACCCATGTGCTCTTTCTCCGCCCCCCACCTGACATAACCCCCTTTGGATGTCAGAGCTTCTTGTCACAGGTTGGTAACAAGGTGATGCCATCTTTTTGTTTTTCAGGATGTGATCCGAGCCATGAATGTCAATCCCAAGATTTCATTTCCTCCTGAAGTTGACTTTTGCCTCCTCAGTGACTTCATCCAGGAGATATGTTGCATTGCCTTTGCCATGCAGGCTTTAGACCCACCCCTAGATATTGCATTTGGGGCGGATGGAGAAATTTTTAATGATTGCAAGTAAGAGACATTAGAGCAGAAGCTAAGGGATTTTTTTTTTAAATAATAAATAACCTTTTCTCTATTTCCTGGAAACAATTTAGGGAAAAGAACTCTGGGTGGGGAAATCGATAGACATGACCTGACTTCCAGGCCCTGCCATATACTTCTCTGTGCCATGGGGCCGACCCCTCTCCTGGGGTCATTTTCTTTCTCAGTCAAACGTGATTCAGAGGTGATGTAATCATTTCCATTGAATGCATTGGTCTTGGGGAGAACTAATGAGTACCTGGAGCCTGTCTGGAACACTAAACAAGGCGCTACATACATACAAATGTGTAGTACTTCTTACTGGTTTCTACTGCAGTATTTAGGCCAGGTTTCTCAAAGTACGGCATAGAGATATATCACTTGTGTCAGAAGTGCTCAAGTCTTGTTAAAAAGGCAGGTTCCTGGATCATACCCCATGATATTTTATGCAGTAGGTTTGGAGTGGGGCTCAAGAATCTGCCATTTAAGAAACACCTAGGTGTTCCTTGTGCACACTAGCACTTGAGACCCTCTAGGTCCATTAGATTTCTATCAACTTTTACATGGTAAATGTTTCCTATATAAATTAGAAGAAATTAAATTAATTTAAAACATTTACTGAAATTTTATGGGCTCTTATGATACAGCTGGAAATTACTGGGAGGAGGCCAAGCTAGTGGTTAAGAACATTCTGAGGCTTGAGGCTCTGGCATCAAGCTGCTCGGGTTCAAATCCTAGCTGTACCACCAATTAGCTCTATAATCTGGGGCATGCTACTTAATTTTTCTGTTCCTTAGCTCCCTCTCTGTCAGATGGGGGAAATAATAATACCTATTTCTTCGGGCTGGAGAAGGTTAGTCGAACTCATTCAGATAAAGTACTTAGGATACTGCTTGGCATGGGGGCGCCTGGGTGGCTCAGTCGGTTAAGTGGCTGCCTTCAGCTCAGGTCAAGAGCCTGGGGTCCTGGGAATGGGCCGCACATCAGGCTCCCTGCTCATCGGGGAGCCTCCCTCTCCCTCTCCCTCTACTCCTCCCCTCTGCTTGTGCACTTTCTCTCTCTCTCTCTCTCAAATAAATAAATAAAATCTTTTTTTTTTTTTTTAAAGAACACTGCTTGGCATGCATTGAGCACTCAATAAATGTTAGCTCTTGGTCTTTGTTCAGTCTATAGAGTTATGGGGTGGTGGTGGCCCAATATCCCTACAAGCTATTGATGACAGAGACTACATACATTTCTTTTGCTTATCCAAATCACAATGATGGTGTTTCCAACTGCCTTCTAGCTTGCCATATTTTCCTGACATTGCCCTGTTTCTAGTTTCTTTCAGATCATTGCTCCTAACACGTGTCCACTCATGGAAGAGCTGCTATTAGAACATTACACTGCAATTGAGCTTTTTGATTTCCTCACAGAACATATTCTCTTCATCCCCCTTCCTTTATTCCTTTCTCCTGTGGAGAATGCATAGAACCACTCAGAAATGTTCACCCAATTTACTTTATGGAATCTGCACACTTCACAGACCTCTGGGGTCCTCCTGCTTCCATGCCTTTAATCAGACGGAAATTGTTGCCTCTTGGTGCACTCTGTAGCCTGTACCTCTGAAAGGCTGTTGAGCTGAAACTAGAGCTCCTAATAATGACTATTTGGTTCTACTTTGAGGACTTCATAGAACAAGGTTTTTTTTTTTTTTTTTAAAGATTTTATTTATTTATTTGACAGAGAGAGATAGCGAGAGCAGGAACACAAGCATGGGGAGTGGGAGAGGGAGAAGCAGGCTTCCCAAGGAGCAGGGAGCCCCATAAGGGACTCGATCCCAGGACCCTGGGATCATGACCTGAGCCGAAGGCAGATGCTTAACGACTGAGCCACCCAGGCGCCCCATAGAACAAGTCTAATCCTTAGAAAAAAAAAAAAAAAACCACAAAAAACCAAAACCAAAAAAACCTGACAGGCTTTCACATATTTGAAGCAATTATTCAAATCTTCCTACTTCTGGCCTCATGGCTTTGGGTTTTTCCATATAAAGGGGATTTGAGACTTCCTGATAGATCAGTTTCTTTGGCCTGTGTTCCATGCTTTTCTGAGTATTCCTTTTTAAGTCTCCACACTAGATGTAGTCCTCTGCTTTGAATGGAGCAGCTTAGAGAGACTAATACCCTTTCCATTCTTATTCTCTATTAATCCCGCTAATCTGTACCAGTGTTTTCTGTTTTTGTTTTTTGTTTTTCGGTTATATAACACTGTTGTTGATCATTCTGAGTTCAACTGAAACCTGTTATTCTTACTTGTACTGTGATTAAGGCTTTTATTGCCTCTATCTGTGCAACTATATGCTTTTTGGACTCAATTATAGAACCTCATACGTATCTGCACTACATTGTGTCTTATTAGATTCAGCTTATTGTTCCTGTTTTTTGAGCTGTTTTTTGATACTGTTCTTTATTTCTCTTTTCCTACCCATCCCTAGCCTTTGAGTGGTTTATCTATAGTTCATGCAGGTCATTGATGAACATGTTACTTATCGAACGATTGAGAGAGAGCTGAATTCAAGGTCTTATTGACTCATTAATTATTTCACTTTGGGTATGATCATTGAACCAGTTTCTAATCCATCTACTTAAGTCAATCATCCACCTCTATTTTTCTTATTTTGCCCACAAAGATAGCATGAGAAATCTTTCAGGGTGCCTACAGGATTTCAGATGGTCTCCGTCTCTAGTGTTTCCCTGACCTGCAACTTATAATTCTGAGAAGGGAAGGAACGAGTTTAGTCTGACAGAACTTGTTCTGTGTGAGTCCATGTTGGGTCCTTGTTATCACTGATTCCCATTCTAAGAGCCCACAACCATCTCTTCAGTAACAGAATCAGGATCCATATTCATCTAGACTGAGCATAATAGAAAATGAGAATTTACACTGATGTCCTCCAGTTATACTACATCATTGCTTAACTTCTCTTTTTTGTTCTTTTGTGTGTTTAAAATAGGTACCATCGCAGCTATGACTCTGATTTCACTGCTCCCTTGGTCCTCTATCACGTGTGGCCTGCTCTCATGGAGAATGACTGTGTCATTATGAAGGGAGAAGCTGTCACCAAGAGAGGGGCTTTTGTACGGTGGCCTTGCATAGTGACAATTCATCCCAAGTGTTTGATTCACAAGTTCGAGAACATTTCTAAACCCAGAGATTCTATAGAGGAAGTCTAAAGAGTTGCTTGATAAGGCTTCATACAAAGGAGGGGAAACGGACTGGCTGGAAAAGAAGAGATTCTTTTCTTTGATTCCTCCATGATTCTTCATAATTTCCTGGCAGTAACTTCTTTGTCTGTTGCTTTATTTATAAGATGGAACTAGTCATATTTGGTTCCTCCATCTTAGAAATATGCTATCATAAGGGTAAAGCTCTTTGAGCTCATCTTATTGGAGGCCCTCTATAATTCTAAGCATTGGGAAGGGATCAATTAACTTTCAGGAAAACAGTTGGCCAAATTTTTACTGACCATTACCCATGTTGGAAACGATGAATGTACTCTGTTTTTCTCTCCTTGGTGTGATGCGTAGGGAGGGGGAAGGGATGAAAAAAAAGAAGGCAGAGGAGGTGGGGAGAGAGTAGCCCAACAGTTTTGGAGGGTTGCTTCCTATATGCATTGGTTGTAAAATGTTTTGGACATGGTAAATAATTGGGCAGCCTTCAAAATGGAGTCGTAATTATGAAAGTGTATCAATGTGTGTGGTGGTGGGGGTTGGGTGGCCACGGGGGCTTGGATATTCTGTATAGTTCACACAATGGAGTTTTTATCCTGCCCCTCCTAGAAAGAATTAAGTGAATTCTAAATGGAAGCTATTCAGTCCAGCGCAAAGCCACCATCTGGGTGGGCTCAGTTCCTGTTCTCTTTGAACAAGAGAATAGGGAAGTGCTTTAATGGCAGTTTTTCATAATATAAGGAAGAACAGGAGTAGAGTATTTTAAAAGAACTTAAGGGTTTTTGCAGCTGAAACATTCCACTAGAGTGAATAGTATCTCAATAAAATATTTTGTGCTATGGAAGTTGAACCTACAGAAATTGGGTTGGGTTGATCTGACAGCCACACATGGTCTATGATGAATGAGCTCATAAAACATGCTTCTTGCTCCTGCAACTATCACTTTCTGCTAAGAAACTCTAATTGTAGACCCTCTGTAGTGCAATTCGGAAGGGAGGGAGAGGAAATGGCCACTATTTGTATATTCTACATCAAATAGGCATTTAAACTTCCTTCTTCCTCTTCTCAAGCATATCGCCAACATTTACCCCAGCTTAAACTCCTAAAACAAAATGTGAAAATCCTAAAAGGAAGTACTTGGAATAAAGGAAAAAGTTGAATGAAGGGAAATTTGTGAGAAGGATTTTGCTAGTAAAATCTCATTATAGTGAATATCGTTTTCTTAGTCATTAATTTAGTTAATAGATGGGCAACAATGGTGACCCCCTCCCTCCCTCCCTCCCTCCCTCATTCATTAATTCATTTCATTCAACAATGTTTTTATGACCCAAGCACTGTGTTTAGGTGCTGGGGATTCAGCAATGAACAAAAGAGACCCAAATCCCTGCCCACACGGGGCTTACATTCTCTGACACTTGCAAGCTGGAATGTAATGTCTAACAATTTACTCATCAAAACAAAATTCTAGCACCGAGACTTTGAATATTCCAAAGTTCACTGTCATGGGATTTCATCTGAGAAATACCCTAAAGTTATTGTCCAATATTGGGCAGCTGTAAGATGTGAAAAGTGTGTCTCCTGCTGATTGATCCCTAGTAATAGGCCAAGTGTAATCATATCAGCAAAACCTCTCATTCTTTAGGATATGCATATTGTTTTAAGCCATGGTGAACTTTCACAAACTGCTATTTTTCTCTCTTTTTTTAGTGGAATTCAGTTCGATCTGTAAGTCGATGTCGAAGCAGGAGTTTAAGTCCCATCTGCCCCCGTAGCCGTATTGGTTTAAGCACGGTATATATCTAATACTTTTTACACAAAGCATCTTCTGGTTGACACTCTTATCTCCAATAATCACCTATACAAGAGGTGCTTATAAGTCTGTACGTAGAAAGAGAACGTGTTGCAATAACCCCAAACTGATTTTTATGCTCCCTTGGGCTAAGGAACTTATCATTCTAGAAAGAAGGAAGTAGAGGTCATGTTTTTCTTAATTACTTCGAAGAATAATAGACTTTACATATTTCATAGTTTTATTTTTGTTTTAGAATGAAAATGAGCAGTAGATATAGTCTTCTGAACAGAGGGTGGGAGTGACCTAAACACAGGTCCTTGGTTCCTCTTCAACGTATTGCATGAGTTTTGGAGAAATTGCTCAAATGGTCTGGATTTCAATACTGTATAAAGGGCATTGCAGGTATTAATTTTCCTCCACGCTTCAAAGTAGGAAGAATAACACTGGCTTCCTTGTGTATTAGTTCTTGGGAGGATTACTAATACCTCTGTCAAAAAAAAAATAACAGCAAAAACATTTCTGAAAACCAAAAACATTATTAAGAGTCACCACTGTTGATTTATTCAACAAATAATATTTAGTCCATGCCTTTTGAATACCAAGACCTCTGGACACCAGATAGGCTAACAATTTCTGTTCCTTCGAATAAAAATTCTTGAAATATTTGCTCAATCTTGTTTTAGGGAGAGTGGTGGAGGAGAACAACAGCTAGGGCTCCACTTCTCTGAAATTATCTCCAGTAATGCAACTCTAGCTATAAACTTCTAAAACTCCCTCTGTAAAACAAAATCAAAAACAACCACCCCCCCCCATTAATAATGTCTAGTTTTCTGAGTTTAATGAGCATCTATTACTTCAGCATGCTCTTTACCAAATATTCCTTCCTTTGTTGGTGGATGCTCGATTTGCAGAGGGGGGACACAAACATGATGAAAACACGGTCTCTTCCCTGAATGGGCTTCAATAAAGGAAGATCAATATGATTTAAACAAAGTAACTGAGTGTGGTATATGCCATCATCCATACAAGAGGCATGAAGGACTAGAGCCATGAGAGGAGGTAGGGACTTTTTCTGGACTTGGTAGTGAGGAAGGGGTTCATGGGCAAGTTGGTACTTGATTTGGCTTTTTAGATTGGATGGAATTTCAATGAGCTGGGAAATTAAGGAGGAATATCCAGAAAGAGGAAATAGCCCCAAATGGAAAAGACATGAATCTGACACAGATCTTTTGCCCTTAGAGATTTTAATATAACTTACTTATCCGTATTCATGAATAAGTACTTACAGTGGGTAAAAGCAAAAGGATAGTGCATTTAGTGGACTGAAAAATAAAAAAGAAATCTTGAGAATTTTATCCTGGAAAAGTCACAATCTCCTTATTCTAAGAGGACATGGCTTATCGAAGATCAATATTAGACGCCTATAGCACTCACAGACATGGCAAATTTTTCCTCTGGACTCTCACTGGAAGGCTTATTGTCTGGCAATGTCCCTCTAACAAAGCCCTTATGCATGTTTCACACCCCGTCTTTCTCTTTCCTGCTTTGTGCCCAAGGAGAACCAAATAATTCAAACTTTAGAGGGAATAAAATACATTCTTTTTTTTTTTTTTTTTTTGAGTAGGCTCCACGCCCAATGTGGAGCTTGAACTCATGAACCTAAGATCAAGGGTCACATGCTCTACTGACTGAGCCAGCCAGGCGCCCCTAAAATATATTATTAATAGTGAAAGCGCTGCCCACTCTCTGCCCCTTTCCACCGTCCTCTCCTTATAGTGATTGGGTACACCTGCAAAATAAAATACAAATATTTTTAGTTAGCCTGGTTTTTTGGCTTATTTGAGGTCTTGATGCATCCAGAACAGCTTTCATCTTTGTTAGTGTCTATTTATCTAAAGTTTTTGAAAGCTCAGAGCAAGATGTTGCTTGTAGTCAGTTATTTCTGAACCATAACAGGTTTGTAGGGATAGGCGGTGGCTTTTGCTTAGTGAAAGCAAAGGTGAGATTTGGAAAATGATTCTTTTCTGGCTCCCCAGGGACCCTCCTTCATAGGACAGGGTTTTGGACACATGACATGATTCATATAAAAATCTGATAGAGAGTATTTGATCATTTTAGCTTTAATTGGTTAATTGTACTACTACTACTAATTATTTTCTGGAAAGCATTGAATTCAGTATGGCCACTGAGCATCCAATCTCAAAGTCTTCAGCAACTATTAAAACCAACAAACAAGCAAACAAACAAACGTAGGCCACTGAGCCCAGATTTTAATGAATGACATGATTTAAACCAAATTGATTGCCCATTTACTTCAGGACGTATAAGAGGAATCGCATTGCTCAACCTCAGGGATGACATCATAGTTGTAAAGTGCCTCAGAACAACTAACCATTTAGCTGGTTTTAGGAATAAAATGTCAAAGGGAGTCATTCTTTGAGGTCCATCTACTGTGTCATTCACATTACTCCTTTGTATTTTCCAGATATCTCGAAGCCGGAGCCCTTCTCCAATAAGATGTGGATTGCCGAGTAAGTGGGATGGTTTAGACAGCTTTTTAATGCTCTTTTTAACACTCAGCCCTGTGCAGCAAAATGAATGTTTCGCCTCCCAGGGAACATCTCTGACCTCCACCTCACACCTTCATTTCTGGGCCCTCCTGTTGATGGTGCCCAAGTGGGTCCCATGGGTGACATGGGAGGAGCCTCTGATTGAGAGGTTTTATCGATGTAAACGCAGATTGACCACCCCAGTTTCATTTAGGTCCTTCCAAAAGAAAGTCTAAGAAATTGACCATAATCATGAACTGTTTGTTTTTCTCCCCAGGGTTTTAAAGCCAGCAGACATGTCCCTTTGCTACAGTACATCTGCCCCAGCTAACTTCCCCAGTGCCTGTCTCCTGTGCCTGCCTCAGAACTCACTTAAGATAATGTGAAAACGCAATTCTGTGTATCACTCCACACGGAGAGTTAAATGTTTTGGCTTAGCGTGTTTGTAACCTCAGATATATTGCATTTTATTTTATTCTATTATATTTTATAGATACAAATTCCATTACTTTGATAAAAACAATTGCATAGGTGTTTAGGATCATATTCATTGGAAGCAAAGTCCTTCAGGGTTTTCATCCTCAAATACTAGGCTCTTTTATGGCAACTGTAGAAACTTAAGTGGAAGATCTTTACCATGTGGAGTTCAAAAGATAGAGTCAGTTTAGCTTACAGATGGATCATAAATATTATAATTGCTGGTATTAGCTTAGAGCTTGAAAACAATATTGAGTGTTATAATTTTCTTGTTTGGAAGACAGCCCTAATCCCAGGCTGGGGAACTTGTCCTGGTAGCAGTGACTTCAGGCTACACGTAGATGGTGTTGATTTCAGAGAATAGAGTTCACTGGCTTGCTTCTCTTTTCCTGCTTTGAGAATGCCCTGTTTGGTTTAGTTGGGTACCAATGCCAAAGCTACTTACCTGACAGAATGTTCTTGCTTCATAAATGCACAGAAGTGATTTGGCTAGAAGCCAGCTTTGAGAGAAATGGTAATTACCTTGTGTTTATCTCGTGGGAATGTTTCATACAGTTTTAATGTACATGTTACATATAGAAGCGACCTGGACATGTGCTTTATCTATTCCACCCAGTTGTTTGCAAATTCAGACCTCCTAAGAACTGCATCTGACTAAAAATACCTAAATGCGGGGCTTAAAACTAGGGGTACCATTTATTGATTTTAAATTGAGCGAATATACCTTGATTTCTTGACTGTGAAGGACTATTGAAAAAGTTCAAGTTCTAATGGAATGTAGCTTTCCCAAGATAAGTAATGTTTTGTCTGTTCCCCCCCTCCCCCTCACCACTTTAATATGGTCTTAAACACAAGCCTCACAAATGACTGCTTTCTCTGTGTGCCTTTTGGAGAGAAACTCTGAATTGGCCACAGCTTTGTCTGCATAAACTCAGTGCCCAAACTAGCACCTAGTGCCTTGTAGGTGAAAAAACAAAACAAAACAAACAAACAAACCCAAAGCAAAAACTTCTCTAAACCATCTTATCCCAGTAGTGCAATTGCTGGGTCATAGGGTAGCTTTATTTTAAATTTTTTGAGACACCTCCACAGTATTTTCCAAAGTGGTTGTACCAACTTGCAATTGCACTACAGGGTATTTACCCCAAAGACACAGATGTAGTGAAAAGAAGGGCCATATGCACCCCAATGCTCATAGCAGCAATGTCCACAATAGCCAAACTGTGGAAAGAGCCTAGATACCCTTCAACAGATGAATGGATAAAGAAGATATGGTCCATATATACAACAGAATATTACTCAGCCATTAGAATGGATGAATACCCAACTTTGACATCAACATGGATGGAACTGGAGGAGATTAAGCTAAGTGAAGCTAAGTTAAGCAGAGAAAGTCAATTATCATATGGTTTCACTTATTTGTGGAACATAAGGAATAGCATGGAGGACATTAGGAGAAGGAAGGGAAAAATGAAGGGAGGGGAAATTGGAGGGGGAGACGAACCATGAGAGACTATGGACTCTGAGAAACAAATTGAGGGTTTTAGAGAGGAGGGGGTTGGGGGGATGGGTTAGCCCAGTGATGGGTATTAAGGAGGGCATATACTGCATGGAGGACTGGGTGTTATACGCAAACAATGAATCGTGGATCACTACATCAAAAACTAATGATGGTGACTAACATAACATAATAAAATAAAATTAAAAAAAAAAACATCTTATCCCTTGTGCTGGTAGCTAGACACGAGGAGAGACCTCCTCCATCCCTGTCCCTTGGGTCTAATGGTCACCAACTTCATTCTGAAGTGTGAGGTTGATTTTTCTCCCCCTGTGTATTTTTACATAGTCATCACATTGAGGCAATGCAGCTGCTGGAAGGAGGACTCGGTGTTTAGGTAGTTCCAGTTCTGACTTGGTCATCAGTTTGCTTTGTGGACTTGAGCAAAAGTTACTCCACCTCTCTGAGTCTCAGTTTTATTTTTTATTTTATTTTTTATTATTTTTTTTAAAGATTTATTTATTTATTTATTTATTTATTTATTTATTTATTTATTTATT
>NC_058404.1:162768113-162796207 GCF_002201575.2 Neomonachus schauinslandi | reverse complement strand
ATTTATTTATTTATTTATTTATTTATTTATTTATTTATTTATTTATTTATTTATTCATGAGAGAGAGAGAGAGAGAGAGAGGCAGAGGGAGAAGCAGGCTCCCAAGGAGCAGGGAGCCCGATGCGGGACTCGATCCCAGGACCCTGAGATCATGACCTGAGTCGAAGGCAGACGCTTAACCATCTGAGCCACCCAGGCGCCCTCAGTTTTATTTTAGAGTGCATAGGTTGGAAGAGATTAGTTGTTCTCTCAACCCTCCCAGATTCAGTGCCCCTTTATGACAAATATTCTGATTATTGTGAAATAAAATTCAATGTTAATGCATATATACTTTTAAATAATGAGTATAGTATCCTAACTTTAATACAAAGCAGAGAAAAGGAAAAGCAGTTTTTAATAACATGTATTTCAGTAAGAAAGCTTTGGTATTGCCATCCTAGATGATAAGATTAAGTCATCAGATGCTTACACCTGTAGGTAGTCATGAGCTACAAATGCAGGCCAATGTGCATTGTATTGGCAATATCACAAACAGCGTCGGTTATGATATTCTGAAATGATGGACAACTCCTGATAAAGTTTTGAACAAAATCTTAGTCATGCCTTGATTTACATAGTAAGCACATCTCTGGAAAAGTTAGTGTATGTTGAAACCATGCCACTATTACTTTGTGTTCTGTGTTAAAAAACCTTTTCTAGGGGCGCCTGGGTGGCTCAGTTGGTTAAGCGACTGCCTTCGGCTCAGGTCATGATCCTGGAGTCCCGGGATCGAGTCCCGCATCGGGCTCCCTGCTCGGCGAGGAGCCTGCTTCTCTCTCTGACCCTCCCCCCTCTCATGTACTCTCTCTCATTCTCGCTCTCTCAAATAAATAAATAAAATCTTTAAAAAAAAAAAAAAAAAAAAAAAAAAACCTTTTCTAAAATCTAAGCAATGATAATTCATTTTTAGACAAGGGACAGAGGGACCATGAGGGCCCTGAGTAGGCGACTAGCGTTAGTGGGTTATGTAATGGGAAGGCTTTTTCCCCTTTGAATGGGGTAGTTGAAGGCATGAAAACCAGCTTTCACCTCTTCTACTGCTGTGTCTGGTGTGAGCAGTCTTACTGGCCAGCCAGAGTTCTCTCTTTCCAAAAGGCAGCCTCATCTCAGAAATGGTTGCTATAGCCTGGACATTCGTGTCTCCCCCTAGATTCATACGTTGAAACGTAATCCCCAAAATGATGGTATTTGGAGGTGGGGCCTTTGGGACGTGATTAGGTCATTTGGGTGGAGCCGTCATGAGTAGGACTGGTGCTCTTATAAAAGAGACCCTGGAGAGCTCCCTCATCCCTCCCGCCATGTCAGCAAGAAGACGGCTGTCCGTGAAGGACAAAGTGGGTCCTCACCAGGCACCAAATCTGCTGGCACCTTAATCTTGGACTTCCCAGCCTCCAGAACAGCAAGAAATAAATGTTTGTTGTCTAAAGCACACACTCTATGGTGTTTTTGTTATAGCATCCCGAACAGACTTAGACAGTGGTTACTTTTGTTCGAAGACCCATTTGTATGCATACTCTAGCCTGTTGCTACAAATCACTGGCCTTGATGTGCTATCAATGACTTCTGACCTTTCTTAGTTTGATTTGAAATTGCCCAGCTGAAAATAAAAAAGGATGGGGGTGGGTGGGGTGGAAAAATAAAAGAAAAACTTTCGGGTTTTCTTTGATTAGAAAAATAAATTTCTCCTGGAATTTTTAAGAGTGATAGTGTCATTCAATATTTATACTTCATATTGATAATTTGACAGAAAACTTAAGAAGACCTAACATTTCCCAGAAAATCCTCTGTGGAATACTAGTAACACGTATTTAATCTGACATTTCCTACATGCCAGACATTGTGCCAAGCACTCTGTGTTATTAAGCCTATTGTACAGAAGGAGAAGCGAAGGCTCCAGGTTATTACTAAGTAACCTAATCCCAAGTCATGAAGTTAGTAAACGTTGGAGCAAAAGTTCAAACCCATGTTTTTTCATGTTGAGCCCACCATCTTTTCACTGAGTCTGCAGGATGTTAAGATGTGGGGTGAAAAAAGTACCTTGTGGCCCTATCCATTTGGAAAAAGAAGTTAAAAGGTGAGTTGAACCCATCTTTTCTGCCAGACCCCAAAGAGTCATTCATCATCTGCTGTTTATGGGAAACTTTGGGGAGAATGTCATATGCAGCACTCTGCAAATTTATTTCACTATGGAACCCTTGTTTCATGGCACTCTTGTAAAGGTATTGTTCTAGAAGACCCATTTCAGGAAATGCCTCTTTAGGACCTATGTATTGGGTTTTAGAATTATAGGTACTGCTGACAACTGGGAGTTAGGCTTTCTCAACTTTCACATATGGAGGAAGAATCTTGATTTTATCATCTGTTAAGACTTTGCCCCAATAAATAAGTTCCTAAATAAGAAGCCTAAAATGGAAATCTTTTCTCTCTATTTTTTTTTTTTTTTGAGAGAGAGAAAGCACAAGAGAGGTGGGGAGGGACAAAGAGAGAGAGAGAGACAGAATTTCAACCAGGCTCCACATCCAACATGGAGCCCAACGCGGGGCTCAATCTCACGACCCTGAGCCGAAATAAAAAATCAGTCACTTAACTGACTGAGCCACCCAGGTGCCCCTATCTTTATTCTTTATACCTCTGCTTATCTTTTCCTTTTGTCTTATTTTCTTCACACTTCTATTAATTGTATCATGAAATAGAATTCCCTTGAGCCCCATATCTATGTCAGGGTGGTTTTTTTAGCATTCGTGTTTTTCCTTAAATCTCTGACCATGTCACACCTTTGCTGCTGTTTCTACTTTCTCTCTCATTCCTTTCTACTTTCTCTCTTTTTCAGAGTTTCAGTTTCCTAGTTAATATCCTTAATGCATATTCATGTACACTTCTTAAAAACAGGCACCTAAATTTTAATGTCATTATGAATCAATGAAAGAGACAAATGGATATTATTCAAAATTAAAACACTGAATGGCATTCCATATAAAGATGCACATATCCTGATTCATATAATGCATTAACTCTATGAAAATTTCAAATAATTATTTCTAAAATTTTGAATATTTGCATTATTAGAAATGACACTTCTTTAAATTATACTTAAACTTTCAATAAGTTGGAGCTGTCATCATATTTATGTCTTAAGTCACTTCAATAAAAAATGTTGACTAGTATTTCCCAAATTTGTTTGATGATGAAAGTCACTTGGCATGTTTATCAAAGACAAATTCTTGAGCTCCGCTCCAAGTATCTGAATCAGAATCTCCAGGGGCATCTGTATTTTTAATATCAGCAGACAAGTTTGAAAAACACTGGTCTGTGTCTGGCTCTAATGATCCATAAGTGAAATATTGCAGAAATAATTTATTGCATATATTATGTCATCCTTAGCTTTCTAAACGGAAAATAATGTATTAATTTAAAAGCCTTTGAAAATTTTAAATTATTTGCTACACTCTAGTAATAGGTAAATTATGGAAATTTAGCATATTCATTCTTTTTTCTGCACACATAAAAATATGGCCCATTATACAGTTAGATTTTCAACAAAAGAAAAGGATGAAAAAGGATACCAATTTTATTTTTCTTCCCTAGAGGTTAAAATTGTCCTCTTTTGTATTTCATGTTTGGAAAGCATCTTTGTTGAGTTGTCAGAATATGTATTTCTTACTAAACTCCTAAGTTATCCCCTTCAACCCTGTAGATCTGTGTTCACTGTGTGTAACTGAGAGAGTCAGAGTTAGAATAATGAGTCCCCATCGGCCATAGTTTGCCTAGTCATGGTTGTCTGCCAAATGGAGCTAGTCACCTGGATGATTCAGACTTAGGAACATCTTTATGATTATTCATATGAGTCTCTAGATAAAAATCTAAAACAGAGTGCAACTGACATCCAAATATTAGACCTCACAGATGGCCTACCTCCACTGGAATTTTCCCAAACATTGAATAGAAGACAGAAATTTGGCTCTTTCTGTTTACTTTGCAAAGTCCCAAATGACCCAAAGAGAAGACTGGAAGTGAACCTGTTTCAACTTCCATTCCTGAAAACTGAAGCACTTTTTCTTCTTTTCTTCTTAGAGCCTGATGGAATCTCTCATCAAGGCAGTGTCTAAGTTGAAAAGCAGGTTCTAAACTAGCTCCAGAAAAGAAATACTGATTTAGATGGGCCAAACGTAATCCCAATTTGAATGTGCCAGGATTTGAAATGTGTGGGCTAATAGGTCTAATAGAGATGCTTTGGTGGAAACAATAGATTCTTTTCTTAATGTTTTCCTTGCCTGAATTCCACGTTTCTTCATTGACTAGCCAGAGGTGGTAACATAAGACAAAACAACATTGATTATTGGAAAACTAAAGTTGTAAAATTTGAGATGATTTCTCCCTTCCTAACCAAGTTGATCTACAATTGGAGGAAATTCTAGGGACATAATTCAGTTCTAATCTTTGGTACTTTCTGGGTCTCTTTAGTCCATTTAGGGTTGGTGTTTTTTCCTGGGAAATGTTATGGATTTAGCCACGAGATGGCAATGTTGCTTAAGAAGTGAGAGGATGCCCGTAGTACTAACACAAGCTGGGAAAGAGCAATTCCTTCGATAGAATCTATAACTTAATTACTGGTTTTACTGCTCTCCATAAATTTGGAGAATAACTTAAATTAACGGAGAATTTCCAGGCATAAAATACAAAGAGTATGATAGAAAATATGAGTGCTAAATAACTATAACATTATACCTAATAAAGGGGATGGCATTTAATACCCAAGGCTCGGGAAGCAATTCCTCTGCGGGAACAAATTTTTTGTGTGTGTTAATTTTAAAATCCTCTTATGCAACCTAACACCATCATCTTGTCAACTTAAGAGTTCTTATTGAGACATAATTCAGTTTGTTAATAAGCATTTTAGACAAAGCTCTTTGTCTTAAACATGGAAGAGGAGAACTTGATGGTTTCTTTAATGATCTTCTAAGATGTCCAAGATTTTTCAAATAATTGGCATTTCTCATGGCTCAGTTTCAGAAATCCTTAGGGTTATTCCAAGCAACTATTTTAATTTTCACCTGGGAGATGGAATAATGTTGCTAAGAAACTCTCTTAAAAAATTGCAGGGACTCACCGGAATAATATTGCTAGAGTGTTTGAAAAAGCCACAATTCTACATGAGAGGAAGAAAAATTTATAACATTAATAACTATTTTCTTTCCTTTAAAATCACCTCTCAGAAGCAGAGATGTTTCTTGTCAAAAATGAAGATTGCCATTTTGGATTCTCTAAGCCTGCTTTGATTAATTTTTTTTCTATTTAATTTTTTAACAAGAAGATTTTTCAGAGAATGTTGATCTTTATATCCTTACAGTCAGTGAATTGATAAGTTAAATATCCCTTCTGCCAATGGCCATGCACCTAAGTTTAAGTCAAAATACTAGTCTCCAGACCAAAATTTACAAAGGACTTCGTACTCTCGCCTTTCTCACGGAGGCTTTCAGCCAGCTCTTTAGGCTCTATACCATCTGGGCCAGACTTTTGGAAAAGGGCCTCAATCCCCAATTTTTCTGGCATCCTCAGAGATACAACTGTTTTAAGATATTGTGACCGGGTGGCTGAAGGAGAGGAAACTCTTCCTTGGTGTGGTAGAGCATCCACATTATTTGTATTTAATTTTAACAAATCAATATTGTGTATGGGTATCAGGATTGCAGAAGTCCTCCTGGGTAAGGTACCTTTCTCTCTTACCCAGAACCGTGTCATAAAACCTTTACCTCACAGCCAATCCAGGAAAGGGAATGTTGCAAATGTTGAAGATGTAAGGAGAAGGGGGTGAAGATCAAAGGAGAGGTTGAATAGATCTTTCTGCTGGTTTTGCTATTGGAGATGCATCTATCAAGAAGGTAGGAGAGGAAAACAGAATGTCAATGTTCGGCTGTGCTTTCCACAATCTGAGGGAGGCCCTCCCATCGGGATTGCCGCTACTCAAAGTGCCTGTCTTCAGAGAACTTCAAAGAACTTGTAAATCAATGTACTGACTCTTTCATTGGCAAAGTCTTGCTATTTAAATTAATTGGGATTAACCGGTGTGCTTAGGGACACAGTTGATTTAGATTCTGATGCAAGCTCTTTATTTAATGGTGGACCTATGACCAACAGCTTGTGGACTGACAGTAACACTGGGGAGCACCGATTAGACTCTGATGAGAGCAGTGTCCCCTAGAATTGTGCATTGTCCAACAGTATGCAGTGGAGCTGGGTGAAAGGGGAAGGCTTTAGCATTGGTTCAATGGCATCGTCAAAGTTCCTGGGAAGCCTCATGTAAGAAGAGATCGTCAGAACCATTTTTGCTGTTCCCCTGCTGAGGGCATATAAACTGTATTCTTCAAATGGGACTTCTGCATCTCTTCTGAGATTCCTTAGGAAGAGAAGTATGCACCAGGATCTGGACTAAGGTGATGTGAGTAATGCAGTTGCACTGGGTACCAAAAAAACCTCAGCAATAAAATATTTTAATGCAATATTTAAAAAAATCAAAGTTAATGAAAAAAAATCTATGATGAACAAACTGTCAGCATTTTAAGTAAAAACAGGATGATGCTGATAGTAGTCTCCTGGGTTCTGAATTCATGCTATGTATTGTCTGCAAACAAGCTCAGTATGGCTAGTATCACTGGGCTTTGATGAAAGAGTCTCATTGTGATCAGTACTTCTTCAGTAAATCAGATTAGAAACAAAACCAAACCCAAGGTAGAAAGTGTCCTGTATCAGATGAAGTTGCATTCATCAGCAACTTTTCTCTGTAAGCCACAAAAGTGAAAAATGTGGGATCTAAGAAATAATGTGGGGGTGCCTGTGTGGCTCAGTTGGTTAAGCATCTGCCTTTGGCTCAGGACATGATCCCTGGGTCCTGGGGTTGAGCCCTGCGTAGGGCTCCCTGCTCAGCAGGGAGCCTGCTCCTCCCTCTCTCTCTGCCTCTCCCCCTGCTTGTGCGCTTTCTCTCTCCCTGTCAAATAAATAAATAAAATCTTAAGAAAAAAAGAAATGAGGACTTGCCCAATTTCAGTTTCTATTCATATGAATTGTGTTATATGGATCTAATCAATATTACTTCCTTTTTACTCCCAGACATGTTCAGACCACTATAGACTGAGGGATGGAATTGCCAGTCTGGTATATGCCTATCATGCTGGTGGACCTAAAAGGCATTTCTAATCGAGTGGACAGTGGATAATACTTTAAAGAGATTCAACAAAGCAACTGTTTTATTTCAGCAAAACAGAATCACACTCACACTGAAAGAGAACATCTTAAGATAGATACTTCTTGGGAAAGTCTAAGATAATGGAGGTTTGTTAATTACTGGATGCGATTCCATTGTGCCTTCTTGGATGGAGCTTTCTGAAGTACGTGTCTTGTTTGGCTTTAGACTTTATACACTGGAGAGTTGCCTTAGGAGTTAATGTTCTAGCAATTGCAGGATGGTGCAACATACACTAGCACTTGAGCGCTCTCTGCTTTGAAAAACAATGAGAATTTTATGAAGAAACTTCAAAAAGACATTGCATTTGGAGATAATCCCAAGGTCCCAGTAAGCCTCCTCTGTTGGAACACTGCTTTCCCAAGAGCAGAAATACATTTAAGTGAGGTTGTTTATTTCTAAATATTCTTAATCATGGTAATAGAGTTACTGAAAACAAAAGAAGGCTTATTTTTTTCCTTCTTCCCATGAACCTGCAGATCTGTGTATGCTTGTAACCCAGAGCAGCGATGTTCTCTTTAGATTTTTGCAATTGGAAAGAAGACGAGGATCAATCCTGGGCTGCCACTGGTCAGACTTCACACGAACTAGGGTATCAGCAAAGCAAGGTCACCCCGCAAATAAAACAATTTAGTGTCTGCTATTTTTAAAAAGTACTGTAAGTAGCTTTAGGAAAAATCAGAATTTTGTTGGACTCCCTTAGGCTTTTAGACAGTGAAAAAAATTGAGTTATAAATAAGTGTGGGTGAGGCTCAAGTCTTTGAGCAAAATCCCACGTACGGAAGCAAAACATGAAGCCTGTCTATCAACCAAGACCTTTGGAGGGCGTGGTCAGCCTGCATGGGCCCCACAGCCTCTTGTGCTTCTTCTTGCCCATGTTCGGCGATGATCTTGACTGACAAAGGAAGTGCTCTCCACAGTTCCACTCCCAGCATCCCAGGCAGACGGTCCTAAATTCAGTGCCAGCCCCAACTCCACCACATTTGTCTGATGGGGGAATTCTAGCCATGGAGGCAGCTTTGCACGCCATGTCTCAGAGCTACCAGGGAGCCACGCCAAAGAATGTGGAAACGGAATGGGGGACAGTATGGTGCTGCCTCCATAAATAGAATACCTCCTTAGGTTTTATTGAGAGAAGAGAGCTGGGTTACTTACTTCATCACTTTTCCTCTGGCTAAGCTTTGAAAGCGGTGGACTGCTGATGCTCTGTGCAAAGTGGAGGGGCTACAGTTAAGGAGGGAGGTTGGAAGCATAGCTGACATGAGAACATGACTTTTTCCACTGGGCTCCTTCCTCTTCTGCCTTCTGACCAGCAGACAGACCTTCCAGAAGCAGCCCGACGGAGAGAGTCTGTCCATGCCACGTTAAGCACATGAACGCACATCTACCACATACAAGGGTGTGCTGATAAAGGCTGGAGACTAGGCTGTGGGCAATTTGACTTTGAACATTTGAAGTTTGCCTTGAAGCTGGAAACCTGCTTCAGAGAAGGAGGGTCCAGAGAGACTCTACCCAGGCCATGAGTCTTTGACAGAAATCACTCATGCCTCATGAAGTGAAACATTTACCCCTTAGAAAAGTAGCCTTCTTGTTGAGTTGATGTCAGTTTAAAAATAACCCTCAGGCCAGAAACTTTAGAAGGAGGATGCAATGATTCCTGTGAAAGAAAAAAATCTCCCCAGAGGTTCACCCCCTTGATGTCAGACGAAGTGTTGGAAGGGGGTGGTCCTGGCTTTCTGAGAGGTGACTTGAGGGCTCTCTTCCTGCCAGACAGACAGAAGAGAGACTGGTCCTCACACCCATGTCAGCACGAATTTGCTCAGGGGCTGTTTTGTGCTCAGGCAGTCTGGTACAGAGCTTGGGAGGTTTCGGACAGGTCTCAGGGCGGCCCCACGTATCAGGGGGCGGGAGACTTCACCCAATCCCCTGAATCCCCACCCCAAAGACTTTCAGGTGGTGAGAGCTCCCACCATTGCCCCACAGGGAGTGTTATTCACATTACAGGAACAGCCTCATCCGCAGGGCTATTCCTCCATCTGTGTTGGGGGTGGAGGAGCGCCACTAGCCAGGGCTCTTCACGGCCTGGTTTCTGTAGAGACACATAGGGCCTTGTAGGGAGATGTGTCAAGAACAAGAAGGTACAGAAGGAGGACCTAAAGTGACCGCCTGACCCCTGCTGACTCCTATTGAGGCATCATCTTGAAGACACTGTGGCGTCGGTTTGGGTTCCTTATCTTCTCTTCCTTCTCCCTTCCTCTCTCTCTCTTTTGGGATTTGGCCCTAACCAGGAAGAATCCCTTGTTGCAAACTAGGCTATCCTGCCAGCAGGTGGGAGCTCCCTTTGGGGACTGGGAGGAAGGAGAGAGGTGATTGGGTGAGTGAGAGAGATGTATTTGAATGGGGGCGGGGCAGTGATAGAGAGAGAGGGAAGGGGAAGCCTTGGTAGGAGTGAAAATAGGTAGCTAAGAGGGGTGGGTAATAACTATCAAATAACTGGTACCTCTGAGGTGGCAACCAAACTGTCCAGCTCCCCTTGTCTCTTTCCCCCAACCCAGCCCCCAGACTTGCAGAGCCTGAGTAACTTTATCGCTCAAGGAGAGCCCACTCTTGACCCTCTGGGCAGCATGATCAGGCTGTTTGGTCTGTAGAATGAGTGTCCAGGTCTTGGGCTTCTGGACAAAGGGATGGGAATCCCTACTGTCCCTGTGGTTTCTTTGTGAACTTGGGCAAGTCCGTTAAGTTCCCAGAGACTCACTTTCTTGATGGATAAAATGGGATGTTTACATGAGAACTAAGTTTGAAATCATGTAGAGCAGGTGCTAAATAAATGTGTTGAGGACCCAAATCTCCTTAGAACATCAAAGTTGCAGCTGTCTCTCGCTGAAGATGCTGAGCACCTCACTTCCCTGCATGCGCCCCTCCAGCCCTGTTCCTTCCTCCCATAGTGATGGGGCTCCTTTCTCTGGTTCCCAGGCTTTCAGTTTCCTGGCCTTCAGTTCCCTGGCATTTGTCACTGTGGACACTTCTAGGAATCCTGGGGTTTTACTTGGGAAAAGTTGCCATGAAGGCAGGGCACTGTTAGCCAAGGAAAACCCACTGTAGAGTGTCCAGGGTACCAGGCCAAACCTGTTTCTCCTATGGGCTGCGGTGAAAACACATCACTGCTCTTTCTCTAGAAGGAGCATTTTTGAAAAGCTGTGGTTCAAAATTGTGCAGAGGAAAAAGGACTGAATAGCACATTGTTTTAACAGGAAAGGAAGCAGACATCTTAAAAAACAGGAGTGCCCTGCTGCAGTACTATCCTTCTATTTTAGAATATTCTACACTATTATACTAAAAAAAGCAAAACATTTATGAAACAGGGGAACTTTACCTCTAGGTATTTTCACCCACAGCATAAAGAGCTCCTCAGCATTTAGGACAAAACCCTGTCCCTATCCCTTCTGTCATGAGATCCCTGTGCAAAGACTCTCCCCATGCTATGTCTATAAAAGTGACCGGTGCAATTTCTGGTCTGGTCTGGCCTGGAGCCTTGATGACAGGAAGAGAGGCTCCATTTCCTCTTTGTATGGCTGGTTCTCACAGCAAATGGAAGTGTTTCTGAAAAGAAATGTTTTGTCTGGTCCTAACAGAATTCCAAAGCTAAAGGCATTATCTCTTCCACTCTGCAGATGCAAAAGCTTAGTGAAATTAGAATGCTCTCAGCTCTACCCTTCCCTTCCTATAAAAATATATGACAGCAACGACTCTCCAGACATACTGTATCAGGGGAACTTTGGAGAAAATTTGTCTCAATGATGTGTTATTTTAATACTTAGTTCACTAAATCCCTTGCCTGGCTGGGATCACTTTTAATAATTAAGAACTCAATTAACTCAAATATATAAACACAGGGAATGTGCAAGCTCGTGTTTCATTTGGAGCCCAACTTCAATGAATGGCAGACAGTATATGGGCTCTTACTTTCCTCAGTGTGGACCTGCAGGGGCTCATTAACCAGCCTCTGTCTCTCTCACTGCCATATGCTTCCCTCGCTGCAACTTTAATCAAGACCAGACTTCGCTTGATGTGAAATAAGATCTGAAGGCCCTGAAAAGTCATCCTCATGAAACTCGAGCAGCTGGAGCCCGCAGAGTGAGAGAGTGTGATTTAGACACATCATTTCAATGCTAGGTTTCCAGTGCATCTTAAAGGAAACACAGCTCACATCTTTGGACCCTGGAAAAGTTGCATGAGATCTTGGAGCTTCCTGTGAACTTGAACCTGGCTACTTAACTAGTGTAGGAAGTGAGAAATGAGTGTTTGGATGATCATATGGTTGAGTCTTCAGTCAGTGGGTTCAATGGGGCTTCAGTATGGTTTTTCAGTAAATTAGCAAGGAAGAACAGTGAACATTGTTGTAAGGCAAGGACTGTGTGCGAGCTTTTTCAAGATTTGATTTTAATTAAATCAGATCAATGGAGGTACAGTGAGGTCTCATGGGAGTTGGGGAAGTTGCAAATAAATTGTCCTTGGCACAAAATGAAATGAGGAACATGGTCTGGAGCTTTAACAGAATTTCTGGATGCCTGGGGAGAACAGAACACTGAGAGAGGGGGCAGCTGGTTGTTTCTCCCAGGCCTTGGTGTGTGGGGCCTTCTCTGTCCAAAAACTTACTCTTTGGCTGGAGTAGAGAAACCTCAGCATATCTAGAGAGCAGTGCCCAGAATGTGTCCGTTATCCCTGAAAAACTGTCTTTTTTTGGTCTTTGGTGGAAAATCTGGAGACTCACATTCACTTGCCCAGTGAAAAGAGAACTAGCTGGAGAAATTGGGCTCTTTCTTCCAGTTCCGCTACTTCCTATTTTATGAGCCACTTACTTTGTCTTTATTTGTCAATGGAGGTAACGACGTCCCCAGACCTACCTCAAGTGAGACTCACATGAAATAACAGTCATGGAAGGAAGCAGAACATTTTGGCCCTCAGATTATTAAAGAATTTACCAGTTCTGGTGAAGTCACAAATGGTCTCTCCTTAATCCTACATGCAAAGAAAGTTTATGGAGTTAAATATAACTGGTAAGTTCTGCCTCAAGAACTCCTCTCATCTCTAGTTCCTTTGGGGAATGGGAACTGATTTAGTCCAGTTTAAAACTTGGCCTGATTCCATGATTTAAAATTATTCGTGGCCAATCCAGTGTCTCAGGGAATAATTTCTTAGTATTTCAAATCTCTTCCTTCTTCCCTCTACTCTTCTCCAAGGTGGTACCCGAGTGTGTGGAAGACAGGCTTCCACAACCTCATGGTCTTATAAGAAAGGGGTCTTGTGACCTTGTGCTAGACTTTTGGCATGTACAGCTTGTGTTCCCTGGGGTATGGATGGCCTGGTCCTGTCCTTGAATGTTCCGCTGGCATCTCTGCTGATGTTTGCGGGTTTTATATATGTAGTCCCTAGTCTTGCTCAGATAGTTCAGGATCTAGAGGATCTAGAGGATCCCTGTCTTCCCTCTTCCCTGTCCTCTTTTGGGAGTCCCTGCCATGGGTCCATCCAGTTCTTGGTCCAGTTGTCTAGCCTGTAGTAGGGGCAGTGGGTGTATCTGTTTGTCCCAAGAAGGTAGGCACATGGCAGACCAGCTGGTCAATCTAGCATTCATGAAACAGAAAACAAAGGGGGCTCAGGAGGGCAAACTGAATCTCCTCTCTGCTTGAGCATTCTATGTGTTGTCTTGGAGGCCACCAAAAGTACAGGGTTACCTTGCTAGCAGTCTCTAGTTAAGTCCAAACGGCCTGTAAAGCAAGAGGTCCTCTGGACTTACCTACTATACTTTCTCCCTAAACAGGGGTAGGGAGATGGGCACATTTCTGACCTTCTATCTCCCCAACCCCTGCCTCACCATCCTCACCTTGCAATCCTTCTGGACTGATGGAGCAGGCTTTTCCTTTATTTGCCCTTCCTGTCTGCTTGGGCTTCTTTGTGTCAAACTCCTTCTGTGGGTCTCTCCTGTAGCCTTCTTCTCTTTACTTTTCTAATGTTCTCTTTTATTAACTTAGTCTCTATTTTCTTCCAGATTTGCTAAGAAATAAATCTAATATACATTTAGCTTTTTGTGGAAGGATACACAAGAAATGTTTAATAGTGGTTACCTTTGAGGAAAATGATGGGGGTAAGAATTGTAATTTTAAACATTCTGAGATTTCAGAAGTCATGGGGAATATTATTTGTACTCTCCCCAATATCAATAGGAGTAGAATAAAATTTTCTTGAGATGATTTAAAAGTGCAGTATTTGATATTAGAAAGTTTTACTTTGGTAGAAATAATATACACAGAAGAAATCTCACAATGGCATAAATTGTATCTGGTAAAATTAGTTATGGACTAACACATAGGAGTGAATGAAATTTCCATTGTAAATTTCAAATCAAAAGGAATTAATACTAACTAAATAATTTTAGTAGAATGAAATATGGGAAAAAATGGAACTTTTGAACGGTGCCGAATAGAAAATTAATCAAAAATTAAACTGGTGTGGTTAGATTAAAGGTGGCCTTTCATATTTGTTTTCCCCACTTTCTCAGGGGAACGCTGGGTGAGGTACCCTGCTGAAAAACTACATTTCCCAGTTTTCCTTGCTGCCACTGTAGCCCTGTGATCCGCCCAATGATGTATTAAGTAGAGCCGGTAGATGGGATTTCTGAAGAGGTTCATTAAGAAGAGGTAACTAGCCCTTCCTCTTCCTTTTTCCTCCTGTCATAGCTGGATTTCCAGCAGCCTTCGCTAGAATGGGTCCTTAAAGATGAAAACCACAGGCTGAGGGTGGAGGAGGAGGACAATGGGAGAGGTGGGTGTCCTGATGACTTCATGGAATCACAATCTCATCCTTGGAGAACCTATCTCCAGACTTCTTTTACATGACAGCATAAACTCTTGTGTGATCAATATACTATTTTTTTCAGGTTTCAGTTTACTCACAGCTGAATATAAATCCTAACTAATATGATGGCTTAATTGTATTTGCTCTGAAAAATGGTTTATGAAAATTCATCAATATTGATATCATTCTAATTAAAACATCTCTAGAAAGAGTCCTCGGTGTCAAGAACTTGAGATAAAAATTTCCACTGGGTCAAGATGACAAAATGTCTTGCATTCTGAAGACATTATTTTTAAAAGTAAAACAGTAAAAGCTCAGTACAAGTTAGGGATTTATGTTATTCATACCTCATCTAGAAACCTCAAACAAATTCCTTTTTCTCTCATACAACTACTTCTGCCAATTTTGAATTACAAAGTTCTCTAATTGCAGAGACTGCTGGGAAAATACACATACCATGACTTACACATTCATTTTGTCTGGACACCCTGTCCCTCAATTAGGGTCAAATACCTGTGGTTTGCATTTGCCTGGGACAGGCAAATGGAACCAGATGGGAGATTTTAGTGGGAAATTCTTGACTAAACACAAAGGCTTGGATATTATCTGGGGTCTCCTGGACCCTTATGATCTAGATGAGAGTGGCCTAGACCCCCCCCTCCCAAAAGACCTCAAATAAAGTTCAATATCCATCCAAGATTCTACAATTCACTATCATCTCTGGCTCTGACTTCCTGTGTCCTTGCCCGTTATCAATATCAGTCACCAGATTGGTACATTTTTTACCAAGGATGAAACTATAATGAAATACCATAACCACCTAAAGTCCATAGTTTTCCTTAGGGTTCACTCTTGGTGTTGTACATTCTATAGATTTGGACAAATGTATAATGACATGTATCCATCATTATAATATCATCCAGAGTATGTTCGCTGTCCTAAAAATCTTCTGTGCTCTGTCTATTCATCTCCCTATCCCCTACCCTTGGCAACTACTGGTCTTTTCACTGTCTCCATAGTTTTGTCTTTTCCGGAATGTCAGATAGTTGGAAACATACAGTAGGTATGTCCTTTTCATATTAGCTTCTTTCACTTAGTAATATGCATTTAAGGTTTTTTTTTTTTTTAAGATTTTATTTATTTATTTGAGACAGAGAGCATGAGAAGGAGGAGGGTCAGAGGGAGAAGCAGACTCCCTGCCGAGCAGGGAGCCCGATGTGGGACTCGATCCTGCGACTCCAGGATCATGACCTGAGCCGAAGGCAGTCGCTCAACCAACTGAGCCACCCAGGCGCCCTGCATTTAAGGTTTTTCCATGCTTTTTCATGGTTTGATAGCTCATTTCCTGTTATTTTTTTATTTTTATTTTTTAAAGATTTTATTTATTTATTTGAAAGAGAGAGCATGCACGAGCAGGGGGAGGGGCAGAAGGAGAGGGAGAAGCAGACTCCCCGCTGAGCAGGGAGCCTGTCGGGCCCTAGCTCTTTCCCTAGCACTGAATAATATTTCATGCCTGGAGGTGCCTCAGTTTATCCACTCACCTTGAAGGACATCTTGGTTGCTCCCAAGGTTTAGCAGTTATGAATAAAGCTGCTATAAACATCTGTGTGCAGGTTTTTGTGTAGACATAAGTTTTCAACTTGTTTGGGTAAATACCAACCAAGAAGTATGATTGCTGGGTTTTATGGTGAGAGTGTGTTTAGTGTTATAAGACACAGCCCAAGTGTCTGTAGCATTTTGCATTCCCACCAGCAGTGAATGACAGTTCCTGTAGCTCCATACCCTCACCAGGATTTGCTGTTGTCAGTGTTCTGGATTTTGACTAATGAGTGTCTAGTGATATCTCATTGTTGTTTTAGTTTGCATTTCCCTGATGACATGTGATGAGGACCATCTTTTCACGGGCTTATTTGCCATCTATATATTTTCTTTGGAAAGGTTTCTGTTAAGGTCTTTGCCCCATTTTTGAAATCAGGTTGTTTGTTTTCTTGTTGAGTGTTAAGCGTTTATTGTATATTTTGTATAGTAGTCCTTTATCAGGTGTGTCTTTTGCAAATGTTTTCTCCCAGTCCGTGGCTGTCTTTTCATTCTCTTGATATTGTCTTTTGCAGAGCAGAAGTTTTTAAGGAAGTCCAGCCTATCAAATATTTAAAGTTCTTCCTACTCGACATCAGGACTTCCCATGTGTTCAGCACTGTCCAGAGGCAGCAAGATATCTAACTTACCATTTTATTCTAAGACCTAAGACCCTGCAAGACTCCTAGCCGGGGTCAGTAGCATTGCTTGTGGAGAGAACAGTGAAAAGAGAGATCATGTAAATAAGTGAATAGGACTAGATCCAATACAATAGGGAGAGGTGAAGACCCTAGAGAAGTATAATCTCATGCCCCAATGATCTCAGACTTCCAGCCTCCAGAATGTGAGAAATGATAGTCTTGTTTAAACCATCCAGCCGATGGTGTTTTGTTCTAGCAGCCCAAATTGACTAAGACGACGGACTGTGTGAGAAGCCAGGCCTACAATTGCCATACCCTACCATTTTTAAAAGAAAAGCTAAAATTTTTCTGGTATTTAAAACAGTAGGTGAGCCAAATGAGACAAAGCTGCAGGCAGACTGTGGCCTCGTGTCACCACTTCAGCACTGTTCCTGTGGTAGGGAAGGATTCTGGCTCTACAGTAGGGAAGACCTGAGTTTCTCAAACTCTAGCTACTCATTAGCTGTGTGTCTGTGGGCCAGCTAATTTAGCATCTATGAGTTTGGTTCTTTTAGCTGTAAACTGAGCAAGAAATAGCACCCTGCAGTGTTAAGTGAGTTAATTTAGGAAAAACAGCACCGTGCTAGACATAGAAAATGTTAAAATAAGCCAGTCAGAAAAGGATATGCATTTTATGATTCCAACTACAGGACATTCTGGAAAAGACGAAACCATGGAGATGGTAAAAAGGTCAACGGTTTCCAGGGGTTCAGGGTGGGTGGGGGGAGAGGAGGGAGAATAGGTAGAGCATAGGGGATTTTTAGGGCAACCAAACCATTCTGTATGCTACTGTAATGGCAGATACAAGTCATCATACCTTTGTCAAACATTTAGAATGTGCAACACAGTGAATTCTAATGTAACAGTGGAGTTTAGTTGATAATAATGTAGTGATATTAGCTCATCGATTGTAACAAGGTATCATACTAATGCAGAATGTTAATAATAGAAGAAACCGGGGGTAGGGTGAAAGACTATATGGAAAAAAATGTTAAAATGAATGATGATTATTGATGATGAAGAGATTATGGTGATTATGTTTGTATCAGTTAGTTACTGCTGCATACCAAGCCCCCCCCCCCCCAAACCTTAGTGGTTTAATTCATTAACTATATACTGTTGCTCACATGTTGATGGGGTAGCTGGGAGGTTCTGATGATTTGGGCCAGGGTTGGCTGGTCTCAGCTGGGCTCGTTCATGCACCTACAGTCAGCTGCAGATCAACAAGCTCATCTGGGCTAGACTTTGTCACATGGGGGCTCCTGAACCAAGTATCACAGATGCCAGCTGGGGTCACAACTGGTCCGATTGGGCTGACTGACCACAGGCCATGTGTTCTCTCATTCTCCATCAGGCTAACTCAGGCTTGTTCACACGGTGAAGTCAGGGTCAAAGTGAAGGGAAATATGCAAGGACTCATACATTGACGCTTCTTCCACATTCCATTGGCCTAAGCTGGTTACAAGGCCAGCCCGGATCCAAGGACAAGCTGCATCCTTTGATGGTAGGAGCTGCAATATTGCACCGCCATCACATTGCAAGGGCATGGATACAGAGAGAGGAATAATTGGAACCATTTCCAACCCCCACCCCTCAGACAATCTACCAAACTGATGATAATGGAAGTTGGCTTCTTACCTACCCCTACGAGGTCACTCCTCATCCATGACCTTTCGGCCCTTTTCCCAGGTTTAGCTGACCATATCACTGGCACATTTTCTTTCATTTAGTTGGAGATTTGAATTGGAAAGTTGAACTTGACCAGAGCCCATGATTTTAATCCAGAGAGACTAAAAGAATACAGGAATCACTCAAGTTGTCATCCAAGTGTGCACTGGGAAAACATGGACCTTAAAATATGGAAGATCTTGTGAAAGGGACCTATAAACCTGTCACATGCCCTGTGAGCGCGTTGACAAGCTCTAACTTTTTGTTATCAAGAGCAATGATTTTTGTTGCTCAATTCTATCGGAAAAAGGAAATTGGACTCAGTTTACCACCATTTACAAAGCCCCAAGACACCCAAACATGACTCATAATCTTTGCTGGCGGGAATAAGGGTAGCGGCTGCCCTGGGAATAAACAGGGCACGCATGCCGTGCTGTACTTGGCCACAGACGTTCAGTGACGTTTGAGGAGAAATGGTCTTACAACGCACGCACCAAGGGCCTTAGGCTGCTGTTTGTGGACAAGCAGTGCGCAATTTACTAGAAAAGTATTTTTAAAAATCCCAAACACCCACGTTACGGAGAAATAGGTTTGCAAATTTTCCAGTTTTGTAGCCAAGTTTACAATCTTAGCCCTAAGAAAATATTTAGAATCATCTTCATTGACTCAGTACTTCAAATATTCCAAGGGAAGAAGCCCAAACACCATCAGCTGTTAAAGGCAAGTACGGTGTAGCTGACATCCCTTGTCTGTCTTCTCTTGACCCCGGGTGTGGGAGAGTCCGCTGAGTGAGGCAAAGCTCTTTATATCTCCCGAGGGGCTCTGGGTGTGCTGCATAATCCAGCATTTCTCTCCTTATCCCACGTCTTAAGTTCTTCAATTCTGCCAGGAGGTGTGAACTCTCAATTAAGTTCCATTTCTCCAATACTGCTTCTGGATGTTTCCAGAATAATGCTGTCCAAAGTGTATTCCATGTAACACAGTTCCCATGAAATGATTCTCAAGAACGTGCTCCACGGCCAGATAATTATTGAGAAGCAATGCAAACCATATTCCTCTCTTGGAAAGCTGCAATGCGATTAGCAAATAAAAGCTCTGAGCAGTTTCCCAGTAAAGAAATACATTTCATTTTTTACTAATCCAGTGTTTCCCACTTGTTTACCCAGGGAATCATTTTAAGAATCATTACAATGATATAATAGTTATCATCATTTTGCCTACTACTTTGAGCAGTTTGGCAAATGCTGTTGTACGTCAAAGCAGAGCTAGTGGAGGGGGGAGTTTAGGCTACTGTCCTAGTCCATTTGGCGACTATAACAGAAATATCATAGACAGGATCACTTGAACAACAAACATTTATTTCTCACAGAAGTCCAAGATCAAGATGCCCCAAGATTCCATGTTTGGTGGGGGCCTTCGTCCTGGTTCATAGACAGCCATCTTCTTGCTATAACCTCACATGGAGGAGGGGTGAGGGAGCTCTCTGGGGTCTTTTTTTATAAGGACACTAATTCCATGCAGATGAACTATTCACCTCCCAGAGGCCCCACCTCCTAATACCATCACATTCAGGGTTACGATTTCAAAATATGAGTCTTGGGGGACACACGCATTCAATCTGAAACAGCCACTTATGTTCCTCACTCATGGCGGTTTGGGCAATCTCTTTCTTCCCAAAAGTGCTTTCAGAGCATGCAACCCCTTCTCATTTCAGACAGGAGTCTCCAATGCCAGTGTCTCTTTGCTGTGAATAATGGTAACATGCCTGGGTCAAAAACAAACAAATGAAAAACCCCCAAAGCAACACAGCCACAACACTGAAATTGATTCTCTTAAAGGCACACGTTTTCATTGGGCAATAAAATGGGGACAAAGAAACTCTTTTAGGCACCTGGGACCCCAGTACCATTTGAATCATCTAAGCAGAAAAAACGCACTCGCCACGGCCCCTCACTAAGTTTTGTATGTCTAACCCCTTGTACACTGTTTGGCAGAGAACAAGGATTCGGTGACTCTGCTGATGGACTGAATTCGATCAGTGTTTTCCAAAACATGCTCCACAAGATGATTTGGCCCAGAAAATTGGCAGAGTTTTTTTTTTTTTTCATGATTCTGTATTTATTTTAAGGTGTCAGTAAAAGGACATTTTTTCCCCATGAGTTAATGGATATTATTGTTTAGGGCATGGCTAACATTAAGATGTGCACTGATTTAAAGAAAATGTTAAATAAATGAAAGAGCAATTGACATGTAGCTATAATGAAAAGCATAAAAATGGTATATGTCTGACTGGAGTTTAGGGAAACACTCCATTGATCACATGCTGTCTGAGTCTAGGCTCTGAAGTGGGGCAGAGCCTGGGGGAGAGCAGAAGGGTGATGGCTGTTTCTTAAAGGAAGGAAGGGCCACACCTACCTTTTCCTAATGATGGACAATCATACACCAACTGAAATAATGAACAGGAAGCAATACTTTCTTAAATTCACTCAACTTGCTAATTGACCATAATGCTTTGTCAAAGAATCCTGGTGATAGCAACATAAATGAAACCGAAGATTCTTGCCTAGTCTTAAAGCAGGATGCTTACTGGCTTCAGGTTGGGATGGGAGGACTGAGCTGGGCATAATGTGACTTTAGTAATATTAAAAAATAAATAAAAAATTAGGGTCACATTGGCTACTTTCAACTCTTTTTTTTTTTTTTCTTAGAAGCTCTCCCTTAAATCATATCTTACTTGGAAATCCTAGACAAATAAAAATCAGATCAAAGTGGAGCCTCTCGATGTGATTGATGGGGGCAAGGGGCAATGGCAGAGGGATTGAGTAGGGGGAGGGTGAGCTGTTCCCTCTTGGCCTCACCTCATCCTCTACTGTGGCCCCTAGGTATAGCTGGAAGAACCTGTAGATGAGATAGTTTCTAAGGTTTCCTGGAGATTGAAAATTCTAGTGTTTAACTTCTTTGGTGTTGTGAGACTCAAGAATACCCACAGTACATAGGATAAACCAGATCCGTGTTTTTCTCACATTTTTCATGGAAATGTCTAATAACATAAGAAAGAATTAACATACAATCCTATCATATCATGCCTGCCTGGTCTGAAAAGGTAGCCAAAAGCATCTTTTACAAGTGTGAAACTTTGAGAGCTGCAACTTTATCTTCAGAGCCCCTAAACAATTCTAATTGTTCTGCTGGTCAAGGGATGAGATATATTAAGTCTATAAATTTGGGGAATCGGATTGAATGGAAGAGAACCAACCCTGCACATTTGGTGGTATTTTTACTCTATCAATGTCAGATTTTGATCATTCAGATTCCTATGTATAAGAATATAAAAATGCCCAGTGATGGGTATTAAGGAGGGCACGTACTGCATGGAGCACTGGGTGTTATACAAAAACAATGGATCGTGGATCACTACATCAAAAATTAATGATGTATTGTATGGTGACTAACATAACATAATAAAATAAAAAAAAAAACCCTGAAATTATTTAAAAAAAAAAGAATATAAAAAGGCCAACTGTATGTTTCCTTCCTAGGTCTTTGAGTGAATTGATGCTTCAGGGAGATGACTTCCTGAGGTTTCATGTGTTCCTGGTACACCTTAAATTCCTTGGAAATATGAGTCTACCTGGTAGTGGATATCAAATATATGGCTGCTAAGGGGCAGTGTGTATATATGGGGGGATGTTTCCTGACACTGACCAGAAGTGATGCATGATTTTGCAATGCAGCGTTGTTTTCAGCTGAGACTCTCAGTGAAAAGTGACTCTTGTCAACAAAGGCATTAACTATACCTTCCCTTTTCTGCAGGTGGCCCGAATTGCTCCCTGCACAGGGAGCCCAGACACAGTAATGCTCAGGTTAGAGGCACAACCAATTCCAGCATCATAAAGCCACAGTAAATATCTTATAGGACATATTGGCAAGAAACAAAGACTCCCTTCCTGAGAAGTGCCTAAGTGAAAAGTGAGTTCTATCTGTCACTGGGAGTAAGGTCTCAGAAACCAGATGGACATCCCAGGGCAAATCACTCTGTGGTAGAGCCAGGATTTAAAGTCAGGTCTTCAGGTTACAGAGCTCATAGCCACCAGGCTTAACTCTTCTCACTGTCTTTCCCGGGTGTATGTTGGCAATCCTTTCTATCATCTTCAGTCATGTTCCTTCCAATGAGGTCTTTATGCTACACTTTTTTTCTTTGTTTAAAAATATTTTAAAATAAATCACTTACTGCATCGATGTTTTGGCTGTGAGTTATGGACATGTCTCACAAAATGGGAATTCCTTTCTGCTTTCTTTGTTTTTATTCATAGATGCTAACTGCCAGATTTTATGACCTTCCCTGCCTGAAAAATATTAGTGTCCAGAAGCTGGTTTCCCTATTGCTGACAGAAGGCAAACTAATTAGAAGTCTGTTGGAGCAAGTTTTATGGGGCAAAATGCATTTTTAGTTCAGCCAAGGAACTGAGCCCATCTTAAGTAAAAAAAGTAAGAGTATCTCCTGGGTTAGCAAATATATGAGTTAGGAAAACAACCTTAAACCTCCCAGATGCATTGAAGGTCACATGGATCCCCCCCAGAAGAATTAAAATGTGATTCTTTGGTACATGGGTATACTGCAGATGAGATACTTCATGGAGCAAAGAAATGGGGGCATCCTATAAATTCTGCTAAATAAAACATCCACAGTATAATGGTTACCCAGATAAAGTCTGAAACTGGTGGGGGAGCAGGGGAAGTAGAAGCACAAAATAAGACTGGCTTTATAAGATTCTGGGGTAGGGACTGTGTTATGGAAGCCAGGTGATTCTGAAGTTTAATTTAACTGCTCTCACTACTTTTAATATAGCAGACTCTGGAGTCAGGCTGTCTGGGATCTAATTCTAGTCCCTCCATTAATGGAGTGAGTGATTAATTTCATTAACCTCTGTGTTTCAATTTCCCCATCTGCAAAATGAGGAAAATGATAACATTTACCTTGCAGTGGTTTTCTCAAGGCTCAAATGAGTTAGTACCCATAAAGTTCTTAGAACAGCACGTAATCCTCACCAAGTATTCTCTATTATTATTATACTCTATAAGGCCCATGATACTCTTCCACTTGAATTTTGATGATTGATTACTTGAACTGAGCAGGACCTGCTACATAATTTGGGGGCCCTGTACAAAATGAAAAAACATGGGTTCTCTTGTTTAATAATTATTAAAAATTTCAATTTGGTGACAGTAGAGTATTAAAGCAAGCATTGTGCCCCTCCGAGTTGGGGGCAGGGCTGTGCCATGGCCCCGATCACACACCCATGAAGCAGGCTCTGGAACCAAATTATAGAAACAACAAGGTTTTAGGAAGAATACATCTACAAAACAAATCGATAGTTTCTTACATCTGGAAAAGCCAGTGAAATTTGTTTCCTTAAAAGAAAAAGAGGGGCTATTTATGAAGAAGAAATCCATTTAAGAAACTCAGAATTGTCCCTTTACAAACCTGTGTATGGGCCATCTCAGCTGAAACGTTGCCATCTCCACCAGATTCACGGAGAAAGAAAAAGGTAAGTGTCACAGGAGATGATCTTCCAGGCTCCACTTTTTAATTTTCTACAAATGAAATAAGGCAAAGAAATATTCTTTTCCTCAAATGCTCTTTAAGCATCAAAAACCTAACAAACTAGCGTTCACTTTTGGTTGCTGATTGCCAGAAGATAATCCTGGCTTAAATTTCTCTACATCATGCATGTCTTTCCAATAAAACAGATTTTGAGCTAGAGGAATAAAGAAGCAAACAAATAGCAACTAATAATCTTGATGAGTGGATGAAGAGAAAATCAAAGTTCTATTTATTTCTTGCCAAATTCGTTCAGGTTTGGGATATGGTGAAGGTCACAATTACTTCAGACTTATTAGACAGATCAAGTCAACCAAGAGGAAATTGAATCCCAGATAAAAAAATGGATCGATGCTACTGGACCATTGGGTAACATATAACTATAAATATAAAGACATATATGTAAAAAAATATATAAAGATATATATATTTACATTATATTTAGAAAGCTCTTCACCCATTGTTGTCTAAAATTCTTTGAAGGCAACATCCGCTCACAATGAGGCAGCCATCCGTGGGCAAATATTTCTCAGCTGGATTGTGCAGATTTCATTTTATGACAAATGAGATTTAGTAATTCCTTTATTTTTGTGTGGGTAATGCTTTCAATAGCCCTTCTTTTTTCACTTAATAAGATCAAACACAGCTAACCATTTATCTTCACGTGGATTCAAGCACTAAATAATTGTTGTCTGAAAAAATAACAATTACCTTGTTTCCTTGTTTACCCATCAGTGACTTTCGACATTCACTATTTAATATTTGAGGATGGGGCTGTGAAGGAGGAAAGCAAAGAAAGAGAAAAGCTAAATGTCTTGCAAATGTCTTGAGTAGTTGATTATTATCTGTTAAAAATGCCTGACAAAACATTTTTTAAATAAAAATTTTATTTATTTATTTGACAGAGAGAGAGCACAGGCAGGGGGAGCAGCAGGGAGAGAGAGAAGCAGGCTCCCCGCTGAGCAGGGAGCCCGACCTGGGCCTTGATCCCCAGACCCTGGGATCATGACCTGAGCCGAAGGCAGATGCTTAAGCAACTGAGCCACCCAGGAGCCCCTGACAAAACATTTTTAATATATATTATGAAATTAACAGTTTTAATCCTTATTATGAAGGTATTATAAGACTAAATATTCAGCAAGATACATCAGAAAACTGGAACTGAAATAAGCCTTGTGAAATTCAGCAAGAGGTCTCAGAAACTAGGGGAAAAGGTCTTAAAGAGAGTTTATATCTTTAAAGCTTAGTTATTTCACTTACTTTTTTGTTCTTGGTTGAAGAAGATGTGAAGCCTTGGTTCTGGATTCCTGAATAAATAAGCCTTCTCAGAGTCATCAGCAGAAATTCTCCTTTCCTTCAGCCCCAGACAGATTTTTCAATTAAAACAATTGTACTAAAGATTTTGATACGTACAGACTTTCAATTTAATTTTAAAAAGGTCTCTGCTCTACTTGTTCCCTTCTCTGCCCATTCTTTTTTTTTTTTTTTTAAATTTTTTTTTTAAAGATTTTATTTATTTATTTGAGAGAGAGAGAGTGAGAGAGAGAGCCCAAGAGGGGGTAGGGTCAGAGGGAGAAGCAGACTCCCTGCTGAGCAGGGAGCCCGACGTGGGACTCGATCCCGGGACTCCAGGATCATGACCTGAGCCGAAGGCAGTCGCTTAACCAACTGAGCCACCCAGGCACCCTCTGCCCATTCTCTTTAACAGTTTTCCATTTTTTGTATCCTCCCAGAATGTCTTCATGCATATACGAGAATGTATAAATACAAATTCTTATCTTCACCATTTAAATACACACATGCAGAAATAAAATTCTAATTTGAATTGCAGGGGACAAAAGTCAGGATCCAAAATCAAGTGACATTTCTAAGTAAACACTTGGATACAGTTTCCCAGTATTCTAGAACCTCCAGACTTCCCCACTGGGCATTTATGGAAGGGAATGAGATTGTCTACTCAAGATGAGGGCTCTAGGAGAGTATTCTTTTTTTTTTTATTATTATTATGTTATGTTAATCACCATACATTACATCATTAGTTTTTGATGTAGTGTTCCATGATTCATTGTTTGCGTATAACACCCAGTGCTCCATGCAGAATGTGCCGTCCTCAATACCCACCACCAGGCTAACCCATCCTCCCACCCCCCTCCCCTCTAGAACCCTCAGTTTGTTTTTCAGAGTCCATCGTCTCTCATGGTTCGTCTACCCCTCCGATTTCCCCCCCTTCATTCTTCCCCTCCTGCTATCTTCTTCTTTTTTTTTTTTCTTAACATATATTGCATTATTTGTTTCAGAGGTACAGATCTGAGATTCAACAGTCTTACAAAATTCACAGTGCTCACCATAGCACATACCCTCCCCAGTGTCTATCACCCAGTCACCCCATCCCTCCCACCCCCCACCACTCCAGCAACCCTCAGTTTGTTTTCTAGGAGAGTATTCTGCACCATGTTTTGTTTTGTTCTGTTTTTCCTTATCAGAGTCTCTTGGAGATCTTTCCATATCAGTACATAGAGATATTCTTCATTCTTTTTTATTTACAACTACATATATATATATTTTTAAAGATTATTTATTTATTTATTTGAGACGGAGAGAATGGGAGAGAGAGAGCACATGAGAGGGGGGAGGGTCAGAGGGAGAAGCAGGCTCCCTGCCGAGCAGGGAGCCCCATGCGGGACTCGATCCGGGGACTCCAGGATCATGACCTGAGCTGAAGGCAGTCGCCCAACCAACTGAGCCACCCAGGCGCCCCACAACTACATATATTTTATTGTATGAATGCACCATGGCATATTTAGCCAGATCTTTATTAATGGTATGGCTTATTTCAATTTTCTGATATTAAAAATAATGCTACAAAAATTAAAAATAAATAAAAATAATGCTACAGTGAATAAATTGCATAGGTTTTATTTCCCACACAAGCTTTTTTTTACGATTAGACTTGAGTTGTTTTTTTTTTTTAAGATTTTATTTATTTATTTGTCAGAGAGAGAGTATAAGCAGGGGGAGAGGTAGGCAGAGGGAGAAGCAGGCCCCCCAGCTGAGCCAGGAGCCTGATGCGGGACTCAGTCCCAGGCCCCTGGGATCATGAGCGGAGCCCAAGGCAGACGCTTAACGACTGAGCCACCCAGGCGCCCCTGGACTTGAGTTTTTAAGACTATCTTTATTGAGATCCTGCCATTTGCAACAACACAGGTGGACCTGGAGGATACTATGCTAAGTGAAATGAGTCATATGAAGACAAATACCCTACGATTTCAGTCATATGTGGAAGTTGAAAAACAAAACACAAACAAATAAAAAAGAGACAGACAAAAAGAAAAACCAGGCTCTTCAATACAGAAAACAAACTGCTGGTTGCCACAGGAGAGGTGGGTGGGGGGAAGGGTGAAAGAGATAAAGGGGATTAAGAGGTACAAACTTCCAGTTACAAAATAAATAAGTCACAGGGATGAAAAGGACAGCATGGGGAATATAGTCAATAATACTGTAATAATGTTTGGTGACTACATTTGATGAGCACTGAGTGATGTATAGAATTGTTGAATCATTATGTTGCACACCTGAAACCAATATAACACTGTATATTAATTACACTTCCCTTAAAAAAAGACCTCTTTATTGAGATATAATTAACAATAAATGCAGTTATTTACAGTGTACAATTCGATGAGTTTGTGACTCAGTTTTGACACTCCCATGAGACCATCAGCACAGTCAAGATAATGAACGTATCCATTAACCCCCAAGGTTTCCTTGTGTTTCTTACGACCCGTCCGTCACACTTCTCCCCACACACCCAGACAACACTTATCTGCTTTCTGTTATAAATTCATTTGCATTCTTAGAATTTTATATAAATGGAATCATGCACTATGTACTTTTTTTTTTGGTCAAGCTTCTTTTACTCAGTATAATTATTTTGAGATCATCCATTGTGTGTATCAATAGTACATTCCTTTTTATTGCTGACCAGTATTTCATTGTGTGCATATAGCACAATTTGTTTGTTGACTCACATTTTGATTGTTTCCAGTTTGGGGCTATTACAAATAAAGCTGCTATGAACACTTGTGTACAGTCTTTGTATGAACATATGATTTCATTCCTCTTTGGTAAATACTTAGGAGTGGAATGTCTGGGTCACACAGTAGCTGACTAGTAAAAATTTTAAGAAACTAGCAAACTATTTTCCAAAGTGAATGCCATCTGACATTCTCCTGGGCAATGGAGAGTTCCAGTTGTACCATGTTCTTGCCAACACTCAGTATCGTCAGTCTCTTTTGTGTAGTTGTACTATCTCATTTTGATTTTAATTTGCATTTCACTAATGACAAATGAAGCTGAGAATATACTTTTCTTTCTTTTTTTTTTTTTTTGGTCATCCATATATCTTCTTTGATGGTGTCCAAATTTTTTGCTGTTTCCATTT
>NC_058404.1:162543953-162768103 GCF_002201575.2 Neomonachus schauinslandi | reverse complement strand
CCATATATCTTCTTTGATGGTGTCCAAATTTTTTGCTGTTTCCATTTGTTTGTATTCTTATTGTTTAGTTTCAAGGATTCTTTATAAATTATGGATGCAAGTTCTTTATCAGATATATAATTTGAAAATATTTTCTCTCAATCTGTGAATTTTCTTTTCATTCTCTGGGTGGCTCAGTTAGTTAAGCAACTGCCTTCAGCTCAGGTCATGATCCCAGAGTCCTGGGATCGAGACCCACATTGGGCTCCTGGCTCAGCGTGGAGCCTGCTCCTCCCTCTTCCTCTGCCTGCTACTCCACCTGTTTGTGCTGTCTCTCTCTCTCTCTCTATCAAATAAATAAAATCTTTAAAAAAATAATGTCTTTCAAAGGGCAGAGATCCCCAACTTTGACACAGATCAAATTATAAATTTTTGTTCTTTTAAGGCTTATGCCTTTGATGTTATCTAAGAGATCCTAGTCTAACACATGGTCACAAATATTTTCTCCTCTATATTCTCCTAGAAATTTACATTTTTAGGCTTTACATTTAGGCTCTTTAAGCATCAAAAACCTCAATTAGTATTCACTTTTGGTTGCTGCTTGCCAGAAAGTAATCCTGGCTTACATATCTCTACATCGTACATGTCTTTCCTAGCTTCCTGGTCCACAGAAATTGTGTGAGATAATAATATTCATTTTTGTTTTAAGCCACTAAATTTTAGGGTAATTTTTAATGCAGCAATAGAAACTAAAATGTTAATTAAGTTACCTGATAAACAGTTTGATCCTTTTGGGGCTTGCTTTTAAGCTTTGCTAGGTGATATCAAAGCAGCATTTAGTGTAGGGATAATTTTGTCACATTATTGAGACAAAGTCCTTCTGTGTACTCTACGTAATGCCCACGAATTATGAGGTTTTGCCCCTCTGGCTGGTAAGAAGAGCTATGGCTGGCCTGGTGTGATCTTTGGGGTCTGTTCACTTTAATCCTCCCAAATGGTTCTTTACCTGGTCATGGGCAGCTTCCTCACATGCATGCACTGATTGGTGTTCACCTGGAGATTCTGGGGGACCCTCTGCTGACCTTCAGACTTCTCACTATGTGCAGCTTTCTCCTCTGTAGTCCTTTGCCCTGAAAAGCTAGATTCCTTGTCCTCCTCAGACTTTCAACTCTGTCTCCTTAACACAGAGAGATTGCCAAGTTGTACCTGGGCTCCTGTCTGTGCTCTGTGGTTTGGAAGCTCCTTTCAGCTAGGAAGCTGGGGAAATTAAAACCTTGGTTCATTTGTTTCTTATCTCTTGGGGATCATTGTCCTTCATTGCCTGATGTCCAATATCTTGAAAAAATTTTCTTCATATACTTTGTCTGGTTTTTATTTTTTTAAGATTTTATTTATTTGTGAGAGAGAGAATGAGAGACAGAGAGCATGAGAGGGAGGAGGGTCAGAGGGAGAAGCAGACTCCCTGCCGAGCAGGGAGCCCGATGCGGGACTCGATCCCGGGACTCCAGGATCATGACCTGAGCCGAAGGCAGTCGCTTAACCGACTGAGCCACCCAGGTGCCCCTTTGTCTGGTTTTTAAATTGTCCAGGCAGGATGGTAAATCTGGTTCTGTTACTCCATGTTGGCTGGAAGTATCCCCCAGACAGACTTTGAAAGGCCAGTCTTTATTAGGAACCTGTTCCGGATATGGTGCTTGGTACTTTACAGGCTAAATCTTAGTTAATCCCCCAAAACAAAACAGAACAAAACAAAAATGTAAAAGGCACACAAAGAAAAAAGGAACTATGATGTAGATACTACTAGAATTCCTGTTTTACAGATGAGAAAATCAGGACACAGAGACATTAAGTAGTTTCTTCAAGATCATAAGGCTAATATACATGGTGGGATTGGGTTTTGCATCCAGATCTGTTTGGTTGCCCAAAGCAAGCTCTTAACCAGTCTCTTCCTGGACCTCTTAAATTAACTCTTGCTTCTTGAAGGAAACTGAAAGCTGACTTACTTTGCCTTATGCCCACTCTCTGCAGATACTTACTCTTCCAGACTTTTCATTCTCCCTCTAACGAGTACCACATGGAGAACTCTCCAGGCTCCATAATATTAGAGTCTGACTTCAGATTTTCCTTTTGTACAGAATAGCTGTTTATTTGGGATCTTGACTTTTTCCTGCATACAAAGAAGCAAATTTAGGTTGAGAATTTATAAAATAATACATTTCCATCACAAACATATGAGCTTTGGCCAAATGATGGCAAATTCTTTGAAATAGGAAGAAGACAAGGAGAAAATTAGCTCTCTTTGAGAACAATGTGAGGATGTCCCTAAAGTTTGAATGGAAGGAGAAATGAGGTCCAAACTTCAAGTCTTCTTCCAGCCTTTATGTGAAAGCTGGCAAGAAGGCTTCTCTACTGGGAGATCTACTGATGTGTGTTTGTAGTTGTTCCAGGAATCCTCAACAAAACACCACGGAACGGAAAGACACTCAAGCCAGCACAACTGACATAAAAATAGAAACAAACTTATTAAATACCTGTTTAAGGGCAGTATTAACACATAATTAAGGGGGCGATTCCAGGGAAACGTTGAGTCTGTTATAATTCTGACCTTCTCATCAAAATAAGATTTTGACCGAGTTTTCTCAGGAGTGGAGACTCATGAGCCCTAAACTAGTACTTATGTATGAAACTGAAGCTCTCGGTTTTAGAATTTGAACATTTTCCTTGCAGTTTTCTTTTTTTCTTTTTCATGCTTGTTGGGTTTTAATTACACAAATATAATCTGTTTATTGTTGAAAAAGTAGGAAGTATAAGTAACCTATAATCTTACCCCTAATCAATAATCACAATGAAAAAAAAAATCACAGTGAACATATGGATGACTATTCTGATGGTCTTTGCCTTCTCCCTATATACATAAAGTATGTATGTACATTTGCATGTGTATGTTGTGATTTGTGTTTGTGTGTGGATGATGTGGTGTGTGTGTGTGTGATGTATAATTCTAGAATAGTTCATAATGCCATAAGAAGAGATTCCTACTATACCTGCCATCATGGCATAAGTTGGGGAGACCCTAATAACTTTGTTGAGTCTGGGTTGGAGGAGCCCCTGCCAAGACGTGGTATGCTCTTATAAATTGATTTTTTCTTCTGGGGCTAAATCTCTCCAACTTTTCACCTTTGCAACACCCCTAAGAGACCAGATGACTGGACCTGTGATTGGAGAGGGATCCTTTGCATAATAGTCCCAAAGGTGACTCAGGCTTAAGGACTGGGCTGGAAACAGTCAGAACAATATTTCCCAGACCCACAGCTGTGTGGGTTACAAACCCCAGAGGCCCTCTAACTGTGGCTGTGATTACTAAGAACAGTTCGCTCTCCCTGGAACATGTGAGCGCTAGGAAGGCCAGATTTTTCATAGATTGAGAGCAAGGATCCTAGGGAGAGGCAGCTAACAGAAGAGGAGGGTCTACTTTTTTTTACTGAAGTCTAGTTAACATACAATGTTATATTAATTTCAGGTGCAACATAGTGATCTGACATTCTACATATTACGCTATCCTCTCTGCAGTAAGTGTAGTCGCCATATAGAGTTAGTACAATACTATTGACTGTAACTCTTCACCCCCATCATTTATTTATTTTAAAAATTAGAAGTTTGTACCTTTTAATCCCCTTCACCTGTTTCACCCATTCCTACGACACCGTGCAAATGGCAACCACCAGTTTGTTCTCTGTATTTATGATTCTATTTGTTCACTTGTTCACTTGTTTTGTTTTCCACATACAAGTGAAATCTCGTGGCATTTGTCTTTCTCTGACTTCTTTTCACTTGGCGTGATACCGACTAGCTTCATCCATGTTGTCACAAATGCAAGATCTAATTCTTTTTTATGGTTGAGTAATATTCCATTATATACACACACACACACACACACATATATATATATATATACACCATATCTTCTTTATCCATTCATCTATGGACAGACACTTAAGTTGCTTCCATTACTTGGCTATTACAAATAATACTACAATAAACATAGGGGTGCATATATCTTTTCAAATTAGTGTTTTCATTTCCTTTGGATTTATTGTATGGCATTTCTATTTTTAATTTTTTTGAGGAACCTCCATACTGTTTTTCACAGTGGCTGCACCAATTTACATTCCCACCAGCAGTGCACAAGGGTTCTCTTTTCTCCACATCTTTGCCAATGCTTAGTATTTCTTGTCTTTTTGGTCCTAACCATTCTGACAGGTGTGAGGTGATATCTCATTATGGTTTTGATTTGTATTTCCCTGTTGATGAGTGATGTTGAGCATCTTTTCATGTGTCTGTTGGCCATCTGTATGTCTCCTTTGGAAAAATGACTATTTGGGTCCTCTGCTCATTTTAAAATTGTATTATTTGTTAGTAGGGTCTACTTTAGTTGGTTCCATGCCATTCAGCTAATTTGCAGGCCACTGAAAATTTTTTTTCTTCATTTGGTGTGCTTAGTTGTATTCAACAGAAATTGACTGACTGGGGGCACTTGGGTGACTCAGTCGGTTAAGCATCTGCCTTCGGCTCATGTCATGATTCCAGGGTCCTGGGATGGAGCCCCATATCAGGCTCCCTGCTCAGGGGGGGGGCCTGCTTCTCCCTCTGCCTGCTACTCCCCCTGCTTGTGCTCTCTCTCTCTCTCCAACAAATAAATAAAATCTTAAAAAAAAAAAAAGAAATTGACTGACTGATTTAAGCCTCCTTCCCCCCAAAAAATTACAGACATAAAAGAACATTACTGAAAGACAATTGCTGGCAAGATGAGAGAATGAGACTTAGAAGATAGGCAGCAAAGGAAGGTAGGTAGAGGATGTTAGCAAAAACATGCCCTAGGAACAATCTGGTGCCTCTGACTTGCCAGCCGCCCTACCTCTGGTGACAAAGGCCAAGCCTTTTCTTTAACAACTGCAAGACCTGTGGCAAAAGTATAGACAGAGGTCCAGTACCATATATGTGTAAATATTTAAAAATTAAAAATAAGTTATAAATCAAATGAACAACCTATTAAATAAAATATGCTAAATCCTCCTTCCTCAACAGATACATTCATAGTCAACTGAAAGGTCAAGCTCAAGCTTAAAATTCTTGACTCCTTAGAATTCCATGGGTTGAAATCCAGCCCTTGGCTCCTGTTCCCCCACCTTAGCCCATCCTTCCTTGTTTCCCTACTTCAGCCTGAATATACAAACACCATGCACATCTCCTGCAAAAGTCCTCTCTTGACCACTCTCGGGGTCTAGAATTTTGAGTGGTCTCCTTTCGGGGGATGGATACAGGGAAGAGGACCACACAGGTTCTCGAAATAACCTTGGAGTCATTTAGGCAGAGAATTCTGGGGACCTGTGTATTTAGAGTGCAGTCTAGAATCAGGGATGGAGTTTAGGCTCTGAGTAGGTTTGTCCTGTTGGACTTGTAGGTTCCTTGTGAGGCACAGCAGGAAGAGGGCCAGCATGGGGTCCCCTAAACTGAGGCCTAGGAGAGAGTTCCATTTGCTTGAATCTGAGGACAGTAGTGCCCAAAGCTATTGCTGCTCTGTGAACTGGATAGGCGACCCACGACCAACAGCACAGAGTCGCCTCTCTCAATGCTCCGGTACCCCAGCAGGAGTGTATTAATGGCTGAGCAGAGATTATACACCCAGCCAATAGCCCCTGGGCATGAGGTGGAGGTAGGGAGCAAGAGAAAACAGAAGCTGGTCCAAAATGGCAAATGCCCACTACGCCCAGATGGAATGAGCCACTTCTTAAAAAATTTTTTATTGTTATGTTAATCACCATACATTACATCATTAGTTTTTGATGTAGTGTTCCATGATTCATTGTTTGTGCATAACACCCAGTGCTCCATGCAGAATGTGCCCTCTTTAATACCCATCACCAGGCTAACCCATCCTCCCACTCCCTCCCCTCTAGAACCCTCAGTTTGTTTTTCAGAGTCCATCGTCTCTCATGGTTCATCTCCCCCTCCGATTTCCCCCCCTTCATTCTTCCCCTCCTGCTATCTTCTTTTTTTTTTCCTTAACATGTATTGAATTATTTGTTTCAGAGGTACAGATCTGTGATTCAACAGTCTTGCACAATTCACAGCGCTCACCATAGCACATACCCTCCCCAGTGTCTATCACCCAGCCACCCCACCCCTCCCACCCTACCCCCCACTCCAGCAACCCTCAATTTGTTTCCTGAGATTAAGAATTCCTCATATCAGTAGGTCATATGATACATGTCTTTCTCTGATTGACTTATTTCGCTCAGCATAACACCCTCCAGTTCCATCCACGTCGTTGCAAATGGCAAGATCTCACTCCTTTTGATGGCTGCATAATGGAATGAGCCACTTTTAAACATGTTCTACTCCAAGCCCTCCGTCTAGAATCTGCACAAGTATTTGAGAAAAAAATATAAATATAAAAAAATGTAAATATAAAAAATACCTTCAGGGTTGAAGGTAGCCAAAAAAGAAAGGAAGCCTATAATTACCTTCCTCCAGAAGCCAGTGAGGACATTGGTTGTTCCTGTTCATTTTATTTCTATTTTTGGGCCTGTGCTACCTTCCTACAGGCTGAGGAGTAAGACTGTATGCATCTTACTCACCAGTTTGTGTAGTAGATACTTGTTGCTTTCGTCCTTCCAACATCCATTTCCTCTTCCTCTGTTCCACAACATCTGTTCTTCTGGCAACAGCTTCTAGTTGGTTTGGGTGTTGTTGGCCAACTCCTGGTTCCAAGGAGTGGCACATGACCCATTAGTCTGAGCAACCAGAAGTTCACATACTCCTGGTTCCCAGATGTTAGAATACCTTCTGGAGAAGAGCTATAGCCATTCCTAACCTGTAGATATTTAAGAAGGAGATATTCAAGAAGGAGGAACTTTTGGATGGAAGCAGTGGGTCATGAGACGTGGGTCATTAGAAGACCCTCCAGGAACCCAGAACATGCATGGGCATGTTCCTCACCTTCATCACTATGTCAGAGCCAAGGTCCCTAGGTTTCACTTTCTGATGGCCAGAGTGCTCAGATCTGTGTGGGTGGTATTCTCAGGTCAAAGGACATGACTCAGTGGCCCTTCTTGCTCGGCCCTCTGCTCCATGCTGGAGGCTCCCTGGTGGTCAGTATAACCCTGGGATGTAACACACTTGAGTTTGAATCCTAGTTCCATCATGTGGCTGCATGGCCCAGTTTCCTCATTTGTCAAACAGGATGCTCTTTAGCCTGATAAGGGAAATAGGGCTGATCTTTAAGCCCAAGGTGGTTGAGGAGGGTTCTTGATGTTCTTTGGCATTTTGCCGTCAAATGAGGTCCCCAACTCTTGCAACAAAATTGGGCTTGGTGTGGATTAAGCATGAAATGGAACTGTAAGGAAACTGGTCTGCTCCCACTGACTGCACAAGGAAGGCTGGCCACTCTGCTTTATAGTCACACCTTATACACCCCTTGCCAAGTTCATCGTGCATGGTATATGCTCAGGCAATTGTGATTTCTTTTTGCCCATGTGAATTGTTAGATTTGATTAAATTCACACAAATGTGTGTAGTTATGCTTGGTGCTGCAAGGCATATGTGATGAGACACGCTTGCCCTGTAAAGTGTGCTAGAATGAGTGAGATGTTCCTGAATGAGCCAAGGCAGCACTGCTACCCCCGTGTTCTCATTAGGGAAAATAGATCTGCTTACTTGTGTGGATTTATTTTATTGGAAGTCTATAGTCCTCTCTGTTTTTCCTTTGGCTGGCATCCAGGTTGCTCCTGATGACATCCCTGCTGAGAAGTTTCCTTCGATTTGTGAGTGAGCCGAGCTCTTGGTTTGACCTATTTTATTTCCCATCTAGGGCCTGCTTGGGGTTCATGTTCTCTCTGCTCCTGCACCTCCTCTCCCGGAGCCTTAGGCTGATCCCCAGGGCCCTGGGTGGGGATGGGGGGGCCCCCATGCTGCCTTTCTCAGACACCAAGTCTCAACATCTCCTGGAGGCATTTGGCTCAATTTCCCCCCTCCTTTGGTTTCTTTCTACATGGTAAAGTCAGGCCTTCCCCAAGGATGCAGATTTTATGGGCCAAATAAAGGAAAAGCAAGTTCATTTTAAAGGAGACTGGGTTGGTACTGATATCCTTCATTCTGGAAGGAAAAGCCCCTAATTTATCCCCTCAACATGTTGTCCTTCATGTACTTAGATAATGACAAAGCCAAAGGGTATAAGCATCACTGATGAATATAAAAATAAATCTTTCAACAAGACAACAAAATTGTAAAGGACTGACCAAAATATATTACTGATACAGTTTTAGATACGTATTATGTTCACCCTCTATTAAGTGAAACATAAATTGCAAAGTGGTATGTTCCATTCGATCCTATATTATTAAAAATATGTTTGTTCATAAAAAAGAATCTTTCTACAACCACACAGAGTTTATAGATGGGTTTACATTTTTATTTCTTCAACAAATCTGTAATTTAAGAAGAACAGGTAGTACTATTATTTGTATTTTGCACACAAAGGAAGAGGAGCGCAAAGCTTCTCTGTGAGTACGTATCTGACAAATGGCAGAGCTAGAACATAAGCTCAGGTCTCCTGACTACAAATCTCTTGTTATACTGTCCCGTTAACACACAACCAAAAATTGCAAGGTTTTAGACGAACCACATGTGCCCCTATTTCCACACAAATATAATAAACACGTATTATAAAGTAAGTCACGTGCCATAAGTGCCTACCACCGATATCGGTCCTTTTCCCTCTCACGCTTGTTCAACCCCTCTCACACCACCTGCACATTTCACTGTGCCCATCACGATTGCCATTTTGCATCATTTTGTGCAATAGTTTGATTCATGTATGTCTCTCTCTCTTTTTAAAAGATTTTATTTATTTATTTGAGAGAGAGAGAGAGCACAAGCAGGGTGAGGGGCAGAGGGAGAAGCAGGCTCCCCACAGAGCAGGGAGCCTGGTGCGGAGCTTGATCCCAGGATTCCAGGATCATGACCTGAGCCAAAGGCAGACGCTTAACTGACTGAGCCACCCAGGCGCTCCAATTCATGTGTTTCTCTTGCATTGGACTATAAGCCCCCTGAGGGGAGAGAACATATCTGATTTTGCACACATTGAATTCCCAATAGAGTTTTTGACTCATACTAAGTGCTCAATAAATATTTGTTGAAAGAATAAATGAATGAAAAATCAAGATGAAGCAACTAGGGTTTTGACTTGGGGTTCTGTTCTCAACCAGAAATTAGTGTGGCCTGTGAGAGACTGAGGCCAAGGGAAAGTACTCATAAAAGTGTCTACACGTTGTTTTTGGACCTTGCAGTTAATCAGGGAAGAAAGCAGCTTCCTTTCCAACTCATGTGAAGGGGAGGAGGTGTGGCTTTTACTCCTGGGGAAGCTCCTCTGTGGCTCTTTCCTTTCCTTCACCTTGGCTGGAGGTTGAGGAAGGGGAGCTGTGGCAGCGGATAGGAGGACCCTGTGGCCCTTTAGTAGGAGAGACTTGGCAGTGTTGCCTCTTCTGGGCCAGGTGGGGTTGCTTGCATACAGAGGGTGTGGCTTCTATCCTGGATCCCTGAACCAAGTCCGGCGGCCAAGGCCAGGCCAAAGTCAATCTAGCTGCTGCCTTGGGCATGAAAAGGGTTTTTAATTGCAATACCTGAGCCTTTGAGGGCATTTGCCATATATTTCTTTTGGCATCACCAGAAGAAAAGAAAATTCTCCCACTCTAGATATTGCCAAACCCAATATCCCTCCTTCTTAAAGGAGAAAAGAGGAAAACTCTTTTGTGCTTTGAGGGGGCTTACAACAAAGGGACAAGGAAGCGCATTACACTCTGTATCAGGTCTGTGTTGACTATTCTTGCCACTGGAAAGTCTGAATGGCTTTTCACAAACTGCAAATGAAAAAATATTATCCAAAAAGTGATCAAAGCATTCATTTATCGAAGTACAACCCTGGATCTAACATTATGACAAAATGGAAACTCAAGATCGGTCCACATCAAAGACCTGGTATTTACTGAGCATGTATCCATCAATGCTTACTTGAGTGCACTGCATAAGATGCTCTGCTCTGAGCACATAGTTTGTTTGAAGGACATTAGCTGGAAGCTTGGCTAATGTCATTCATGTTCTCTGGTTCCTATTATACGTGGGGCACAGCAGAATCACATTTTGAGCCCAGCAGGCTGAAAGCCAGACTTCTTTGGGGTGCTACCCTAAAGGGTCAGGTCTGCTTTTAAGATTTTCTCTTTATCCCCGGCTTTAAGTAATTTTATCATGATGTGTCTTTTTTTTTTATTATGTTATGTTAATCACCATACATTACATCATTAGATTTTGATGTAGTGTTCCATGATTCATTATTTGTGTATAACACCCAATGCTCCATGCAGAATGTGCCCTCTTTAATACCCATCACCAGGCTAACCCATCCTCCCACCTCCCTCCCCTCTAGAACCTTCAGTTTGTTTTTCAGAGTCCATTGTCCCTTGTGGTTCATCTCCCCCTCCGATTTCTCCCCCTTCATTCTTCCCCTCCTGCTATCTTCTTCTTCTTTTTTTTTAAAACATATAATGTATTATTTGTTTCAGAGGTACAGATCTGTGATTCAACAGTCTTGCACAATTCACAGTGCTCACCATAGCACATACCCTCCCCAGTGTCTATCACCCAGCCACCCCATCCCTCCCACCCCCCACCACTCCAGCAACCCTCAGTTTGTTTCCTGAGATTAAGAATTCCTCATATCAGTGAGGTCATATGATACATGTCTTTCTCTGATTGACTTATTTCGCTCAGCATAACACTCTCCAGTTCCATCCACGTCATTGCAAATGGCAAGATTTCATTCCTTTTGATGGCTTTATAATATACCATTGTATATACATACCACTTCTTCTTTATCCATTCATCTGTCTGTGGACATCTTGGCTCTTTCCACAGTTTGGCTATTGTGGACATTGCTGCTATAAACATCAGGGTGCACGTACCCCTTCGGATCCCTACATTTGTATCTTTGGGGTCAATACCCAGTAGTGCAATTCCTGGATCATATGGTAGCTCTATTTTCAAGTTTTTGAAGAACCTCCATACTGTTTTCCAGAGTGGCTGCACCAGCTTGCATTCCCACCAACAGTGTAGGAGGGTTCCCCTTTCTCCACATCCCTGCCAACATCTGTCGTTTTCTGACTTGATAATTTTAGCCATTCTGACTGGTGTGAGGTGATATCTCACTGAGGTTTTGATTTGGATTTCCCTGATGCGGAGTGATGTTGAGCACGTTTTCATGTGTCTATTGGCCATTTGGATGTCTTTGGAAAAATGTCATTTGCAAATATCTTCTCCCATTCTGTCAGTTGTCTTTTGGTTTTGTCAACTGTTGTGTGCAAAAGCTTTTTATCTTGATGAAGTCCCAATAGTTCATTTTTGCCCTTGCTTCCCTTGCCTTTGGCAATGTTTCTAGGAAGAAGTTGCTGTGGTTGAGGTCGAAGAGGTTGCTGCCTGTGTTCTCCTTTAGGATTTTGATGGATTCCTATCTCACATTTAGGTCTTTCAACCATTTTGAGTTTATTTTTGTGTGTGGTGTAAGGAAATGGTCCAGTTTCATTCTTCTGCATGTGGCTGTCCAATTTTCCCAACACCATTTGTTGAAGAGACTGTCTTTTATCCATTGGACATCCTTTCCTGCTTTGTCGAAGATTAGTTGACCATAGAGTTGAGGGTCCATTTCTGGGCTCTCTATTCTGTTCCATTGATCTATGTGTCTGTTTTTGTGCCAGTACCATACTGTCTTGATGATGACAGCTTTGTAATAGAGCTTGAAGTCCGGAATTGTGATGCCGCCAGCTTTGCTTTTCTTTTTCAACATTCCTCTGGCTATGCGGGGTCTTTTCTGGTTCCGTACAAATTTTAGATTATTTGTTCCATTTCTTTGAAAAAAGTGGATGGTATTTTGATGGGGATTACATTGAATGTGTAGATTGCTCTAGGTAGCACTGACATCTTCACAATATTTGTTCTTCCAATCCATGAGCATGGAACGTTTTTCCAATTCTTTGTGTCTTCCTCAATTTCTTTCATGAGTATTTTATAGTTTTCTGAGTATAGATTCTTTACCCCTTTGGTTAGATTTATTCCTAGGTATCTTATGGTTTTGGGTGCAATTGTAAATGGGATCGACTCCTTAATTTCTCTTTCTTCTGTCTTGTTTTTGGTGTATAGGAATGCCACTGATTTCTGTGCATTGATTTTATATCCTGCCACTTTACTGAACTCCTGTATGAGTTCTAGCAGTTTTGGGGTGGAGTCTTTGGGGTTTTCCACATAAAGTATCATATCATCTGCAAACAGTGAGAGTTTGACTTCTTCTTTGCTGATTTGGATGCCTTTTATTTCTTTTTGTTGTCTGATTGCTGTGGTTAGGACTTCTAGTACTATGTTGAATAGCAGTGGTGATAGTGGACATCCCTGCCGTGTTCCTGACCTTAGGGGGAAAGCTCTCAATTTTTCCCCATTGAGAATGATATTCGCTGTGGGTTTTTCATAGATGGCTTTTATGATATTGAGGTATGTACCCTCTATCCCTATACTCCAAAGAGTTTTGATCAAGAAAGGATGCTGTACTTTGTCAAATGCTTTTTCTGCATCTATTGAGAGGATTATATGGTTCTTGTTCTTTCTTTTATTAATGTATTGTATCACATTGATTGATTTGTGGATGTTGAACCAACCTGGCAGCCCAGGGATGAATCCCACTTGGTCGTAGTGAATAATCCTTTTAATGTACTATTGGATCCTATTGGCTAGTATTTTGGTGAGAATTTTTGCATCCATGTTCATCAAGGATATTGATCTGTAATTCTCCTTTTTGATGGGGCCTTTGTCGGTTTGGGGATCAAGGTAATGGTGGCCTCATAAAACGAGTTTGGAAGTTTTCCTTCCATTTCTATTTTTTGGAACAGTTTCAGAAGAATGGGTATTAATTCTTCTTTAAATGTTTGGTAGAATTCCCCTGGGAAGCCATCTGGCCCTGGGCTTTTGTTTGTTGGGAGATTTTTGATGACTGCTTCAATTTCCTTAGTGGTTATAGGTCTGTTCAGGTTTTCTATTTCTTCCTGGTTCAGTTTTGGTAGTTGATACATCTCTAGGAATGCATCCATTTCTTCCAGGTTATCTAATTTGCTGGCATAGAGTTGCTCATATGTTCTTATAATTATTTGTACTTCTTTGGTGTTGGTTGTAATCTCTCCTCTTTCACTCATGATTTTGTTGATTTGGGTCATTTCTCTTTTCTTTTTGATAAGTCTGGCCAGGGGTTTATCAATCTTGTTAATTCTTTCAAAGAACCAGCTCCTAGTTTCATTGATCTGTTCTACTGTTCTTTTGGTTTCTATTTCATTGATTTCTGCTCTGATCTTTATTACTTCTCTTCTGCTGGTTTTAGGCTTTATTTGCTCTTCTTTCTCCAGCTCTTTTCGGTGTAGGGTTAGGTTGTGTATTTGAGACCTTGTTTCTTGAGAAAGGCTTGTATTGCTATATACTTTCCTCTTAGGACTGCCTTTGCTGTATCCCAAAGATTTTGAACAGTTGTGCTTTCATTTTCATTGGTTTCCACGATTTTTTAAAATTCTTCTTTAATTTCCTGGTTGACCCATTCATTCTTTAGTAGGATGCTCTTTAGGCTCCATGTATTTGAGTTCTTTCTGACTTTCCTCTTGTGATTGAGTTCTAGTTTCAAAGCATTGTGGTCTGAAAATAGGCAGGGAATGATCCCAGTCTTTTGGTACTGGTGGAGACTTGATTTGTGACCTAGGATATGATCTATTCTGGAGAATGTTCCATGGGCACTAGAGAAGAATGTGTATTCTGTTGCTTTGGGATGGAATGTTCTGAATATATCTGTGAAGCCCATTTGGTCCAGTGTGTCATTTAAAGTCTTTATTACCTTGTTGATCTTTTGCTTAGATGATCTGTCCATTTCAGTGAAGGAGGTGTTAAAGTCCCCCACTATTATTGTATTGTTGTCGATGTGTTTCTTTGCTTTTGTTATTAATTGCCTTATATAATTGGCTGCTCCCATGTTATCAGCATAGATATTTACAACTGCTGGATCTTCTTGTTGGATAGACCCTTTAAGTATGATATAGTGTCCTTCCTCATCTCTTATTACAGTCTTTGGTTTAAAATCTAATTTGTGGTTTAAAATCTAATTTGTCTGATATAAGGATTGCCACGCCAGCTTTCTTTTGGTGTCCATTAGCATGGTAAATAGTTTTCCACCTCTTCACTTTCAATCTGGGGGTGTCTTTGGGTCTAAAATGAGTCTCTTGCAGACAGCATATCAATGGGTCTTGCTTTTTTTTTTATCCAATCTGATAGCCTGTGTCTTTTGATTGGGGCATTTAGCCCATTTACATTCAGGGTAACTATTGAAAGATAGGAATTTAGTGCCATTGTATTGCCTGTAAGGTGACTGTTACTGTATATTGTCTGTGTTCCTTTCTGGTCTATGTTGCTTTTAGGCTCTCTCTTTGCTTAGAGGACCCCTTTCAATATTTCTTGTAGGGCTGGTTTTGTGTTTGCAAATTCCTTTAGTTTTTGTTTGTCCTGGAAGCTTTTTATCTCTCCTTCTTTTTTCAATGACAGCCTTGCTGGATATAATATTCTTGGCTGCATATTTTTCTCATTTAGTGCTCTGAATATATCATGCCAATCCTTTCTGGCCTGCCATGTCTCTGTGGATAGGTCTATTGCCAATCTAATGTTTCTACCATTGTAGGTTACATATCTCTTCTCCTGAGCTGCTTTCAGGATTTTCTCTTTGTCTCTGAGGCTCGTAACTTTTACTATTAGATGTCAGGGTGTTGACCTATCTTTATTGATTTTGAGAGGGGTTTTCTGTGCCTCCTGGATTTTGATGCCTGTTTCCTTCCCCAAATTAGGGAAGTTCTCTGCTATAATTTGCTCCAATATACCTTCTGCCCTTCTCTCTCTTTCTTCTTCTTCTGGGATCCCAATTATTCTAATGTTGTTTCGTCTTATGGTATCGCCTATCTCTCAAATTCTGCCCTCGTGATCCAGTAGTTGTTTATCTCCCTTTTTCTCAGCTTCCTTATTTTCCATCATTTGGTCCTCTATATCACTAATTCTCTCTTCTGCCTCATTTATCCTAGCAGTTAGAGCCTCCATTTTTGATTGCACCTCATTAATAGCCTTTTTGATTTCCACTTGGTTAGATTTTAGTTCTTTTATTTCTCCAGAAAGCGTTTCTCTAATAACCTCAGTGCTTTTTTCAAGCCCAGCTAGTATCTTTAAAATCATCATTCTGAACTCTAGTTCTGACATCATACTAATGTCCGTATTGATTAGGTCCCTGGCAGTCGGTACTGCCTCTTGTTCTTTTTGTTGCGGTGATTTTTTCCATCTTATCAGTTTGTCCAGTGGAGAATAGGTGAATGAGAGAACAAAATGCTAACAGGGTAACAACATCCCCAGGAAATATACACTAAACAAATCAGAAAACACCTGAAACTGTGGGAAAAGAAAGGGAAAGAAAGAAAAAAGAAAAAGAAAAAAAAAAAAAGAAAAAGATAAAAACAAACAAAAACAAAACAAAACAAAAAAAAACAGAATATGATCAAATATGATCAGGTTGGTGCATAGATCAGTGCCACACACTAGATTTTGGGCATATTTTGGTCTGTTAGAAAAAGTGCTTCCCAAAATTTTAAAGAAAGAAAAACTTATATATGTACAAAAATAAGGGTTAATATGATGAAGGGATGGAATATGACTGTAAAGATGAAAATTATAAAAGATTTTATAAAAGGAATTGATAAGATAAGAAGTTGGTTGAAAAAAGAAAGAAGAGGATTTAAAAAAAAAGGGAGAGAATGTGATCAGGCTGGAGACTAGAACAAAGCCATACACTAGAGATTTAGGGTATATCTTGATCTGTTAGAAGAAACTGTATCTCAAAATTTTAAGAACAACTTATATATATATATCAAAAATAAAGGTGACTACAATGAAGGGATAGAACATGACTCTAAAAATGAAAAATAAAAAATATTTTTTTAAAAAAGGGATTGATAAGATGTTGGTTGAAAAAGGGAAAAAGAAAAATTCAAAAAAAAAAAAAGAAAAGACAGTTAAAAAAAATTAACTTCGAAAGACTAAAGAGTCATGGTAAAAAAGCCATGGATTCTATGTGCAGTATTCCCCTAGCGCTGGAGTTCTGCCGTTCTCATTGATCGGTAAACTTGGTCTTGTCTGTCTGTTCTTGCTGATCTTCTGGGGGAGGGGCCTGTTGCCATGGATCACAAATGTCTTTGCCGGAGGCGGAATTGCCCCGCCCGTGCCAGGTCCTGGCTAAGTCATCTGCTCGGGTTTGCTCTCGGGAGCTTTTGTTCCCTGCAAGCTTTCCCTTCAGCTTTGGAGGACGAGAGTGAAATGGCGGCCTCCCAATCTCTGCCCCAGAGGAGCCGAGAACTCGGGGCCCTGCTCCTCAGTGAGCCCCCAGAGAAAAGCAGTCAGTCGCTCCCGTCTCCCCAGTGTCTGGCTGCACTCTGTGCTCACCTGGCCTGTGACCGAGCATTTCTCTCTGGCACCCGACCCCGTGTGGAGTCTCCAAACCCAGCAGATCCTTGCAGTGCGCTCCTGCGCCGCTCCTCCCAGGGGAGGAAGGGGAGTCTCCCCGGATCTGCCACTTGTTGGGTCCCTGCTGGAGGAGCAGTGGTCCGACTGAGCCGCAAATCACAGTTTATGACAACCCCGAGCTGAGAGCCCACTCCTCGCCTCCATCTCTGCAGCCGGCTTCCCCGCTTTGATACCTGGGAGCTCTGCTGCACTCAGGCACCCCTGGTCTTTCTGTGACCCTGAGGGTCCTGAGACCACACTGTCCCAGTGACGGTTCCACCCCCCGCTTAGCCACTGGAGCAACGTCCCTCAGCGGAGCCGACTTCTAAAAGTTCCGATTTTGTGCTCCGCGGCTCTATCACTTGCCAGAAGCGGCCGTCAGAGGCCCCCTCCTCCGCCGTCTATCCTCCCAAATATCGCCTCGGATTCACTTCTCCACACGTCCTACCTGCCAGAAAGTGGTCGCTTTTCTGTTCTAACTCACTGGGTGCTAAATACTTTAATACTCTTATGAACATTCTTGAGCTTTGTTTTGAAATGCAGTTAATCGGAAACAGTTTGAAACTTGTGGTCTTGCTTTTGGGATTTGTTAGGAGGGATCAGGGCATCATTTGTTGTAGGGCTCATTCGCTGCATGAATTATAGGGTTTCTCAGTGTAGTTGTAAAGAATGGGCGTAACTGCTTCTGTGGGCTCTGAATACTATTCCCTCAAATTCTTTTTGGTGGTTCATTCCTCAGACTCAGGTAGTTTCCTCAAAGCCGACCACTGGTCAGTACTCTGTCAAATCCTTGAGGGGATCTTCTACATATCTCCAGACTCCTTTGTGTACCTCTCTTTTCTCAGGTCCTCTACCTTGTGAACTCTAGCTTCCTTGGTCTTCCCTGTCTCTTATCTCTGCTCCTTCACCCAGGAATCTGCTGGGCTCCACTTGGTTTTCCCCTGATCCTGCTGCGGCCTGGAAACTCTACCAAGGGAGTGATCTGAGGCAACCTTCAGGCCTCCCTTGCATGTTTCTCGTTCCCCAAGGATCACTGTCCTTTGTTACATGATGCACAAAAGTACAATTGAAAACTGTTGTGTCATAGATCTGTCAGGTCTTTGGTTGTTTCATGTAGGAGAATAAACCTAATTTTTGTTACTCCATCCTAGCTGGAAGTGGAGGTCTGGCATCACTAATTTTAAAGGGCTCTTTAAATATTAGAAGTAGTTACCCTTTTTTTCCAGCTCATATGTTGGTTTTTTTCCCTCTCCGTTTTGTTTTGTTTTATTTTATGGCCTTTTTTTGCATATTGAAATCTTGCATTAGCTTTTATACACTCAAATCTAGCAGTATTTCATTGTTTCTGACACTGATGTACTTTAAAGTCTTTCTCCAATCCAAGATTATTTCAGCAGTCCCTTTTTGTCATATACTAAATTCCTACCTACTCTTGTGCTTTATATTCTGATCCACTTCTCTGTTGTTTTATTCTACAGTAGGTATGAATATACTTTAATAGTTGTAGCTGTTTAATGTCTAGAAGGCAAATGATGTGTTAAACATGGCTAGTGGTCCTTCAAAACCCATTCTCACCTTCTTTTATGCAGATGAATCTCTCAGTGTTTAGGTGAGTGCAGCGGCCAAGTACAGTGACTACATTTCCAGATCTCCCTGGAAGCGAAGTGTGGCTCTGTGATCGATATCCGGCCAATGGATTATAAGTGCAAGTGGTGTGTTCAGCGTCTGGGAGGAGTTCCTTAAGGAAAGGAGCATGTCCTTGTCCCCTCCCTTTCCCTTTTCCTCATGCAGACATCATTGTTGGAGCTTGAGCAGACAGCATGGGTCAGAGGTGGAAGCCATGTCTGGGAGTGGCAGGGCTGGACGAGGAGAGGAGACACGTTCTCAGAGACAAGAGGAGCTATTCCAGCCCTATGCCATTCACTTCTGGACTATGCTTACTTGAGAGAGAAATAGGTTTTTTTTTTTTTAATTTTGTTTTTCCCACTGTTATTTTGGACTTTCTGTTACTCAGAACTCAACTTAATCCTGACTGATAGAAACTATAGAATTCTTTTGACAAAAATAAATCCTGTCGAGATTTCAATGGAAATTACACTAAATTTGTATATTTATTTAGTGAGAATTGACTTCTTTTTTTTAAAAAAAGATTTTACTTATTTATTTGAGAGAGAGAGACAGAGATAGCGAGAGAGAGCACAAGCAGGGAGGAGAGGGAGAAGAAGGCTCCCCGCTGAGCGGGGAGCCCGATGTGGGGCTCGATCCCAGGACCCTGGGATCATGACCTGACCTGAAGGCAGATGCTTAACCAACTGAGCCACCCAGGCACCTTGGGAGAATTGACTTCTTAACAATATTGTCTTCCCATCCAGGAACATGTTCGGTGCTTTCATTTATTCATGCCTTCTTTTATGTTATATAAGCATTAAAAAATCCTTCAAAGACCATTTTTATCTTTGTTTTACATATTGTGTGTTTCAAATATGTGTTACCCTTTGAACTATCAAATGAAAACAACACCAAGTAAATTAAAGTATTACAGAACAATGCAGAAATGTAAACCCAAGTTGAACCTAAATAAAGGAAAAGAATCTGCTTGTTAAGTTTGATTCTTTTGTTTATTTGAAAATTTCATGAAAATATCCCCCTGGCACATGATTTCTAGAAAGCAAGTTGGTGGCTGTTTAACAGTCCAGTGTTGCTCAAAGCAGCCTTTTTAGGTATAATTGCTTACCAGAATTACCTAGAGATTCATTTGTACTACATGCTTCTATTTGTGTATCTTACTTTTTTTTTTTTACAAGATTTTATTTATTTATTTATTTGTCAGAGAGAAAGAGAGCACTAGCAGGGGGAGCGGCAGGCAAAGGGAGAAATAGGCTTCCCGCTGAGCAAGGAGCCCAATGCTCATGACCCTGGGATCGTGACCTGAGCTGAAGGTAGACGCTTAATTGACTGAGCCAACTAGGTGTCCCTGAGTATCTTTCTTCTTAATAGGATCCCATCCTTGTTACCTAAGAGTGGTGTGTAACTTTCGTTGGCAGTATGGGCAGAGGATGGAATGTATAGGGTTTTACTCAATCTCAGGCTTCTCAGCTAAGAAGACACCTTGGTATTTGTAATCAGAGGAGCGGGTTTGAGACTTGGAGTAAGTTCCTAATACATATAAGACTGTGGATGGGTCACTTACCATTTTGGAGCCCCAGTTTCCTTATGCATAACTTGGGCAGGACAAAAATACTAGCTTAAGTTTCTTTTAGGCATAAAAATGTTTTATAAATGAGAAAAGTCTGTATAAATGTTAACAATGTGTTGGTTTTTTCTAATCATAAAATAGCATATTTCTTATTATCTTCAGCCATTTAAAATTTTTTTTCAAGTACAAAGATCCTTATTTAAGATAAAAAATTTCCATGAACACTCTATCCTTGGTGATATTTTTATTATCTCTTGATTGATGGAATAAATGGGATAGAGAGAATAAATACTTCCGTAACAGTTGTGAATGAATATTTTTCAATCACAGCAACAGTGGAAACAGTAGAAGTTATATGATTAATTCATATTACTATTCGGTCTATGAATATTGGTGTTGCGATGCTTTTTGCTGCAAGTAACAGAAAATTTAAAACACGATGGCCTAAACATAAAGAAATATAATATCACATTCATAGCCTGTACAGAAGAGAGGATTCAGGCTTGGTTGATTCATGTGCTCAATGATGTCAGGACACAGGCTCTTTTTTCTTTTTCTTCAATTTTAATTGCAGTTAGTTAACATACAGTGTTATATTAGTTTTAGGTGTACAACCTAGTGATTCAAAAATTCTATACATTACTCAGTGCTCATCATGGTAAGTGTACTTTTAATCCCATTCACCTATTTCATCCATCCCCCCACTCACCTCTCTTCTGGTAATCGTCAGTTTGTTCTCTCTAGTGAAGAGTTTGTTTCTTGGTTTGTCTCTTGTTTCTTTGTTCAACTGTTTTGTTTCTTAAATTCCACACATGAGTGAAATTATATGGGGTTTGTCTCTCTTTGACTTATTTCACTTAGCATAATACTCTCATAATCCATCCATATTGTTGCAAATGGCAAGATTTCATTCTTTTGATGGCTAAACGATGCTATTCCATTGTATATATATACCACATCTTCTTTATCCATTCATCTACTTGGGCTGCTTCCATAATTGGCTATTTTAAATAATGCCTCAAAAAACACAGGGAAGCATATATCTTTTTGAATTAGTATTTTTGTATTCTTTGGGCAAATACCCAGTAGTGGAATTAGTGGATCATATGGTAACTCTATTTTTAATTTTTTGAGGAACTTCCATACTGTTTTCCACAGTGGCTGCACCAGTTTGCATTCCCACCAACAGTGCAAGAGGGTTCCTTTTCCTCCACATCTTCTCCAACACTTGTTGATTCTTGTGTTGTTCATTTTAGCCACTTTGACAGGTGAGGTGATATCTCATTGTGGTTTTGATTTGCATTTCCCTGATGATGAGTGATGTTGAGCATCTTTTCATGTGCCTGTTGGCCATCTGCATGTCTTCTTTAGGATCCAGCTTCTCTGCATCTGTCCTCAATGCTGGCTTCCCCTTAGTTATGCAGCAGGATAGCTGCAGCTGCGCCAGCACTCACCTCCAGACAGGGCAATGTCTGAGGAAAAAGAGAGACAATGTATTTCAAACCACCTGTTTTAGAAAAAGGAAGTTCTCCCCAGAATCCCCCTTCTGTCCTAATGACCTCTGACCATACCTATTGGCCAATTTTAAGCTGCATGTCCATTCTGAAACACCATAAATGTAAATGAGATTATTTTATATCAATCTGGCTCATCCTCGGAGAGGATGGAGATGCCTCATTCTCCTGAGCAATGGTTGTCTAGAGGAGAAGTAGATACCTGGACAAAATTGAAGTTTGCTTAGTATAGCAGAGGCCACTGGTGCACACGGATAGCTTCCTATTGCAAGCGTCGGTTTCTCTCTCTTCTTTCTGAGAGATTTCTCTGGGATTTCCTATTTCTGAGGGATTTCACAGGAACTTGCTTGGCTTGCATATGGGGCAGACTGGAAAGTGCCAAGAAATTGATGCTCCTGGAAGTGGCTGTCAGTCAATGATGGAGAAGAACTGAGATTGCCCCTTGGTGGGAAAACTTGGAGGTTTGTTACCCCATCTCTTTAGGTCCCCAGTGGCACTGAACTCCAGTTGCCCACAGTGATAATGTACTCATTAACACACTCCGTATTGACTTCCTTCCTCTCCTATGTCACTTCCTCACGTTGTGTCAGTGATTCCTGGTACCACCCCTCAGACAAACCACTTACCCTCAAATCCTTGCCTCAGGGTCTCCTTCTGGGGGAGCTCGGCCTCAGCTGGTAGGAAAGAAGAAGGAGAAAAGAGTTCTGTGTAGGAAACTAACAATGTCTACTACAGGCATGTAGAGATTCTGGAACCACTTGTAAAACCCCCTAGGGTTTATATTTATTGATCTCCAACTATGGTCTCCCTAAATGACCTCACAACTAAGATGGAGTCTCAGTAGTGCCAAGAATACATATGGACCTGCAAACTTTCTCACAAAATGTAAAATTGTAGACCATCTGGAAACTTGATGGCTATAATTAGTACATATAAACTCTTCTTTATGAGCTTCTGAGGTTTTATTTAGCCAAAATGCTTCAGATTGAAAAAAAATATTTTTTAACATAAATAATGTATTTTTTATTTCAAAATACTGTATTTACCAAAACAAAAATTTAGTGGGAAGAATGATACTGTTTTACATTTTTGTAAATCTCTTTTTTTATTGCTTTAAATCTTTTTAAAAATTTCTTCCTTCTTCCACCCCCTACCTCTGGCAACCATCAATCTATTCTCCATATCTATGAACTTGTTTCTTTGTTTTTCTTTCTTTCTTTCTTTCTTCTTTCTTTCTTTCTTTCTTTCTTTCTTCCTTCCTTCCTTCCTTCCTTTCTTCTTTCCTTCCTTCCTTCCCTCTTTTCTTTCTTTCTTTCTTTCTTTTTCTTTCTTCCTTCCTTCCTTTCTTTCTTTCTTCTTTCTTTCTTCCTTTCTCTTTCTTTCTTTCTCTTTTTCTTTCTCTCTTTCTTTCTTTCTTTCTTTCTTTCTTTCTTTCTTTCTTTCTTTCTTTTCTTTTCTTTCTCTCTCTCCCCCTCTTTCTTTATTTCTTTCTTCCTTTCTTCTTTCTAGATTCCACATATAAGAAGAGATCATACAGTATTTGTCTTTCTCTGACTTATTTCACTGAGCATAATGCTATCGAGGTCCATCTATGTTGTTGCAAAGGGCAAGATTTCATTAATGCATTGATGGACTTAGGTTGTTTCTCTATATTGGCTATTGTAAATAATGCTGTAGTAAACATATATGAAAATTTTTGAATATAGTTTTTCTTCCCCATATATCCGTCTTTCTCCATCTGGGAAAAAGATGTTTATTTCTTAAGACTTTGGGTTATTTGAGATTTGGATCACTTTACTAAATCTGCTTCATAGGGATTTGTGGGATTGTTATTATGCATGGAATAATATTTTTAAAAGAATTTTATTTTTTCAAATAAAGTCTTTGGCTCATTGGTTTATAATATTCTTGGAATTATTACTTTAAACTGTGAGTTTCAAAAGGGATATGGCCAATGAATGGGTAGGAAAAATTGAAAGCTTGATTTTCCTCAACTAAAATTGGAAGGCAGAACTCTATCACTCATATTTTCACAGATGCCATGTGGCTGGAACCTTGGACATCTGGGATGTGGGCGGTTCAGGCTTTCTTCAGCTTCTTGCTGGAAATGGAGGAGTTTTCTTGACAGCAGTAATGAATCAAACATCCACAGGAAGCAAAGAGATAATTGAAATGAAACATAAGCTGTGAAATGTTCTCCCTGAGATTATGAAGTCTCTTTCTTTGGTGGTTTTTCTCTTTGGATCTGCTAGAGAAATGAGTCTTTAGGAGGATGCAGGACTTGGAGATGTCAAAATTACTTGCTTTTGTGGCTATTTAACCTGTACATAGGTTAAGTTAACTTAGCACATTCCATAAGCTCTAGGTAGCCTAACTTGTCTTAGGCTATTACAAATCCATGATATTTTTTTCTGAATTTAAATTTTTGAGCTGATTTAATGTAAGTGTCCTTCAACAGGTATAATAAACACTATAAAAGGATTTATTGCATAGGAATACAGAATTGCATGGGAAATAAATGCATATTTTCAAAATTTCATTCTGAAAGATGCAGTGGAGTCAGATATAACTAATTGAACCATAACTCTTTCCACAGGAGGCCTCTTTTTTTTTAAATTTTATTTTATTATGTTATGTTAATCACCATACATTACATCATTAGTTTTTGATGTAGTGTTCCATGATTCATTGATTTCGTATAACACCCAGTGCTCCATTCAATACTCTGCAGGAGGCCTCTTGAGAAGATCACTAGTGTTGGGACCATCACATTCATAACCAATTTCTGTTCAGTTGAAGACTTCTAATGTATTTTAATCTGATTTTGTTGCTAACAGTAAAACATTGGCATTGGATATATTTGACTCAATACTCTGAAAAAATATTTTAGATCAATTAAATCATATTTAAAAAATAAAGTTACGGGCAGCATAGACATTTTCACAATATTTATTCTTCCAATGCATGAGCATGGAATGTTTTTCCATCTCTTTGTGTCTTCTTCAGTTTCTTTCATGAGTGTTCTGTAGTTCCTAGAGTACAGATCTTTTACCTCTTTGGTTAGGTTTATTCCCCGAAGTATATTATAGTTTTTGGTGTTATTGTAAATGGAATAGATTCCTTAATTTCTCTTTCTTCAGTCACCTTGTTAGTGTATAGAAATGCAATTGATTTCTGTGCATTGATTTTGTATCCTGCCACGTTGCTGAATTGCTGTATGAGTTCTAGTAATTTGGGGATGGAGTCTTTTGGGTTTTCCACATAAAGTATCATGTCATCTGTGAAGAGAGAGAGTTTGACTTCTTCTTTGCCAATTTGAATGCCTTTTATTTATTTATTTATTTTTGTTGTTTGATTGCTGAGGCTAGGATTTCTAGTACTGTGTTGAACAATAATGTTGAGAGTGGGCATCCCTGTCATGTTCCTGACCTTAAGGGAAAAGCTCTCAGTTTTTCCTCACTGAGAATGATATTCACTGTGGGCTTTTCATAGATGACTTCTATGATATTGAGGTATGTTCCCTCTAACCCTATATTTTGAAGAGTTTTAATCAGGAAAGAATGCTGTATTTTGTCAAGTGCTTTTTCTGCATCGATTGAGAGGATCATATGGTTCTTGTCTTTTCTTTTATTAATGTGCTCTATCACATTGATTGATTTGCAAATGTTGAACCACCCTTGCGTCCCAGAAATAAATCCCACTTGATCGTGGTGAATAAACCTTTTACTGTACTGTTGGATCCTATTGGCTAGGATCTTGTTGAGTATTTTAACATCAATGTTCATCAGGGATATTGGTCTGTAAGTCTCCTTTTTGGTAGGGTCTTTGCCTGGTTTTGGGATCAGGGTAATGCTAGCCTCATAGAATGAGTTTGGAAGTTTTCCTTCTGTTTCTATTTTTTGAAACAGTTTCAGTGGAATAGGTATTATTCCTTCTTTAAATGTTTGGTAGAATTCCCCTGGGAAGCCATCTGGCCCTGGACTCTTGTTTTTTGGGGAGGTTTTGAATTACTGCTTTAATTTCATTACTAGAAATTGGTCTATTCAGATAGTCTATTTCTTCCTGTTCCAGTCTTGGTAGTTTATAAGTTTCCAGGAAGGCATCCATTTCTTCCAGGTTGCTTAATTTGTTGGCATATAGTTGCTGGTAATAATTTCTAATAATTGTTTCTATTTCCTTGGTGTTAGTTGTGCTCTCTCCTCTTTCATTCATGATTTTAGTGATTTGGGTCTTTTCTCTTTTCTTTTGGATAAACCTGGCCAGAGACTTATTGATCTTATTAATTCTTTCAAAGAACCAGCTTCCAGTTTTATTGATCTGTTCTACTATTTTTCTGGTTTCTATTTCATTGATATCTGCTCTCATCTTTATTATTTCTCTTCTCCTGCTTGGTTTAGGTTTTATTTGCTGTTCTTTCTTCAGCTCCTTTAGGTGTAAGGTTAGCTTGTGCATTTGGGATTTTTCTACTTTTTTGAGAGAGGCTTGGATGGCTATGTATTTCCCCCTTAGGACCACCTTTGTAGTATCCCATAGGTTTTGGACCAATGTGTTTTCATTCTCATTAGTTTCCATGAATTGTTTAAGTTCTTCTTTAATTTCCTGGTTGACCCAATCATTCTTTAGCAGGGTGCTCTTTAACTTCCAAGTGTTTGAATTCCTTCCAAATTTTTTCTTGTGATTGAGTTCCAGTTTCAAAGCATTGTGGTCTGATAACATGAAGGGAATAATCGCAGTCTTTTGGTATCAGTTGATACTTGATTTGTGAACCAGTATGTGGTCTATTCTGGAGAAAATTCCATGTGCGTTCGAGAAGAATGAGTAAGATAAACTCAAAATGGATGAAAGACCTCAATGTGAGACAGGAATCCATCAAAATCTTAGAGGAAAACATAGGCAGTAACCTCTTCAACATCGGCCACAGCAACTTCTTTTAAGACACGTCCCCAAAGGCAAGGGAAACAAAAGCGAAAATGAACTTTTGGGCCTTCATCAAGATAAAAAGATTCTGCACAGCAAAGGAAACAGTCAACAAAGCTAAGAGGCAACCCATGGAATGGGAGAAGATATTTGCAAATGACATTACAGATAAAAGGCTGGTATCCAAGATCTATAAAGAACTTCTCAAACTCAACACCCAAAAAACAAATAATTCAGTCAAAAAATGGGCAGAAGGGGCGCCTGGGGGTGGCTCAACCAGTTAGGCATCTGCCTTCGACCCAGGCCATGATCCCAGGGTCCTAGGATCGAGACCCGCATGGGGGCTTCCTGATCAGTGTGGAGCGGCAGGCAGAGGGGGAGGGAAAAGCAGGCTCCCCTCCCCCTCTGCCTGCCGCTCCCCCTGCTTGTGCTCTCTCTCTCTCTCTCTGTGTCAAATAAATAAATAAAATATTTTTTAAAAATTAAAAAAATAGGCAGAAGACACGAAGAGACACTTCTCAAAAGAAGACATACAAATGGCTAACAGACACATGGAAAAATGTTCAACATCACTAGCCATCAGGGAAATACAAATCAAAACCACAATGAGATACCATCTTCCACCAGTTAGAATGACATAAATTAACAAAACAGGAAACAACAAATGTTGGCGAGGATGTGGAGAAAGGGGAACCCTCTTACACTGTTGGTGGGAAGGCAAGCTGGTATAGCCACTCTGGAAAACAGTATGAGGGTTCCTCAAGATGTTAAAAATACAGCTATCCTATGACCTAACAATTGCACTACTAAGTATTGACCCCAAAGATGCAGAAGTAGTGAAAATAAGGGGTATGTGCACCCCAATGTTCATAGCAGCAACGTCCGCAATAGCCAAACTGTGGAAAGAGTTGAGATTCTCTTCAACAGATGAATGGATAAAGAACATGTGGTCCATATATACAATGGAATATTACTCAGCCATCAGAAAGGATGAATACCTACCATTTGCATCGACATGGATGGAACTGGAGGGGATTACGCTAAGTGAAATAAGTCAAGCAGAGAAAGACGATTATCATATGGTTTCACTAATATGTGGAACATAAAGAATAGTGCAGAGGACCACAGGGGAAGGGAGGGAAAACTGAACGGGAAGAAATCAGAGAGGGAGACAAACCATGAGAGACTCTGGACTCCAGGAAACAAACTGAGGGTTTCAGAGGGGAGGGGATCAGGGGATGGGGTAGCCCGGTGATGGGTATTAAGGAGGGCACCTGTTGTAATGAGCACTGGGTGTCATACGCAACTAGCGAATCACTGAACACTACATCAAAAACTAGTGATGTACTATATGCTGGCTAACTGAACAGAATAAAAAAAATAGAAAGGAAGTGTTGGAGAGAATATGCAAGTGTTCCAATTCCTTGTGGAAATGTGAAATGGCATAGCTGCTGTGGAAAACAGTATGGTGGTTCCTCAAAAAGTTAAACAGAATTACCATGATGCAGCAGTTCCACTTCTGGAAAGAATTGAAATGCAGGGACTTGAACAGATGTTTGTATACCATATGTTCAAAGCAGCATTCTTCATAATAGCCCAAAGATGGAAACAACCCAAATGTCCATTGATGGATGAATGGGTAAACAAAATTTGGTGTAAACATACAATGGAACATTATTCAGCCTTATAAAGAAATGAAATTGTGATACATGTTACCTCATGGATGAACCTTGAAGAGATTAAGCTAAATGAATAAAACCAGACACAAAAGGACAAATATTGTGTAATTCCACTTATATGAAGTAACTACAGTAGTCAAATTCACAGAGACAGAAAATAGGATAGTGGTTACCAGGGGATGGGGCTGTGGGGAAATGGGGAGTTATTATTTAAAGAGTACAGAGTTTCAGTTTGGAATAATGAAATGTTCTGGAAATGGATAGCAGTCATGGTTGCACAACAACGTGAATCTTCCTAATGCCACTGAATGGTAAAATTAAAGATGGTTAAATGGTAAGTTTTATGTCATGTATATTTTACTGCCAAAAATCCCCCAAAACAAAGCAAAACAACAGAACATGAAAACGATATGACCAGGTAATGGAAATCCTGGAACTTGGAAGCTTCCCTGAGGGCTTTCTGCTATGGAAAGGTGGAGCCTTGGAGCAGGTGATCCTTTGTTTAGTAGAGCACACTAAAAGGGGGTATTTGGATCGCAACATCAGATCCAGAGAATAATTATGCATTTGTGTGTGTGTGCAGGTGCGCACTGTAGCTGATAAAGTAACGGCTCTATGTCCGAAAGGAAACACTGTTTAGGAGGTTTAGGCTGGGAGCTAGAGTTGAGGGTAGGGTCTCAGACTGGTAAAGAAGCCAAGAAATTGGTGACAAGTGGCAATCTGTGGGAAAGAACATGACCAGAGCGGGGGGGAAAGTCTCTATCACAGGGTATGACTAAGGAATTTCTAATACAGAGTTTTAATTGTTGCCTTTTACCATGCTATGTTGTTAATCCCCCCTCTATTTCCCCAACTTTTAGTCAAAACATGTGATGCACGGTAACCTTGAGCTAGTGATTCTTTAGGGGGGACGGGGACTGGCAAGTGTTCAGCAGGGCATAAAATAGGCCAGTGGAACAAGGTGACATCTGTAGACTGAATGTGATGGTCAGAAAGAAGGCTGCAGCCTGGACTGTCAAGAGAATGAGACTCTCCTCCCTGCTCTCCAATAATCCCTGGAGGAGATTGGAGGGAGACTTCCCACAGTGTGGGCAATGGGGGTTCCAGCCGTTTCATTTGCATGTTAAAGGGTAACAACACCAGAAACCATGAGAATTTGGGGACACCAGGGTTACAAATGGAACCGATGTTATTGTGTAAATCAAATATATTTTTGTGCCTTTGGTGGCGTAATTCTTTTTTGTTTTAGTCCTTTGACATTTTCTTACCCAGCCGATTAAGTTTTGTGGAAAAAAAGATAATTTAAATTGATAATTTACTACAGTCCCAAGCTAAGGTTGCTGCCATATGCACTTATCATAGGAAGCATAAATGATCAAAGTCAAACAGAACAATTTTGTATGTAGCATGTTCCACAGAACTGTCTTGTGTTCATTAACAGTGGTGAGGAAAATATACTGACGTCAACTGTGGACACTGCCAAAGTAGACATTTGCTTTCTGTTAGCTTCAGTCCTCCTCTCCTGGGCTTACTGCATCCCATGATGGGCTCCCAGAGCTAGGTCTGCTTTCTGTAGGGCTTCCAGTGATAAGGATGAGAGAATCTCCCGCTCAGAGCTCAGCCGTCCCGTTGGAGCTCTCTCTCTTCCTCTTCTTGTGGAACATCTGGAAGCCTCAATCAGAGGTCGTTGAGCCGGTCCCATCCTGAGATAGAAATTTTAGGCATGGCAGTGTGGCTGACACGTGCAATACCAGCGCGCCTGGGCTTACGACGTCTACATGTTGGAAGAAGCAATTGGTGTGTTCATTGGCAGACGTGGTCCATCTGGGCTCCTGAAAGGAGACCACGGTCCTCAGTGAATGCAAGTGGAGGAGGGGTATATAGCTCCTGTTCCTGTTCACACTCACAGAGCAGTGACTGGTCCAATGAGATCTCTTGGGGTCTTCTCAAGACAGTGTCCCAAATGGCCAAAGTTGGCTCCTGGCCGTCACTTATATGCAGGAGAGGAGAGGAGAATTTACGTGGTAGGGAGAAAGAGAACCTAAGATGATTGCAATTTTGCTAAGGATCTGAGAGATCAATAGGCCTCTGGCACAGACAGAAGGCTTCACCTCTGGGAAGGCAGAACAACTGTCTGCTAAGAAAGCTCTAGAATACCTACATGACTCATGCATGCTATGTATGTGCACCATGAGAGTATACATGGGTGTACATGTATGTGTGTGTGTGGGGGGGGTTGCAAGTTCTTGGGACCTGCTCCTCTCTCCCAATTTTTTCTTTATTGAGGTAAAATTCACATAACATAAAGTTAACCATTTAAAAATATACAACTCAGTGGCACTTAAGGACATTCACAATGTTGTGCAACCCCCACATCTATCTAGTTTGAAAACATTTTATCCCCTAAAAGGAGATCATGTACTAATTAAGCAGTCCTCCCATATCCCCCTTCCTCTAAGCCCCTGACAACCACATATCTGCTTTCTGTCTCTATGATTTTACTTATTTTGGATATACCATTTAAATGGAGTCCTACAGTATGTGACCTTTTGTGTCTAGATTCTTTTGCTTAGAACAGTATTTTTGAGGTTCATCCATGTTGTAGTATTTATCGATATTTCATTCCTCTTTTTTTAAAAAGATTTTTATTTATTTATTTGGGAGAGAGAGAGAGAGAGCATGAGTGGGGGGGCAGAGAGAGAGAGAGAGAGAAGCAGACTCCGCACTGAGCATGGAGCCTGATGTGGGGCTTGATCCCAGGACACCGGGATCATGACCTGAGCTGAAAGCGGATGCCCAGCTGACTGAGCCACCCTTTATTCCTCTTTATGGCTGGATAACATTCCACTGTATGACCACACCACATTTTGTTTACCCATTCACCAGTTGATAAACACTTCAGTAGTTTCTACCCTTTGGCTAAATTTTTATTTATCTTATTTGATTTTTAAATTAAGTTTTAATTTTAATTCCAGTATAATTAACATACAGTGTTCTATTAATTTCAGGTATACAATCGAGTGATTGATTCAACACTTCCATACATCACTGGGTGCTCATCACGACAAGTGCCCTCCTTAATCCCATCACCTATTTCACCCATTCCCCATCCCCACCCCATCCACCTCCCCTCTGGTAATGACCCTTTGGCTGTTTTTTAATAATGCTGTTCTAAACATTTGTTTTATTTTGTTTTCTAAACATTTGTATACAAGTTTTTGTTCGATGTTCCTTTCCCATTTTATACTGTGCCTTTCTCAGTGCATTAGAGAGGAAAAAATTACAAACGTTAAACAAAATCCGGTCATACATGAAATCAGATACATAAGTTGTGGTTGTCCTATTTATTCTATAACCACTGATACAAGCATCACAAACTAAAAATAAAGATAAATTATCACCACATATGCTGGGTAACTATAAAGGGCTAAAAACAAGTAATATAAACTCTATATTCCACCTGACAGGGAAGTTTCTTTGAATTTTTGTTTATCTTTAAAAATTGAAGTTAGGAATAACAGACAATGCATTCTGGGTATGGCTGATGTCAGAATGATTTTATAGATCACCAAACAATAAACTCACACGGGAAGTAAAGGCCTCGACCAATGTGTAGCGTCCACCAATACATTGCACATTTACATATTTATGTATTTTTATACTTATGTGCTTATGTATTTATATATTTTTAATATATAGTGTATAACATATAATACAATTTAAAGATTTTGTTTATTTATTTAATTGACAGAGAGAGAGACACACACATCGCGAGGGGGAACACAAGTAGGGGGAGTAGGAGAGGGAGAAGCAAGCTTCTGGCTGAGCAGGGAGCCCAATGCGGGACTCGATCCCAGGCCCTGGGATCATGACCTGAGCCGAAGGCAGTCGCTTAACGACTGAGCCACAGTTACATATATTAAGTTGAAATCAAGTGCTTAAAAATGAGTAAAATGATAAATCATGACAGCCAATAGATTACATCCAACACCCCCCTCTTCCTTCCCAGTTATAGACTGGTTGCTTGGCAATTAGTTTCTCTAATGGGAATGTGTTAAAGAGGGAGGAGAGGTGAGAATAGGGAGGTGAGGGTAGAACTGGGACAAGCAGGCTACTTTGGTGTGTCCAGAAGCCAGAAGCCAGAAGCCAGGAAGACGGGACATCCAGCTGTCCTGTTCTCTTCCTACAGGCAGCGAAGTGTCATCAGACATGCTCCGAGTTGGATCCTTCTCAGAGAGGCCTTAAGGTTCTTCCCCTTCGGGGCTGCTCTTATAAAGGAGGGAGCTACAGCTGAAGGTCAAGCACGGACCCTGCGACGATCAGCACTGGCTGAGCGAATGAGGGTGTTGGGACAGCATGGACCACCGACTATCTCCCCCCATCAGTCCCTAACCACGGGGCCACCAACCTTTAAATGCAAACTACATAAAAAGGGAGAGTGCATGTAAAAGTGTCTCCCAGGGAGTGGATGACTGCATATTTCCTTCGTGGCAGGTGACCTTTCCTATCTGAGAAAGGCTCAGCAGCAGAGAAGACCATAGTGAGCTGGTAAGAGCTGACTTTGTTATTTCATCTGCAGCAGCTGTCGATAATACAGGAGCACCTCTTATTCATTGGCAGCAGAGCCCTGATTTTTTTCTCAGGAGCTAAGGAGACTAGTGGATTTCTAGTCCTCTGTAGATGGGAGACTCAGCTAATAGCCAGCCCCGAGTGCCCATTATACATGTATGGAGAGCGAGCTGACCATCCCTGGTCAGACTGCGGCTCAGGGAATAGAGTTCTCTGTGCGCTCTGACCTCTTCCAGGCAGTCTTATGTCTGACTCCAGCAAGTTTATCGTTTTAGTGACATTTGTAAGAAAATATGAGATCTGAATGGAGCACTGGGTGTTATATGCAAACAATGTGCAGCTACATCAAAAACTAATGATGTAATGTATGGTAATTAACGTAACATAATAAAATAAAAAAAATTAAAAAATAAAAGTACTTAAAAAAAGAGAAAATATGAGATCTGGCATGGACAATCTGGTAAGACATTCAATTCTAGAGCAGAATTAAGGGGAAACTCTAGCTTCGCAAGGCCAAACATGATATGAGCCAAATAAAACTTTTAAATCTAGCCTTTAGGCAAAAGTCAATAATTTTTTTTTTCCTTAAATCTTTTTCTTTTTTCTTTTTTTCTGGACAAGCCTCATCTGGAAGTCACCAAAGTCAAAAGGGAAATGGCAAGAAGTGGTTATTAAACCATCTGTAATTCTTAAAAACTGAAAATGCCTCTGAGAAATTACAATGGAGATCCTGGGGAAGGTAACTTCTTTGGATTGGTTATAAGTTTCACTGTCTTAGACAAATGAATGGTTGATATCATATGGTTTGGTCTTACAGAAAGAATCCTAATTACCACTATGGAGGGTTACGTACAACTTGTTAGAAGCCTAAGGGCTTAAGGGTTTTCTTTCTTTCTTTGAAAACATTTTATTTTTTTAAGTAGTCTCTACACCCAACGTGGGGCTCAAACTTACAACCCTGAGATCAAGAGTCGCATGCTCTGCTGACTGAGCCAGCCAAGGTTTGCTTGTTGACTTGAGGATAGAAAATGCACTGTTCCTAAGGTGTCTGTGTGTGTCTATCTGTGTGACATTTCCCTTGCTGAGTCTGGCTCAAGGAAGGAAGGGTGCAGCAGTCCTTTCCAGAATGCTACTCCATGAACAGCCAGTTGCTTATGGCTGCAAGTGCCCTTGGATTTGCAGAATCATTTCATATGCAGATCAAGGAAACAGCATAGGACCTCCAGTCGGAAGACTTGGCTCAGGATCCTGGCTCTGCCACTGGCAGCTGAATGACCCTGGACAAGACACCTAACCTCCTCTGGCCCCATTGCCTCATCTATACGAAGGGCATCTGTACTTGATCGTCTCCAGAGTCCCCGCTGGCTCTGGCAGCCATGACCATTTGTTCTAGTCAAGGCTTTGGCATATCTACAGACAGCTGGGCTTAGAGACCTGGTTTATCAATAGCATCTGCATAATTTACCACTTCCTTAAGTCCCAGTATTTGTCAGATGCTTGCTGCCCTGTGCAATCTACAGTGCTTTCCAGCTGAATGGTGGGCTGAGGCTTTTTGCCCCTTTCCTTATGGGGCAGCAAATCTGGCTAAAATATAGAAAGTGAGAACTAGCGGTGTGAAACAAGTATATTAATTTTAGAAAGTTTCCTCTGCTCTCGGCCACAGAAGAGCCTACTCTGCTGTCTTCCCTTTGGCCTGCATTTTAGGCACATTGACCCAGAATGAAGCAATAAAAAGAACATGCTGCTTTTTCTGGCTTCATGCTGCCTGAGGGAAGCGAAAAGCAGCTTCTTTTCACAACATATCTCCTTGCACCTTCTGACAGTGTCTCTTTCAGCTACTGAAATGGAAGACCATGGCCCAAAAGGCCATCTCAGGAAGTGGAATTGAGAGAACCTAGAAAGGGAATCCAAAGGGAAGTCAATCTGGAGGGATGGCAGTGGGCCCTGAAGCCCGCGTCAGGGAGGGAACCAGGAGCATCTGTGACAACACCAGGCAAGAAAAGAAGCAATTGTTTGAGGTCTTTGAGGTCACGGATTGGGGGCTCTCTAGCTGAAAGCTTGACCTTTCTTCAAGGAGAGGCTGGGAAGAGAGCACGCTTGCTGAATGATGGCCACCTTCCCAGGATAACACTGCCTGCCACTGGGTCAGAGGGGAGAGTTGTTGCTTTTCTGTTCTGAATACCTGCTGAGTTTGTCTGTGGTCCATTCAGGTCTGTGGAATCCTCTGGCCCTTCCTGTTTTGCCTGGACCGCCTGTATCTTTCTTCCTGTATCCTTCCCTTGGGTTGGCTCTGGGCAACACTTAACTTTTACAACTGGACAACAGAATTACTCCATTTTCCTTCCCTCTCAGGGGACAAAACTCACTGAGATGTCTTTGTGAGGTCAGAAATGCCGCATGAGACCCAGTGCTCTGGTTTCTGGCGCTGGTTTGCTCTTTGTTTCTCAGCAGAATCTTCTCTGTCCAGCCTGTGAGAAGAGTATCTCTAGGAGAGCAGAGCTTTGTGAAATGTTTGAGACTAGTCCAGTGTTTGCAGATATGAGCTTTTTTGGTTTTGGGGTTTTCTTCCCATGAGTTTTTAGTGTACCTTGCAGCTTGTGGCTCTTCTATAGTTAATTTTTTTTTAACTCTAATAAGAATTCTAATGTTGCTAAATGAAAACTTCTTTCTGATTCAGTATTGGGCACAGATACCTTAAGAATATTGAAATTTGAAACAGAAAGATCTAATTAGACTAATGCTCAATAAAGTTTTTTTTTTGTCCCCAAAGAGACTTTTCTTTTTTTTTTTTAAAGATTTTATTTATTTATTTGAGAGAGAGAGAATGAGAGAGAGCACATGAGAGGGGTTAGGGTCAGAGGGAGAAGCAGACTCCCCGCTGAGCAGGGAGCCCGATGCGGGACTCGATCCAGGGACTCCAGGATCATGACCTGAGCTGAAGGCAGTCGCTTAACCAACTGAGCCACCCAGGCGCCCCCCAAACGAGACTTTTCTTAATATTTCTCTAGTACTTATTTACGGAATCCTTCAAGCTTTTCCTGGGATATACACATCTTTGGGGAAATTTGTCCACCGATGATCTCAAACTTAGGTCAGATCCAAGCAACATTTATTATATTAATATTATTTGGTAGTTTTAGTTCAGGTTTTCATGAATAAGTTTTTGAGCTCTCAGAAAGCTTTGATAGATCAGCACTTTTCAGGGGCAAAATAGAATACAAATGTATCTTGTTTGAAAACATTCTGCCTGGCAAAACCACCACAAACAAAACCAGAAGACAAAAGAAAAACTATTTACAACACACATCACAGAGGGCTAATTTCCTTAATACAAAGAGTATTCCGACAAATTGGTACAAAGAAGACCAACACCCAGTAGAAAATTGGGCAAGCCTGTTAACAGATAATTCACAAAGAAAATTTTATATAACTCTTAAAGTATGAAAAGATCCAACCTTTATTCATGACAAAAGGAATGCCACTTACCACTAAAATGAGGTATAGTTTTCACCAGTCAGATTGGGAAAGATACAAATTTTGATAACACATGGCTGTTAGTGTAGGAAAACAGAGAATTGGATATTGGGAGCGTAAATTGATATAATCTCTAACAAAATTTGATTAGCAATAGCTATAAATAGCATACAAATCCTTTGAGTCAACAATTTCCTTTTCTGGGAATTTATTCTAAAATACAGCTGCACATATGTGAAATACTGTGTGCATAAGTATGTTCATGCAACATTGTTTTTATAGTAAGAGACTGGCAACAATGTAATCATACAGGTCAAAAATGACTGTAATTTCTACAGTTATTATGCAGCCATTAAAAAGAATGAGGCAGGCAGTTTGTATTGAAATGGAGAAGTTCCAGGACACACTGTGAAGTATAAAAAGCAACGTAGAGAAGAATATGCAGAATAAACTACATTAAAATGAAAAAATACAAAATACATATTATAGAATTATATACAAACACATATATCTACTTGACCTACATTCTGTCGATGGATATATAGGTATACGTGTGTACACATGTGTGTATTTGTACACATATGGACTACCTCTGAATAGTTGCACAAGAAATGGGTGATAGAGGAAGGAGAAAATGGGGGAAAGAGGATGGCTTTCCATTATTTATTTTTTGTATATCTTAAATTTTGTACCATAAGCAATGTTCCCATTTAAAACTACTGATAAAATTAAATTTTAAAAGGATAAAATACTACCTTCTCTTTCAATATTCTGAAGTTCTTACATTTCTCCTGTGGCCTCCAGAAGCAGGTGCCCCTGTCTCTCAAGCACAATTACTCAACAAGCTGAAGATGCCTTCCTCTAATTTGTGGGTCACTGTGCCTCCATTTTTCCCTCCTCAAATAAAGGGCCTTTCAAAGTTTATTTACCCAGGACCTTACAGGGACTCTGGAAAAATTCCTGAGCTTTTTCCTCTGTATCTGTGCCTAATCTTTTGTACCAGGTTCTCTTCTAGATATCTAAGTTTCCTCTTCCTTCAGGCAAAAATCAAGACCTCCTTGCTTTCTCTCTTCTTTTCAACTGAATAATTATCCTGTGCCAGGTACCGTACACATCTCTTTACTTCCATTATTTTTCATTATGACAACAATCCCGTCATACCTCCACTTATAGGTGAAGAAATGGAGTCCAAAGAGTTGAAGTTACTTGCTCAAAACCACACAGCTAGTAAGTGGCTTTTCACTCTATGGAGAGCTAAAACAAACAAATGAACAAACAAATTTTGATAGCACAGGAATAATGAAATTTCTCCACTTGGAATGAGAAGTGGAATGTTTAATACAAGTTATCAGTTTGGAGATATTTGAGAAATTGCTTAGAAATGGCTGGGCTCTCAGTATTTTTATTTCTCCGAGTAGAGAAACATATAAAATGGTTTGCTGAGAACAAATGGGGGGGGTAGGGAATTAATGTGACCTAAAACTCTGAGCTGCATGTCCTGGGGAAGATCTGGAACTCTCCTCTAGAGTACTGAATCAGTCAGGGTTCAATCAGAGAAGCAGATATATACGTGTGAATATGAATATGTATGTTTATATATATATATATATCATATTATGTAGGGAGATCTATCTCTGTGTCTGATGCTTGAGCTGCTTTGGGTCTGATTGTGAGCTTGAAGTCCGCAGGGCAGGTAGTTGGAACAGGGTAAGCAGATGTCCAGTGGGAAAGAGCGGGGCAGGCTGCAGCTCGTGAAGACCGACTGGGACCCACGTCAGTTCTCACCGGTGCCACCTTGATGATGTGGCGTCTCACAGGAGAAACTAGTGCCCTTCATCAAAGAGCTAAACCCACACCTGGCCCAGGAGCGGACAAGGCTGAGGGAGAACCCAGGAGAAGGGGGTGCAGCCGCAGAGCCAGGTGGTGCCTGCTGAAAGAGGGCAGCAACGCACGGCAGCGTGGGTGATACAACTGCGCCTGCGCTCAACTTCCCAGCACAGGAACCAAGATGGCCACCACTGCCCCTTTGCTTTCCAAGTCTCACACGAAAATCTCTCTTATGGCCTGCCCTAACCAGAAACATGCAGGAAAGGCAGTTCTGCGCAATGTAATTCAGTCAAGCTGACACACCACAAAGCCACCACGAGTATGTTGCAGGAAGGCAGGCCCCAATTTTGGGCTCAGGTCTCTCTCCAGATACGCAGCTTGAGAGACAGCCTCCATTCCTGGCCTCCTTTAGCTCCTGGGTTTCTTCTCATCTTCTCTCCTTGCTTTAGGGCAGAGAAGAAAGAAAGGGACAGTTCAGTAGTGTTCACTTTCCACCCTCCTCTGCCCATCATTTTTTGAAGGTAGGACACAAAAACTAAGCGCTATTTTTTAAATAAAATGAAAAAAGCAAAATTTCTGGTTTTGTTTTTGGGTTTTTTCTGGGGGGAGTATGGGGGAATTTGTTTTTCTCCTGTGGTAATCTCTAAAGCTCTGAGTAGCTCTGCACATGCCCTTTGTCACAAAAGAGACTGGTGGTGTCCTCTTGTAACACAGTGGTCTTCCTGCTAACGATCAAGCCCACACCTGTAATCTTGAGAATGTTCAACTAATTCTTTACTTCAGGTTCAAGAGTTAACATCCTATTCACAGCAGGATGGGAACTGGGCCTGGTTTTGCTGGCCTGTCAGCCTCCCCCATGTTTTGTCAGATACTAGATTTTTCTTATATGCTATGTGAGCATCTCCCAGTCAGCCCAGAACATCCCTTCTAGAATCTCTCCCTTCCCTTCTTTTCCCTTCCTCCACTACAACTTCTCTGTCTTTTTTTTTTTTTAAGATTTTGTTTATTTATTTGACAGAGAGAGACACAGCGAGAGAGGGAGCAGAAGCAGGGGGAGTGGGAGAGGGAGAAGCAGGCTCCTTGCCGAGCAGGGAGCCCGATGCGGGGCTCGATCCCAGGACCCTGGGATCCTGATCTGAGCCGAAGGCAGACGCTTAACGACTGAGCCACCCAGGCCCCCCAGTTCTCTGTCTTTTTTATTCCATTGTTTCTTCCGTCACTACATATAGCCCCTGCCCAAGGTTATTCTTTCCCTCTTGCTGGGAAGAGGGCTTCAGATCTTCAGTTGGGGAACAGAGACAGAGGCAGAGAACCCCAGAGTGGGCTGGGCTCTGGATAGAGCATCTTGAATTTAGACCCTTTGGATTAGAATATTAAACTCCTGCTTACTTAGCTCATGTACCTCTTTTTGCAACTTGGGCTTCATTTCAACCACACCTTTCTATTCCTTTGGCTCCCTTCTGATTTTGATCTAAAGTATGGGGTGCCTTGCTAACAGCTCAGGATCTATTACTAGGCTCTGCTCCAACCCTTCTCTCTAAATCTATGGGATCCTAAGTTTCTGTGATTGTTAATTTTATGTATCAACCTGATTGTGCCAAGAGATGCCCAGGTGGCTGGTTGAACACTATTTCTGGTTGTGTCTGTGAAGGTTTTTCCAGAACAGATTATCATTTAAGTTGTAGGATGAGTACAGCAGTTGGCCCTGTATGATATTGGGGGGGGGGGGGGTTCATCCAACCTGCTGAGTACCTGAATAGAATAAAAAGGTGAAGGAAAGTTAAATCTTCTCTCTGCCTGATTTTTCAAGCTGGGACATTGGTTTCCTCCTGCCCTCAGAACACCCCGTTCTCAAGCCTTCTGACGTGGACTGGAATCTATACCATTGAGACTTCTCAGCCTCCATAATAGTGTGAGCCAATACCTTATAATAAATCTCTTTACATATATACCTCTATATCCTATTTATTTTGCTTCTCCGGAGAACCCTGGCTAATATAGTGTCAGTGCTGTTGCCTAATGGTGGATCTGCGCTCTCAGCCTAGTCTTTTTGGACTGTCCCTTCACTTAGAGGTCTGGCTGTTTCACTGTCCCTGAACTTAGGTCATCCTCAGACTTGTACTCTAGGCTCATAGATCAGTCCTGTCCCACCTTGTGCTTAGGCCAATGAACTATAACCCCAGGTGGGGCCCAGCACTCAAATCTTCCTTTCTGAGAAGAGAGTTGAGACATTAGGCTGTGCCTGGATCTTTTGAAGGACTACTGCAGATTCAGCTTTGGGGCAGGAAGAGAGATGGGTACAGGGCAGAAGGAAGGGGTTTTTTAAATGCCAAGAAGGCTCTAACATAGGTGTCCTTGATGGAATCTTCCAAATTCAAGAGTTAATAATTATATAGTGAAGCGAGGAAGGATGACTGAGTGGTCCAAGTGGGCAGATAGCTGGGATTATGAGAATATGCACTAGCCTAATGTCAGAAAGATAAAGGGGACATTTTTTTTTTCTAGAAAAGTAAATTAGGTTTTGTTCTCTTCCCTGGGCTGAGATAATAGGAAAGAACTTCAGTTGTGTAACTCAAACCCAGGAAATGCATTTTAAGAAATAGGGGTGAAGTATTATGATATCTACAGCTTGCTTTAAAATGTTTCAGAAAAAATATATTTGTATATCTAGATTAAACAAGTATGACAAAACTGTTGATGGTTGATTCTAGAAAGTAGGTGTAGAGGTGTTTATTTTACTATTCTCTCAACTTTTCACTATGTTTGACATACTAAAAGATTTGGGGGACAAGTCAGCCTTCTAATAATTTCTACCATTAGTCCTTATTGTCTTCTCTGGACCAACATGAAACTGGTTTAATCTCCTTTTCTTGTGGCACCCTTCTATATGTTGGAGGACATCTTGCACAAAAGAGGCACTCACCAACTGGAGAAAACACCGATGAGTAGAAACCTCATTGCCTCTGGGCATTCTTCTTTCCTGGCTAACCATCCTGGTAAGTCCTATAATGAGGATTTGTGTCACCTGACCATCCTGAAACCTCAGGTGTCTCCCAGAACGTTTCTGTTGAAATGTGGGGCACTGGAATTTAGGATGGAATTTTGTGAAGAAAGAGCTACAAAGTCTGGGTGACAACTTTTAGCAGAAGTTGATAGAACCCATTGACTCTGTGGAAACATGGCAATTAGTAGCTGTAATGGTTAATTGCATGGATTCTGGAATCAGACTGCCTGGGGGGTGTGGTTTCCAGATCCATCACTCTTCAGCTTTGTGACCTTGGGCAAATTACTAACTTATATGTGCTCATTTCCATCATCTGAAAACTGGGGGATAGAAGTAGAATCTACCTCCTTTGGCAATTGTATAAAATTAACAAATTGATCCATGTACTCAAAATACTGCCTGGCACTAGCAGCTCTCAATAAATGTTAGTTTTATTATTAATTATTATTATTATTATTTTATTCTCAATTTATTTGGAGATTTTTTTTTAAAATTTAAATTCAGTTAATTAACATATAATGTATTATTTGTTTCAGGGGTACAGGTCTGTGATTCATCAGTCTTATATAATACCCAGGGCTCATTACAACACAACCTCCCCAGTGTCCATCACCCAGAAACCCCATCCCTCCACCCCCCTCCCCTCCAGCAACCCTCAGTTTGTTTCCTATGATTAAGAGTCTCTTATGGTTTGTCTCCCTTGCTGGTTTCATGTTGTTTCATTTTTTCCTCTCTTCCCCTATGATCCTCTGCCTTGTTTCTTAAATTCCACATATGAGTGAGATCATATGGTAATTGTCTTTCTCTGATTGACTTATTTCGTTTAACATATTAGGAGATTTTTATGTTCTTTTGCCATTAAATTAATTCAACAAATCATTTTTGAACATCTGTTACTATATACATCTGGTGATGGAGGTCCAGAGAGAAGTGAGATTTTATTATGCCCTGAAGGAGGTTACAGGCAATAAACAGGACCCAAAGCTAGTGGCTTCCAGGCCAGATGGGAGGGAGGCATCAGATCTCCACTTAGGACAAGTTCAGTCCTTTGTCTTGATCACAATTTTCTCAGAATTAAAGAACTTACAGATTTAGAAGACTCTGCACTTCCCTTGGAAAACAATAAAGAGCTCCCTTAAGCTAAAGATGTTGCTGCAGGAAGATAATATTTTTGAATTTTTTTAAGAAAAGGAAAATTAACTTCAGCCTGATCTACCTGTAAAACCCAAAGAATAAGAGTATGATTCATGTCCTTTTTTTTTTTCAAGTTCTCATATTTTACTGATTAATTTTCAAGGTAAATAAAATCATGACCATTCAGGAGAAGCAGATAAAAGCAAAATTAATGTGACCTGAGACATATCAAGTTAAGTCTGGTGCAGATAAGGGAATGTTTAAGAGAAAAATGTTTAGTTTTGCAAAATATTGTCTTTTGACAAGTGTTTTGTGGTTTGCATATGAAATAGTTTAAATCAGAGATCACACCAGCAACAAAACATGCCTGAACTTGTTTCATTATTTCTAATAGTCCCTATTTCTGTTTTTTTGTCCCTCTAGGGGAGCTCAGTGAGTGAGATCAAATCATTCTAGTAAGAAAGGGATTGGAGAGTCTCTCAAGACTCACGAGGATGCGTTATGACTAATGGATTCCCATCTTCAGCAATGAGAAAGCAAAAAGTTTTTGGAGGAGGTGCAAAGAGCAGGAGAGGGGCTACAAGACCATGTGCCAGGATGTTTTCTGCCTTTGGCTTTTTGTTAAGTGTCGAACTAATTTTTCTCTGCTAGTTGGTGGGGGTTACCATCCTTTATGCCTTCACCAGCTGGTGAGTGCTCCTTTGTGCAATATGCCTTCCAGCATCTAAAGGAATGTCCCAAGAAGTCCTGTGGAATTCTCCAGGGTTTTGTCTGAAACAAAAATAGTTGAACTGAGTCTAGAAGCAGTTGCATAAACATGCTGGGAATATGGGCATACATTCACTTATTTGTTATGGTTGTATTCCTTAAGGAAAATAGATGGTGTACATTTTTCAGCCCTCATTCTCCCAAGATGCTAACAACTTCTTACAGATGAATTTCCTCAAAAGGCATTAGTTCTAAACAAAAGATCAGGTGAGGTTTTTTATTTTTAATTAATTAATTTATTTTATTTAAATTCAATTAGCCAACAAATAGTACATCATTAGTTTCAGATGTAGTGTTCAGCAATTCATCAGTTGCATATAACACCCAGTGCTCATCACATCACGTGCCCTCCTTAATGCCCATCACCCCAAGTTACCCCATCCCCCCACCCACCTCCCCTCCAGCAACCCTCAGTTTGTTTCCCATAGTTAAGAGTCTCTCATGGTTTGTCTCCCTTTCTGATTTCTTCCCATTCAGTTTTCCCCAGGCGAGGTTTTTTAATTGGAAGTTCCAGAGAGTTTCTGCACACAGGTCAGTTCCGCAGCAGTTTAACTAGTTTAGGAAGAGCTGTTGACTGCTGACTATTTTTACAGTTTTCTTTCACTGCCTGATTCTTTTGACCCTTGAAGGTATCAGCTTTAGGAACAACTTGTAAAAACACTTTAGAGTGTGGGAGGTCATCATCTGTAAATCTTGTGTTTTACATGTTTGAATGTTCAGGAATAGGGAATCACTTTATGTTGCCATAAATCTCACTCTTACCAAATTAGAAGGAACATATCCTTCACATAGAAATGCAGTATTTTGAGGTCTTTTATAGTAGACTGAAAGCTTTATCTTATCCTTAACTTGCTGTTTGTATGCTGTGAATATTTGCAGCAGTTGGGTGACAGATTCATGAAGCAACAAAAGTTTAAGAGGCGGGATATGGTAGGGAATCTATTCTGCACCCAAGGAGCTTAAAGTTTTATAAAAAGGGATGTGGAAAAGGAAAATGCTCTGCTGTGAGCCATTGTGATGGTGGACGTTACCCAGATTTCATTTCTCAGTAAGACTGTTGACTCACATCTATTTAGCAACATCTAGCGAAAAATATTCCTTGAAGGAATGGACTAGAATATGGTTTAATTCTTATTGTTCTTGTCCCATTTATTCATTCAGCTAATAATTACTGGCCATTCTGAGTCCCATGCACTTTCAAGACAATTTCATTCTTTTATGTTTTGGCATGGACTGCTGTTTCTCTTCTTTGCCTTTCTAACCCTGCTCACTCTACAAATTCAGTTTAAGCAACAACTCCTCAAGGGACTCTCCCCTGACTCTTCCTACGTGAGTTGCCCTGAGCTCTCTAGGATTCCCTTGAGCTCCATGCATTCCTCTAACACCACCTTCTATTATAGACGCTTATCTCTTTGTAGCTGCACCTTCAACTTCCAAAAGACTGCAAGATCTTTGAGCAAGGGTCTGTGTTGTGTTCAGGTTTGTGCCCCCAGCACTTGGCAGAGTGTCTGGTACATGGTAGAAGCCCCATGACTGGTTGGTGAAGGGATCAAAGCATGCGTCTTGCCTTCCCTACCCTTGGGTGAGTCTGAAGAAAGATGAACTAGATTTGAGATTTTATTGCATAATTAAATTACACTGTCAAAATAATTTTTAAAGCTGAAAGGAAATTCAGAGATCAGCTACAGGAAATTGAGGCCTAGTGAGGTGAAGAGAGCTGGCCAAGGTCATGCAGCTGTTCAGGTCTCCTGCTGGCCAGTTCTAGCCCAAATATGGGGAAGCTTAGTTGTTATTTCCTCTTAAAATTACCCTGGAATCCAGGCAAAAGGATTTAGCAATCTAAAAATGCTAATGGGGAAACAGCAATTTAAAACAATTTAGAGAAATGAATCTAACAGCAATTAGAGTCACCCCCACCCCTTCCCTTATCTGGGGGAATACATTCCAAGACCTCCAGTGGATGCCTGAAACCGTCGGTAGTACCGAACCCTATCTATACTATCTTTTTCCCCCCATATCTTACATACTTTTTTCAATATCTTCTTGTACTGTACTCACTCTTCTTCCTGTAATGGTGTGAGAGGATACAATGCTTTACAATACCTGTGTGATGAAATGAAGTGAGTGATGTAGGCATTGTGATGTAGTGTCAGGCTACTACTGACCTTCTAATGATGTATCAGGAGGATCATCTGCTCTCGGACAGTGGTTGACTGCAGGCAACTGAAACCATGGAAAACAAAACTGCGGGTAAGTGGGTGCTACTACATTTAGGACCCTCGGGATAGGCCGAGAGCAGGCAGCTAATGTGGGCTCCCAGCTGATTTCCACTGATAGGCCCATTGGCCTTCAAGCCAGTATTTGCTGGTCAAACTCTAACAAGGGTGAATGTATGAACAGGCCAAATTTAGCAACCATCTCTGCAACACAGATCTGGGCTGAAAGACAAATGCCACGTTCAAAAAAAGTAAATGTGTTCATATTCCTAAGTTTAAGTCAAACAGAGGATTTGAAATGTTTCTCACTTTTAATGTTAAGCAACGATGGATGTAAAGAGAAAGATTATTTTTACTCCCTACTTTGTGATTTCAAAAAATAATTTAGCCTATTTCTAGAACAAGCCCCATGAAGAATAAAAGTCAGATTTTTGGTTGTGCATTGAAATTCAAGTTGACTGATGAAGGGTTAAACATCAGGAAAGCTTTGTGAATATTTAGCAGAGAGATGGCAAACTGGTACCAGAATTGACCAGAATTGACCTGCAGATGTGTTTTGTTTGGAGGGCTGAGTGGTTTTTTTTTTTTTTTTTAAGATTTTTTTTAAATTTATTTATTCATGAGAGACAGAGAGAGAGAGAGAGAGAAGCAGAGGGAGAAGCAGGCTCCCAAGGAGCAGGGAGCCCGATGCGGGACTTGATCCCAGGACCCCGAGATCATGACCTGAGCCGAAGGCAGACGCTTAACCATCTGAGCCACCAGGCACCCGAAGGGCTGGGTGTTTTAACATTTCAAAAATGGTCAACATTTAAAAATGAAATTTCGCATCTAAAAAAATCTGGATTTTTGCCTTCTTTTAGAAAGTGGGAAAACCCAGTAACATTAGATACACTTCTGTATTAATTTCCTGTGTCTGCCATAACAAATCACCACAAATTTGATGGTTAAATACAACAGAAATTTATTCTCTCACAGTTCTGGAGCCCAGAAATCCAAAATCAAGGTGTTGGCAGAGCCATACTGTCTCTGAAGCCTGAAGAGGAGAATCCATCCTTGCTTCTTCCATCTTCTGGTGCATCCAGCCTGCTCTTGACTTGTGGCTGCATAACTACATTCTGTTTATCTCTTCACACTGTCTCCTCCTCATGTCCCAATATCTACCTGCCTTGCTGTAATGAGAACACCTGTCATTGGATTTAGGCCCACAGACAATCCGGTATGATCTTATCTCAAGACCTTTAATTTCATTGCAAGAGCAAAGACTCTTTTTCTAAATAAGTTCACATACATAGGTTCCGGGGAGTAGGATGTGTTCATATTATTTTGGGGGCCAACATTCAACCCAACACAATTTTCCACATGGGCATTCCCTGAAATAGAACGGTGGCTGGGCACGAGTGTTCAGTTTGCCATAGTTCCTACTATTTCCCATTGTCTGGGAATTTTGAATTTATAAATCTTAGTTTAGGATTTGGTGAGAGACTTAATAATCACCATGTGAATTCACCTGTGACACAACTATGACAAGATGACCACAGTTCCTAAACAGTGACTGTGCACTAAAGTCACTTCAGGGGGCTTAAATTGTAGCTGTCTAATTTCGCTTCTGGAGAGTCTGATTCAGTAGGTTTAGAGGGTGGCACTGGAATTTGCCATTTTAAGCACTCCTCAGGCAAAGCTGGACTTGGAAACCATGGTGGAGCATCATACCCTGGTTATGTTCCTCGGACATAGGAATCCATGGATTTTGCCAAACTCCGAGGATAAAAAAACTGAAGATATTTGACAAAGGAACACCCCAGCTCTCTTGACTTAGCTCTGCTTCCTCTGCCATTTTAGTTGTTGTCCATGTTCCTTTTCTACATTTGATGGTACAGAAGACACAGTGCTATAATTAACAATTACTTTTGGACAAAGTGAAGAAATAATGACACAAATTGTATAGGATCAGTATACATCATTTAATTGCATGCTACTCAGCTTCATTGTTTATTTTCTTTTTAAATATACCCTGTATCATTGCAGAAAAATTTTAAGTTGCCTTGCCTTCATTTTCCAGGGAGACAAGTGGTAACATTGGGGTAACATTGGGGTTGGATGGTTTAGGGCACTAAAGAAAGAACAGTCTGCGAATGGACAGGCATGAGAAAGCAGCACTTGTAAGGGCAAATGCAACTAGCTCAGAATCACTGAGCATAAACTGAGAGAGGATGGTGGTACGAGAAGATGAGCGGATACCAAGTCCATGTCATGAAGGGCTTTGAATGCCAATCTGAGGAGTAGACTTGATCCTTGAGGCAATAGGCATTTCTGAATGCTTTGAGTCCATTTGGGTATTGGAGCAAGGAAGTCATATGATCCTGCTGGGACAGCCATTCTTGGGCAGGGTGATGGCTGTGTTGAGGGAGGCGCCAATTCTGAGAAGAAGGAAACCAGTTAGGGGGCTATCATAAGAACACATGGGAGAGATGTTAAAGATCTGAACTAGAGGTGGAGCAGAGCTGTGGAGGAGGAGTAGGGGACCCAATCTATAAGGATAGTGATTGACTGGATATGGGGAGCAAGATTTTAACCCCAGATGGAAGATAGCGAATTTATTGGAAATGAAATAGAGACCATAGGAAGAAAACTCAGTCTGAAAGAAAGATAATGCCTTTAGTTTTAGATGCATTGAATGAAAGACGTTGGTGGGATATTTGTAGAATTATGGTTGATCTTGGGGTTTTAGATATTGAACAAATAAGATCCTTCTCTTTCTCATGCAAATTCAGAACCAACTGAGAGGTAGATGTAAGAGTCAAACAAATAAAGACCAAAATATCCATTTCATTACAGATGAATTGGAGGACATAAGATGACATGAATTTAGATCTATGGTCACAATGACCCTGTGGCTAGCCAGTTACAGCCCTTCTCAAAGGAGGTATGTTTTCCTATAAAACTTGGGGCATGAAGGACCTTGGATTCCTCCTGCAGTAAAGAGGTTTCCAGAAAGGAAGAAGGTGCTGACCTGAGGCTACAAACATCTTTCTTCCAAACTCTGTGTGACAGGCAGAGAAATGGCCCCCAAGGTTGTCCACGCTCTAAGCTTCAGAACTTGTGAATATAATACCTTTACAAAAGGGACTTTGCAAATGTGATTAAGGGGAAGGACATTTTGAGATTATCCTAGCTTATCTGGGTGGGCCCATTCTAATCACATGAGCCCTTAAAAGCAGAGAACCTTTCCCAGGGCTGTGGTCAGAGAGAGATGTGAGGACAAAAGAAGGGTCAGAGAGGTGCAGCATTGCTGGCCTTGACGATGGAGGAGGGGGGCGTGAGGGAGAGAAGAGTGGCAGGTGGCCTCTGGAAGCTTAAAAGGGAAGGAAAGGGATGTTCCCCTAGAGCCTCCGGAAGGGAACCCGGACCTGCTGCCTCTTCGACTTTAGCTCAGTGAAACTCACGTCAGACTTCTGACCTCCAGAAGTGCAAATAATAAATTTGTACTGTTTAAGCCACCAAGTCTGTGGCAGTTTGCTATATCACCGATAGAAAATGAATACACTCATCAAGCCAATTGCTTCGTCCATCTCTTCCTGGAGGGTTGGGTCCAGGACAGAGCCTTGCCCTCAACATGCCTTATTCCTGCTCTTTTCCTAGAAAGATACATCATTTGCTTCCTGATTCAGACTCAGGTCTCTGTCCAAATGTTACTTTATCAACGAATCCCCAATATATCCCTTAATCTTGAAACAAAACCAAGCAGAAACAAAGCAAAACAAATCCTATCATCCTCTTTACCTTTATTTTTCTTCATAACACTTATCACCTGACTGATATTACGTATCTTTCTTCCTTCTAGAATTGAAGTTTTTTGGGGACAGGGTCTTTTCTATTTTGTTCCTAGCTGGATCTCCAATGCCTAGAATGATGCTTGACATGCAGTAGGCCATCAATAAATATTGAGTGAATGAATGAATGGGTGAATAAATGAAAACATTCCATGTCCCCTGGGGCCTGTTGAATTCATGTACTTCTCTTTGGTGAGATTTCCTGGAATTCTTCCCATCACTTCTAACTTGAAGAGTGAGGGTGCCCTGCCTAAGCCACCATCCATGCAAAGCATGTCCAGTAAGAATCTTATGCCTAACTGTTTTCCTGCTGTCCGTCTTTCCAGTCCTTGACATGGACTTCGGGTTAGGATGTGCCTGTGGTCTCTGTACTTCCCACTCACATTTCCTGGGTACTGTCTCCATCTCCTTTCCTTCCCTACTGGTACTTTTATCTTTAACTCTTAAAAGACTGTCTTAATTCGAATTTTCCCAAAAGCAGACCCAGAAGCAAGGACTAGAGTGCAAGGAAGGTCATCCCAAGGAGTAGAAGTAAGGAAGTAGGGAAAGTGAGGCAGGGAAGGTGGCAAAGTTAACATGAGGTGCAGTAATGAGTGACTTATCACTGTGGACAACTGTGTTCAAACCCCCTGGGGACCTTTTGAGAAACCATATGAAATATGCCCCAGAATTGACCTCGATTAGAGACAAGGAAGTTGTGGTACTTATCCGCTGATACCTGTCCTTCATGGGTTGAGGGTTATTCCTGGGTGTATAACATCCCTGGCATTTGCAGTAGCCTGTAGGTGGGTTGAACAGATTCCCTTGAGGTGCTAGAGAAAGTGACCCAGGCAGATAAGCAAAAAGAGGTAATTGAGAAGGGCAGTTGACATGTTGCCTCAAGCTGTCCACGGGATGAGGGTGGAGCAGCAACCACATCTGTTCAGTCCACCATTTGCACTCCTCAGATCCACTCATACCCCACGAGTCCACTGTGTTACACTGTTCAAGGTGATGGACAGCCCCATCTCTAACAAGAGAAAAAGACTAAAATTGAAACACGCTGCAGTTCCTGTTATTGCAGCTGGATCTGAAACCACAATGAAAATCCATCACCTGCCCCTCCTTTGCATCCCTTCTAGATTTCTCTCACTCTGGGCCAGCATTTCAGGCCTAGGCTGCTTTCCCATGGGATGATCCAGACTTTCATCCCTGAGGGGTCTGAGGCCTGGTTACCTTGCCCTTGCAAGCTGTGATTGCTACAATTTGATGTTCATAGCTATTATCACTGGACAAAGAAGGACCAAGACTTACACCACACTGCCACCTCTCCTGCAGTGAATTCCCCCAGGGCCCTACATTCTCCTGCCTCCACTACAAAGAAGAAAAACCTTAGTGTCTCCCAGGTTGGCTCCCTCCAGCAGTAAAGTAGCTGCCCTTTTTTGCCTGCGTCTTACTATCATCAGAATCACAAAATAGCCAGGTGGCAGTTATAAATTAAGGTTGAGTGAAACTTTTATTATATCTCTTGGTGGAAGTGTCCCCTACCTCCTCCTGGAGATCATGATCCTGCAGAACCTAAAAGAAGGGATGGAAACACAAATCTTCAAAACAGGTGACTGGGAATGTTGATGCCACTGCCGCCCACGGCTCCCAGCATGTGTCTTCCAGCTACTGGGGACACAGTGTCATGAATGGTCTTTTGTGCCAATATAGATTACATTTGGAAAGACAGTGTCCCAACTCCACAACGTGTTGTCCTCCAGCTGGGACCCTAGCTGAGCCTATGAGAGACCATTTCAAAGTTCTGGCAAGGCAACCAAGATATTCTGCATGATGTGCTGTTTGGTAGGAGCAGTGAATTCCATGGCTATGTGCCCATTGAAAAGAACCCCTTTTTTTAAAATCATAGAATGGGCCCTTTGGTCTGAGGGATATTATATGAATCCTGTGTTGGTAATTGAGACATTTTGTGAGCACTTAGGAAAGGCACTGGAGATAAGATGGGAAAACCTATATCTAGAATAAGTATAAATTCTAGTAATTTTGAATCACTGTCCCTTCCATCCTCGTTTGTTGTAATGAACTTGACATCAAATGTGTGGTTGCTTTCCTCAAACAGAGCTCCGCATCAGTCTTGGCTACTGGTAGGTTGGATACCCAGCGGTGGTAGGAGCTATGTCAACTTCAGTGAGAGAAGGAATCCATGCTATTGGCATGTGAATGGCCTTCAGCCCTGACGCCATTGCTACTTCATGATGCTGCAAAGAGCCCAAGGACAGAAAAGCAGAGAGAGGTGGGCAGCTCTCAGTCCACTGTAGCTGAAGGGGAACTTAGATGGGGGCCAGAGGGGATATGGGGTCAATGTTCAGGAGCAGCTCATACCCTTGCAGCTTAGGATGCACAGCTAAGGGCTGCCCTTCCCAGAATCATTCCCCTGGTCAGGACTCCCCCTTCTTCTTTGTGTTGTTCCTTTTCATGGAATTACAATGTATGCTTAAATTTTAGCGACAGTTTTCTCTCAGGGAAGCCTGTGTGTGTGTGTGTGTAGAAAATAAAGATACCATAATATTAAAAATGGCTATATCTGCCTGATCAGATTATAGGTGACTTTTTCTTATTTTTGATTTTAGATACATTTATAATTTCTAACCATAAGCTATATTATTTTTATAATCAGAAGTCAAAATTACTTAAATTTGGGAAAATCTACCTTTACGTTTCAGATATAAATTTTGAACCATGTTGTCCTCAGTTTGCCCAATATTTTCAGTTGCTTGAAAAAGGGTAATTTATTGCCATAAAACAGAGCTTTTCAAGTAAACATGAGAAATGAATGGAGGATGACTGAACCTGCTGCCATGCCCGAAGACGGCCACTAGGTCACATTATTAATCACAGTCTGATACCATGTTGTTTTTGTACAGTGGATTTCAGAGTGAAGAGAGACATACTGTAGTTGCATGTATTGAAGTATTTATTACGAATAAATCTGGGAGGTCCTGTGAGTTTGAAATGGAATTACTAAAAAACTTCTGCAGGAGAAGATGGCTGTTCCAAGTGAACTAAAAAGAAGGCTTAGTGTTTTTGTCACTTTATTTTTGATGGAATCTAAACACGCTTTCAGTTCTTGAGTGAAAAAATATATTTATTACATATATACACCGACTATATAATGTATATTAGATATATTTTATCTCCTGAGATAACTACCTATATTTTATTTTAAATTCAAAATTTGGGGGCGCCTGGGTGGCTCAGTTGGTTAAGCATCTGACTCTGGATTTAGGTTCAGGTCTTGATCTCAAGATTGTGAGATCCAGTCCTGCATCCAGCTTCATGCTGGGTACGGACCCTGCTTAAGATTCTCTCTCTCCCTCTGCTCCCCCCAACCCCATTTTTAAAAAAATTTTTATTATCCTGCACGTTTGAACATTTTTTTAGCATACCTTACAAATTTAGAAAAAACATAGAGAGACAGTTCAGGGCACATGGGCAGCTCAGTCAGTTAAGCATTTGCCTTTGGCTCAGGTCATGATCCCAGGGTCTCAGGATCGAGTCTCGCGACAGGCTCCCTGCTCAGCGGGAAGCCTGCTTCTCCCTCTCCCTATGCTGCTCCCCCTGCTTGTGCTCTCTCTCTGACAAATAAATAAAATCTTAAAAAAAAAGAATTATTATGTGAAAGAGAGAAATATATTCAGAATGGCACAATAAAGACCTCCAAGAATCTACTCTTCAATAAAAACAACAAAATCAATGTCAACTAATGAATCGTTGAACACTACATCAAAAACTAATGATGTACTATATGTTGGCTAATTGAACATAATAAAAATTTTTTTTTCAAAATTAACTTTTTCAAAACTCTGGAAATTAATCAAAAGTTTGCACACTTCTAAGGAGTGTTTACTTAAAGAAGAAAGGCTGAATCCTGATAAGAATAGCAAGTTTTGTGGCATTTTAACTATCCCCAGTCTTACCCCTCTCCACAGCTCCATCATAGTCTTGAAAACCAGCAGCCTTACAACCAGCTGTGAAAACAAACAGCTTTAATACCTTTTGAAGAGGGCAGATCAGTTTGGAGCCCTGCCCCCACAAAGCCTCATATCCAGAGATTTATCATGATTTCACCTATCTGGCACCTGTCTGAAAACCTCAAATTACAGAACATGTCTTTATTTAACTTGACTAAGACCTTGCTTAGTGGGAAATTCCTTTCCCCAGAATGTTTACTGAAAATAATCAATGGTGATTGTTTAGCATCACAACCACTGCAAGCAGTGATACTAGGTGGGACTTTCCAAAGGGAAAATCGAAGGAATGAGAGGTCAAAAGAGGACTTTGAAAAGCTCCAACACATGACTGGGGGCCTAGAAGGCCACATACATGTGCATGCCCAGGAAATGGAAGGCTCTAATCTCTAGTCTTTGGTTAATTTTGAGACTCTCTATAAACAAGTAGTAAAGGCTAAGGCAGAACTGTAAACTGTCACAGTGTTGAAGCCATGCCACAAAATACACACAGAACTCCTCAGAAAACTGTGCGAAAACTCATTCGTTGAAGGCATTTAAGTAACCTCTGTCCAACCATTAACTGACGACTAAGCTGAACAAGAAGGTGCATCAGTGGCTGCAAATAAAAAGAGTATAGATTTTTTACAGAATTAGTTAGGCAAGTGACTAAGCAAACAAACAGCAACAACAACAATGATCAGCAACAACAGACCCTGAGGAGGAGAGGAGTCTTATTTTGGGGATTTTCATATTCTATTATTTAAAATACCCAGTTTCCAACAAAAACTATAAAACATGCAAAGAAACAGGAAAGTGTGGTCCATCCACAGGAGAAAAGGAAGTCAAGAGAATCTGTCCCTGAGGAAGTCCAACTGTTAGACTTCCTAGACAAAGCCTTTAACTGAGGTGACTTCCTAGACAAAGTTACCTATTATAAATATGTGCAAAGAACTAAAAGGAATAAGGCCTAAAGAATAAAAAGAAAATCTGGAGTAATGAATACACTAGATAGAATTACAATAAGAGATAAAAATTATTGAGAACCAAATAGAAATTTTAAGTTGAAAATTTCAATAACTGAAAAAAAAATTTACTAGAGAGGCTCAGCCATAGATTTAAGCTGGCAGAAAACAAACTAGCAAACTTGAAGATAAGTCAATTGAAATAATACAGTCTAAGAAGCAGGAAAAAAAAAGAATGAAAAATAACAACAACAACAAGGACAAAAATGGAGCTTCAGTGAACTGTGGGACACCATCAAGTACACTGACATATGCAGAATGGGAATTTCAGAAGATTTTCTTCTTTCTCCCAGAAGTAGAAAAAGGGGCTGAAAGAATATTTGGAAGAAGCAAGGACAAAAAAATCCCCACATTTGATGGAAACATTAATCTACACATCCAAGGAGCTCAATGAACCAGAGAGCCACACCTAGAAACATCATAGTTCAACTGTTGAAACCAAAGAAAAAAGGAGAGGGATCTGGAAAGCAGCAAGAGAAAAGTGGTTCATCACATACAAGGGATCCTTAGTCAGTTAAACAGCTGAAATGTCATCAAAAGGCATGGAGGCCAGAAGGCAGTAGATGACATCTTCAAAGTGCTGAAAGAATGGAGAATGTAACCAAGAATTCTACATCCAAGAAAACGATCCTATGAAAACAAAGATGAGATAGAGCCACTTTGGAAGAGAGTTTGGTGATTTCGTACAAAGCTAAGCAAAGTCATAACATACATTTAAGCACTTGTGCTCCTTGGTATTTATTCAACTGGCTCTGAACACTTATGTCTTACAAAAACTTACAAACCCTGCATGCAGATATTTACAATAAGCAACTTTGTTCATAATTGCCAAAAACTGTGAGCAGCCAAGATGTCCTTCAATAGGTGAATGGATAAATAATCTATGATATAGCCATACAAAGGGATATTATTCAGTGTTTTTTAAAAAAAGAGTTAGAAGTCACAAAAAGATATGGATGAACTTAAATGCATATTGCTAAGTGAGAGAAGTTAGTCTGAAAAGGCTGTCGACAGTATGATTTCAATTATATTACATTCTGGAAAAAAGCAAAACTACAGAGACAGTAAAGATCAGTGGTTGCCAAGGGTTCAGGGGGATGAGAAGGGATGAATAAGAGAAGCCTGGGTAATTTGGGGGGCATTGAAACTATTCTTTATGATACTATAATGGGGGACATTTGACATTATGCACTTATCAAAACCCATACGACTTTACAACACAAAGAGCAAACCTTGATGTATGCAAATTTAAAAAATGATTTAGGAGGTCAGAGGATCCAATAAAAGAATGTAGACTGTGATAAGAGAATATAACTGTATTACAAATGTATGAAACAACCTCTGGGAAGAGGTTGGTGGAGAAAGATGCTAAGTAACTTTGGAAAGGAGCAGAGTTTGTAAGACTAAAGGCAAAAGAAACTGTAGGTGAACACTGTCTTTTAATTGATAATGTCCTTTCCTGTGGAGGTACAGGTTAACTATTCTAAAACCACTGTACATATATACTAGAATTTAACAATTAAATGAATGGATGGGAGATAGTGCAAGTCACATTCCTCACTGTTGAGAGAATTTATAGGGAATTTACAGATAAGCAAGTGGAGGTGGCTAGAATGATCCATATGGGAATGAATTAGATGTGTATTTGTATGAACTCATGTTAACTTATTATAAATACATGTACATACACAGGTTAGAATACACCACATATTTTCTTGCTCCCTCAGCTGAGAGGACCTAGAAGCAAACAACAAATACCCCAGTAGCAATGAACATCCCTAGCACCCAGATCTTGGCTTCTAATATCATTCTCCAATAAAAGGAGCCAGGGCTACTTGGAGAAATGGCTAATTTCAAGACTTAACAGGAAAGATACAACAAGAATATCTTAGAATGCCAGAAAAAGGAAGTGTTGAAAACCAAAAACCCACCCCCCACATTGATTAGGGCGTGTCAAAGGGACATAGGTGCCAATTGAAAGAGCTCGAATAACCAAAGCAGGAATAATTTAAACAATAAAATAAATAAAGTAGTATTGGATTATAATTCAAATATAAAATAAATATTCAAGTCTGTACTGATATAAGTGAATAATTGAATAAATAAATAAATGGGAGAAAAGAGACAAACTTCCTTAGCAGAGAAATTCCAAATAATTTATGTGGATATTCTGCTCTCAAAGAGAGAGAGGATAAATCCCCATTCCTTAAGCATGGGTTGCATATAGGCCTTCCTTCCAAAGAGTATAGTATGAAAAGGGTGGGAAAAGAGTAATTTTATAATGAAGGAACCTGAAAAACACTACCTCAGCCAGATGATCAAGGTCAATATTAACTATGGTAAGTCATGTTGGTAGTATTTACCCTTGTCATGTGATGAGAATGGAACTCTACTTCTGTAGTCTTCCTCCCCCAAACCCATAATGCCAGTCTAATCATTAGAACAGCCTCAGGAAGTTTCCAATAGAGGGAAAATACAGAATCTTTGACCAGTATTTTTCAAAATTGTTGAGGTCATCAGAAACAAGGAGAGCTGAGCCAAAGCTGACCTCTGACTGAGCCAAAGTCACAACCAACAAAAGCCTAAAAAGACATGATAACTAGGGGCGCCTGGGTGGCTCAGTTGGTTGGCCATTGGTCTCTTGATCTCAGCTCAGATCTTGATCTCAGGGTTGTGAGTTCAAGCTCTGTGTTGGGCTCCTTGATAGGTGTGGAGCCTACTTTAAAACAAAAAGAAAAATGTGACAAGTAAATGTAATGTGGTATCTTGGATGGGACTCTGAAACATAAAAAAGATATCCTGTAAGGAAATCTGAATAAATTATGCAATTTGGTTAATAATGTATCGATACTGGTTTGTTAATTGTAATGAAGGGACCTTAGTAAAGTAAGATATTAATAATAGAGAAAACCGTGTCTGAGTTATATGAGAAATCTGTACTACCTTCTCAAATTTTCCATAAGTGTGAAACTCTTCTAAAAAAAAATAGGCAGGGGCGACTGGGTGGCTCAGTTGTTAAGTGTCTGCCTTCGGCTCAGGTCATGATCCCAGGGTCCTGGGATGGAGCCCTGCATTGGGCTCCCTGCTCCGCCGGAAGCCTGCTTCTCCTTCTCCCACTCCCTCTGCTTGTGTTCCCTCTCTCGCTGTGTCTCTCTCTGTCAAATAAATAAATAAAATCTTTAAAAAAATAAATAAATAGGCAAAACTGAGAGAATTCATTGATATCAGACCTGCCTTACAAGAAGTACTAAAGGGAATCTTTTAGGCTAAAACAAAAGGGTACTACACAGTAACTCAAAGCCACTTGAGGAAATAAAGAGCACTAGTAAAAGTAACTACATTGATGAATATAAAAGACAGTACGGATGCATTTTTGTTTAAATCCTTTTCTTTTCTTATTTGATTTAAAAGACAACTGCATAAAGCAATAACTACCACTCTGTGTTGATGGACTTGTATAAATATGTAATTTGTATGGCAATAATATCACAAAGGAAGAGGTGAGTGTTGAAGCTATATTGGAGCAAAGTTTTTGTGTATCAGCGAAATTGTTGGTTCTAACCCAAAGTGAGATATTTTAAAGCTAAAACGTTAATTTTAATATTCAGGACAACCAATAAGGAAAAAACTAAAAATATAGATATAGGAAAATAAACAACAAGGGAATTAAAACAGTGTAATAGAAAATATTTATTTAACCACAAAGAAGGCAGCTTTAAAGGGATAAAGGAACAGCAATAACAAAAAGAAAAACAACATATAGATAACATATAGCAAAATCAGAGACTTAAATCCTGCCTTATCAGTAATTACATTACATGTAAATTTTTTGAACACTCCAAACCAATGGCAGAAATTTTAGAATGGGTAAAGAAACTGGATTCAAAAGAATGAAGTTGGACCCCTATCTAACAATATAGGCAAAAATTAACTCAAAAGAGACCATAGACATACATGTAAGAGTGAAAACTATGAAACTCTTAGAAGAAAACAGAGGAGTAACATATTGATGACTTATGGTTAACCCATGGTTTCTTAGATACGACACTAAAAAGCACAAAACAGCACAAGGAAAAATAAATAAATAAATTGAACTTAATTAAAATTTGAAAAACCTTTGTATTTCGAAGAACACCATTAAGGAAGTGAAGACAACCCACAGAATGGAAGAAAATAGTTGCAAATCATGATCTAATAAGGGACCTGTCAACTCAATAATAACAAAACAAAACAAAGTTTTAGAGTGGGCTAAAGATGAATAGACATTTCTCCAAAGAAGATATATGAATAGCTAATTAATAATGAAAAGATGCTCAACATCATTAGTCATTAGGGAAATGCAAATCAAAAACCACAATGAGGTAGTCCTTCATACCCACGAGGATAGCTAAAACAAAAAAGATAGACAATAGCAAGTGTTAGCGAGGATATGGAGAAATTGAAACCCTCATGCATTGCTGGTGGGATTGTAAAATGGTGCAGCCACTTTGAAAAGCAATTTGGTAGTTCTTTCCTCAAAATGTTAACCATAGAGTTCCTATGTTATCCAGCAATTCTATACCTAGGTATATACTCAAGAGAAATAAAACTGTGTCTAAACAAAACTTGTACATGAATGTTCATAACAGCATTATTCATAGTAGCCCCAGAGAAGAAACAACCCAAATGTACATCAACTGATGAATAGATACAGAAAATGTGGAATATCTATACAATGGAATATTATTTGGCAATAAAAAGGAATGAAATATTGATCCATGCTACAACTTGTATGAACCTTAAAAGCATGATGCTAAATTAAAGAAGCCAGACACAAAAGACTACATATTATATGACTTAATTTATATAAAATGTCCAAGACCAGAAAATCCTTAAGGATGGAAAGTAGATTAGTGATGGCTAGGGCTTGGGGAAAGGGGAGAAATGGTAGTGACTGCTAATGGGTCTGGGTTTCTTTTGGGAGTGATGAAAATGTTCTTAATTAGGTAATGATGATGGCTGTAGAATTCTGTGAATATACTAAAAACCTCTGACTTGTATACTTTAAAAGGACGAATTTTATCTGGGCATGGTCTTATATGCCAAAACCATGTAATTTGCCATCTGATTGTTGAGCTGCCAAGTTGAACATATAAGATCAGTGGAGCATATGAGATAAATGCTATCAAGGAAGCAAGGTATTCCAATGTATATTTTAAAAAATGTGTCAATGCCTTTCTGAATTTCCTCTATCCTATCTTGCTTTATATCTGATCTCTTCACTTCCTAAACACATTTGCTTATATTTTTTAAATTTATGAGTATTCTGTCTGCTTCCCATCTACATAATATTTAGTTGTGTCTTTTCAGGCAAAGTGACCTTTTTCATATTTCCCCTTCCTCATGCTCACAATTCTATGGTCCCTTAGAGATTGACATGTCCCGATTCAGCATTTCCCAGCAGTATCTGAGTTCATAAGCTGACATTTGGGCCTAGAGTGAGCTTGAAGAGATGCCAAAGGTGCTTGGTCTAATTAAATCATGGCATGAACAAGAATGGATTTTCCTAAGGACTTCAGACATGACTGACAAAGCTTCTAGATTTTTAAGGAAGATTTTTTTGCTCTAGGAAATGACTGTGTGAAAATGAGCCAACATGAGACTTGCATGATTAAGGAAATTTAAAGAAAAGTTTAGGTTGATAAAAAGCTATAGATTTTTTTCTCCCCACTCCCCACTCCTAACCCACTCCCGATCCTGGAAAATTATATAGAAATTAAATAAGGTCTAGTACACATTAAATACTTCATTAGGAAAACAGATTTTTCAAACAGAATTTAAGACCATTATAGTTTTATAAAAACGTTATCATTGGAATTCTACTATTTGTTATAGTCCAAAGAAAGTTTCAAATTGTCCCACTAGATTTAAATAAAATTATACTTGTAAAATATGGAACACCAACTTTGTGGACTGAATTCTTGTAAATATCTACTGGGGTTTTCAGTAAGGAAAGGGAATGTAATCTCCCATGATCACACACATTAAGGGGTGAATAAACAATGGAAGGGAGTCAGCAGACATGAGGATTCTAAAATGCTAAGAACCCCAGATAATGATCACCACGTGGGATACACACCTGCTGGAGAATGGAATAATGCTGGGGTCAAGCCCGTCCATCCTGAGCACAGCTGGAGTTTCCAAGACATAGCTTGAGAGTGAACTCATGTGTGGCCAAATGACCATGGAAACTCACAATCTGGGCATGTCTTTTTACAGGCTCATCAAGTTTTAGAGAAAAAAATTTTCCCTCTACTTTGAGCTATCAATCTTATTGCTGAATATGATGTGTTTTGTTTAACTCGGGGGATAATGGTTTATGGACTTCTAGTACTATCTCAAGAAAGTTTTCAGTGTCAAACAGACTTTGTGGGACCTTAAAATATGACCCAAGGAAGAATAGTTAACCGTATGATCAAGTTTATATGTTACTAATGTTTGTATGGTAACATATTTCATGTTCCGTATAGATGATGATGGTGATATCTGCATAGAATTTACAAAGAGTTTTTATAGACACAATTTTACTTTTTCACACAATAAGCCTGTGAGGTATTCAGGGCAGATTTTTTTTTTATCTTCATTTGACACATAGGACAACTTTGAATTCTGTTTGTTATTAATGGATTGAAGCCTGGACCCAGGTTTCTTGACCCCAATTTCAGAACATTTTGTGCAACCGTGTTCTCAATCGGGGCTGCACATCAGAATCATCTGGATAGAGCTTAAAAATATCCTAATGCCCTGGCTGAACCCCAGACCACTGAAATCAGAATTACTTGGCATGAGACCCAGGCAATAGTATTTGACACAGATCCTCAGATCACACCAATGAGAACCATGTTGCCCAACATCATGTTTCCTCCTTAAGGAAAAAGTGGCATTTAGAAACTATAATGTATAAATTTATAATGTATAAAGGCCAAAATGTGATCCTACAAAGATTTTAATTATAATTTTTTTTATTATGTTTTGTTGGTCACCATACAGTACAACATTAGTTTTTGATGTGGTGATCCACAATTCATTGTTTGCATATAACACCCAGTGCTCCATGCAGTATGTGCCTTCCTTAATACCCATCATCGGGCTAACCCATCCTCCCACCCCCCCACCCCTCTAAGACCCTCAGTTTGTTTCTCAGAGTTCATAGTCTCTCATGGTTCTTCTCCCCCTCCGATTCCCCTCCCTTCATTTTCCCCTTCCTTCCCCTAATGTCCTCCATGCTATTCCTTATGTTCCACAAATGAGTGAAACCATATGATAATTGTCTTCCACTGTTTTATTCAATAATTATTTATTGGGAATCTTCTAAATGCCAGGAGGCACTATTCTAGAAGATACCACAGTGAACACGACAAGGTTCTTGGCAGTCTGGTTACCCCGCCAGCATGATTATCACCTTGGTGAGACAGAGTGACCTTCTCTCCTGGCGCTGAGTCTTTCTCATTCTTGCACCACTTCTTAATTTGACCCTGATGCTCATCACTTTCTTCCTATGTGAGGTGCAAAGCGCCATGAGACCAGCGGGACACAGGAACCCTAAGAAATCTTCTGTTGTGTAAAGGTGCATGTGAAAAATTCTCTCAGAGCTCAGAGTAAAGAAAAATATCTTCTGCTACCTGATAGGCTTTCTTCTGTTATAACAAGGAGAGCCATGTAATCCATCATGCTCTACTTTTTGAGTTGACTGCTAAGAAGCTTGGAACTATGTTTTGTGTATGTCTGGTTGGTTTCCTTCACTGCCTCTCTTCTGGCATGCTTCCCTCTGTATCAGTCAGCCCTCTTAACCCTTAAGTAAGGTCACTGTGGAGAAATTAATGAAGATCTGGGGAGAGTTAAGGGAAACCAAAAAGCTATGGTGGAATGTTCTGGTGCTAGCTGTGGCCAGGGCTAGCTGTCTTATCTGGGCACTAGCAAGCCCTTCCAGCCTGGGCCTGGAGAAGAAATGAGAGACAGCAGTTGCTGGAACATGGAAGGAGCTTGCAGCTCTAGGAGCAGGCTGCTGGCACGAGCTGGGACTCTTGGTGGAGGGCTGTAACCACCACAAAGCCAAGGCCCTGCAGGGAAGGAGCCTGGAGCAATTTTATCAACATCTTTCTCTTTTTGCCCTTCAGTCCCTTGCCGGGGATGGTCATTGGCCCAAAGAGCCAGAAACCAGACGGCAAAGGGGCCCAATTGATAAATTCCCTTGAGGTCAGTGTCCCAGGACAAAAAGCAGGGCGAAGGGGGGATCTGGAAGGGCAAGCAGTGACTGTCAGTGGCCCGTTGTCACTAGAAATGACCCTTACACTTTTAGTGGCTTTTATTACAACTGTGCCTTTTATTGTTTGCTACTTATTATCTCATGTTATTTTTTCTAATTTAAAACTAGGCTGGGTATAAAAAAATAAATGGGTAAAAGTTTAGAAATGGGAGTAAAACCCTAATATAACACCATTTGTTGTGGTTGAAGACACATAAAAGAAATATAAGATCATCACCATCTTTTTTACATGTCCATTCCAATTTTAGGAATTCTTGAGGGAAATAAACCGACACTGTCATCTTTATGATTGAATCATCTTTCTTTGTATCTCTAACAGTTGTAGGATCCATCCATATATCTTACAATAAACCAGAGGGTTGATTGTTTTCCAACAGATCCATATATTGCTCTTTTGGGATTTTACTAGAGTAAATTCTCTTGTCATATCTATATATATTTTAATTCGGTTACAGAAGCCCAGGATTCCATGTGCCATTTCTTTTCTTTCTTTTTTGTTTTTACATGTTTTTTGTTTAAGGGTTTGAAAACAACAGAAAGTGTAAGAAGAAAATGATTCTACAACCCCTCCACCTAGAAATAACCACTATAAACACTTGGGCTTGTTTTCTTTATATTTATTTATGGTTTCTTTTACCATCACCACAACCACCACCATGACAGCACTTATTAAGGGCTTGGCACTATTCTGAGTACTTCACCATATGAAGTAGAAACTCCTATGATCTTTGTCTCACAGATAAGGAAACTGAGACAGGTAAAGCTTATATAATTTGACATGTAAGTGGCGAGACTGGGATTTGAAACAGAACCCTGTGGCTTAGGCATTCACACTCCACGTCCCAAAACGCAGCGATAGGATAACAGTTATAAACAACAGTAGCAGAAGGAAAAACCAGGGTAAGACCATAAAATGGAATCAGGAATTACACTAAAAACTCCAAGCCATAAAAACCTTTATCCTTGCCTCTGACTCTCCACAACGTTTCCTCTAAGTTTGTAAGCTACCAGGTCCAAAAAGGGATCCTGAGCAATTACAATATTCTTAGTGTTCATAAGATTAAAAACAGATCAAATCATCAACAGGAATACTGCTATCGTTGATGTTATGATCAGGCAAAAGTAATCTTATAAATACTTGGCCATTGTATAATGTAACCAATGATGCTATTTGTTCATTTATCATTTTCTTATTATTAAACACCTATTCTGGGTCAGATATTGCTCCAGTGCTAACAATACAGTAGTCAATAAGTTTTTGTGTTAGGGATCTTATAGTGGAAGACTCAGACAGTAAGCAAGTAAATACATGAAAAATATATCATTTTAAGTAGGGGGAGAGGATGAGGGTGGCAGGGTGGAGAAAGGAAAGCCTACCTCAGCTGGAGCAAATGAGGAAGCTTGTGGTCTATGTCTTGTAGGATCCCTCAATGGAGACCAAGTGCAAGTCAGGAAAGGCAGTCACTTGGGGTGGACAAGCATAATCTCTGATCTAATCTACAGGGGCAGGCTGTAGATTTTAAGGAAAAATATATGAACTTATCTGTAATTATCTTGTAAATATAGTTTTAAAATGTTGTTCATCCAGGGGTTGGTACATATCAGCTAGTAGTGAGGTCTACCACTAATGAGCACCTGGAGTTTAATATGGACCATTGGTTCTCAAACATGAACTCACACCAGAATCCCAAGAAGGTTTATTAAACAAATTAGTCACCCACCCCGAAAGTCTTAGGTTGAGAGGGTCTGGGGTGAGGCCCAGTCATGTGCATCTGAGTTCCTAGGCATTGCTGTTGTTACTGCTTCAGGACCTACTTTTTGAGAACCACTGATACAGACCATTGGGTCTTAAGAAACAGTTCAGGTGATAACCATGGTGGAGACTGTGAGAGTAGGGGTGAGATATGAGGGTAGGGTGGAAATCCTCTTTAAAGAACTGAGTGGTCTAACCTAACTCGCCTTTGTAGAAAACCTTTCCATCATTCATATAGAAGTGAGCTGAAGAAGTGCTCGTTCCCAAGTAGGGCCAGGATTTCCCTGGGGAAATTGTTTTCCAAGTTCTCCAAGTCATGGACAAATGGACACTTGAAGCTCCAAGTTCTATTCCATTAGCCTGGCCCAAACTGTTTCAGCCGGGGAAACTTTCAGGAAGATGCAAACAGAGCACCTATGTCCTACATAAATTTTATCCTGGGAAAAATACATCAGAGAGTCATAAAATTATATTTTACATTGTTAAAAAAAACCCTTAAAATATACACGAGACTTTTCCAAATTAATAAAATGCTTTTGTAAACATCATTTTAATCGATAAACAACATTTCATCATATGATTAAATGTAATTTACTGAACCATTTACCTTTCGGAGATTTCTGCTGGTTTTTGTTCCTACAAATAATGGTGTAATGAATACCTGTGCACTGACAACTTTGTCCACATTTCTAATTATTCTAGATTACTTGAAGTGGAATTGCTGAGTCAAAATGAACATTTCTAAATTGCTTGAAGCATATTTCCATTTGTTATTTCTCATTAAGAGATATTTAAATTTGAATAATGTTGTAAGGACAACGTGACTGGCTTTCTTCTTTGCTATTTGAATAAGACCAAGTCTTCTTGTTCTAAAAACAACCAAAACAACCAAAACAAAAGCATGTGATTCATCTAGAAGGAAAAGAAATTTCACATCAAAGTCTTGAAAGAAAATTTATGAAAGTCTCTTTGAAGAGGCAGCAAATGGAAAACTGCTTCACAATACACAACTCAATTTCCTAAACACCGTCTTTAAACATCTCTCTTGCCTCAGAGTTGCATCTTTATAGCAGCTGCTTCCTCCTCAAAATCCCTTGTCTCTCTTTCTCTCCAACCCCAGCTGATTTCTCTCACCCTGTGTTTCCACCTTCCAGACCCAGATCCAGGCCCCTCTCATGTAAATAAACGTAAACTCTGATTTTTCTGGAGTCCGTAACTAAGTATGACCCTGATGAGTGAAATGAAGGCTCAGAAATGGATTGAACAGAGAATTCTCTTGAGAAGGCTTTGCCCTGTGAACACTGCAGAAATGCACTGCTTTGGCTGAGAACCCCTACTTAAGTTTGGCATTGGCCTCCACCTTTGGAAGGCTGAACAGCCAAACGCTTCCTCAGTATCATTTCTGGCCTTTCTGAACTTGCGTAGCCTCAATAATTGTGTGATTGGATTAAGTTCCAATCACATCTATCATATCTAATCATTGTAACAAAAGTCAACAATAGGAACAAAACATGTCAGTCAAATTTATTAACATTTGAATACTCGCTTTTAAATGTAGGGAAGCATTGTTGATGTAACTTGGAGTAAAAATCTCTTTATCTGTTTTATATGTTGAAATTCTGTTATTTCTTTGAAGCATGTATACACTTACTAATTTCAAGAGTGTAATATTGCAATAATTACTAATTATTATAAAGCTGTTAACTTTATGAACGAGAACAATAAGAAATTTTCAAACAGTTAAGTAGGTAAATTGATTCACTGTCAGTGTGAACATCGAGAGAAGGTATTAGCTAGATAACTTTAGGAAGAACTTTACATCCTTTTCTAGCCAACAAGTGCCTGAAAAATTAAAATAATAATACAAGGTCAAATAATAGAACTCAGTTTTATTCATAATTAGAATTTTTGTGGAATCATTTGGTATGCTAGCATGCCCAACATTAAAACAAATATTATAGAAATTATTTAATTTTGAGTCATTTAACCTAGCCATCTTTCAAGAAAAATTCCTTTCTAAGAGTTTCTGTGAGTGAACTAAAAGCAGAATGCCAATTTTTCCATCTCAAAATTTTATGAAGAGGAAAACCTTCATAATCAAGTAGAGCAGCATCCATGGTAAATTATAGTGGATCTGGCTATACGAAATATAAACTATAATGAAAATAAGAAAGTACTAGAGAAAAATGAAGTATCTAAAAAACTCTCTTCTCTTCTGCCATCAGTCTAGAGTGAGTCACTATTTAGCACAGCAAATGTGAAGGCAAGCAACCCCAGGAACAATCAAGCAACCGACCAAGCTAAAAAATTATTGCTCCAAATCTTGGTGGTACATTTGTGAAATTTAGCTAAGAAAGGTTAACCAATTATAATAATAATAATTTAGACTTATTGTGGTTATCCCAGAAGCATGTTCTCTGATTAGGATATTTGGGTTTGGATGAATATTGGTTTTGCTTTTTTTCTTCCAGACATTTGCAATTCAGTCAAAATGTGCATTTGGCATATCTCTAATTTATTTTAATATTTCTAATCCTGTCAAAGCTCATTAGCAAAAACTTCTGTTGACTGCAGCAGCAGGAGATTGGGCCAAAACTGCCTTGTTAAAACATTCCTGTCTGGATGTGAGCTTTTCAGCTTTCCTCAGTGAGGCATTCAACTGGAAAAGCAGAGATTTTCTATTATCAGGAAAGTTTTCCTTTCTTGAACGTGCTACTCTTCCAAATGTTCAAATATTTATTGTTTCTAATTTAGACATGACATTGGCTTACTAGACACCAAGGTGATTCACGTCCCTAGTTTCTGCTGAAAAAATGCCTGTTGATGTTCAGAATGGCAAGGAAGTTTAGAGGACATTGGGTGGAGAATCCTCACTTTGCAGATGAGGAAGCAAGCCTGAGGAAGTGAAGGAATTTGCTCAAAGAAGGAACTGGGTGCAGGATCCAGTCTCTCAATGTGCCATCCTGCAATCAGTCCAGAGAAGCAAGCTATCTCTTTCTCCTCGGTAGTGCCATATTCATGACCAGAGTTAACAAACATCTTTTTTCTTCCCAAATCTATTTATATTTCAACTTTCCAGCACTGATGAGCCAGAGCCTCTTTGATTTCTTCCTAAGTATTTCAACCTGCTGCCTCGTGGGGTTAATGAGCATCGAAGAGGATCCATTGATGTTTCCGGCTCAGTGAACCATTCATTATTACAGGGATTATTACGAAATGCATTTTGGCAAGTGCTCTCCTTCCCCTTAATTTTGAAACCCATGTGTATTCGGCAGGATCTAGTCCATGTGTTTTTGACTCATTTACACCTAGGTCATTCGACTGTGGTTGGTCAGAGCTAACTGGACTCTAAGTAGTGCTCTGAGCCTTCCCATAACACACTGATGCTCTTAGCTTCTGCAAGATGTCACCAACCAGATTTGTGGAGTTAGTGTTCCAACTCCAGCTCTTATGAGTTGACTCTATGATAGACTCCCATGAACCTCTTCTTAATTAACTCCATATTTGTGATGTTTTCCTTGGATGACTATGTGAGACTGAGGCATGTCTGAGCATACTATTCTCTTTCTAGAAAGGATCTGGAAATATATAATAATATATACTTGGTAATATATATAATCTGGTAATATAAATAATAATACCTTATGTTTATTGAGGATTTACTCTGTGCCAGGCACTGTTCTATGCCCTTTATTTGCATTCAAGTCTCACAATAACCCAATGAGATGGGTAGGATTACTATTTCCATTTTAGAGATTAGAAAACAGAAGCCCAAGTTTGCAGCTAATATACATTGAAACCACGGATTGAACCCAGTCAGTCTGGCTCCAGAGCCAGCACTTCTGACCACTAAGTAGTCCTTGTCTGAGATTGTGACTTGTGTCTATGATAAATTGCATTTCCTTAGCCTGGATGTGATGTGAGATACTTCAGTGACTAGGCCTGCCAACATTAGCTTCCTTAGACAACTAGCTCAGTGATTCATATATGTTAAGATTTGCTGTCGTTAGATAGGTGGCTATTGTAAAAATGCCCATACAGATTCCTTTGGCCAAGAAGAGAGCAGTTGAAGTTGTGCCCATATGCTCAGGGTGGATATCTTTCTGTGTTATTTGATCCCAAAGGGTATCTCAAGACTATAAACTCAAGGTAAGAAATGCTGTTCTCGTCCAAGAGACTTGCCTATATGCTATTTACATGGCCAAATGGCCCAGGCAGAACCAATGCCATGCACCTAGGAAACCCATGCTGTGGACACATTGAAATGAATGTGAAAATCAGAGACCTACTTGGAAGATATCAGGATAAACAAGATTGCACCTTTATAGGAAGCTGGGGAGAAGGCCAGCTTGCCTTCAAGTTAGGACAAAATTCTGTCCTCACATCACCTGCCCATATTCATTTGCACCTTAAATTACTTTGCGAGAATCTGGGTCATCCCTTCTTCCCAGTTCCCACAATAGGCTCTTTACCTTGTATTCCTATCTCAGGAAAAGATGCCATTTCCTGTCCTTCCTCGCCTACTTTATATCCAGTTTATCAAGTTTTGTCAGCTCTACTTCTTTAAAATGTGTTCAGTGAGCACACCTGGTCTGACTGCTCTTCTTCCACAACTCCTCCATGGCAACCCCTTCCATCAGGTATGACAATCTCATCTGTATTGCTGCCACAGCTCTCTGTCTCCAATCCATTCTCTACACTGCATGCATGTATGATCATCTTTTCAATGGCTTCCTATTGCCCTTAGGACAAAATCATAACTCTGTACTGATCTGTCTTTCTCCTAAGACTGAGTTCTTTGGGAGAAGGGACTGTAGTCCAATTCGTAATTAAATATTCATTGAATGATATTTATTGAATGAATGAATGAATGAAAGTGTCTATGCTGGTTTTATTCAATGGCAAAACCTAAGTCTTTTTTTTCTTCCGAAGTTGGTGGGAGAAGGGATGATGATCTCTGCCTCTCTTGACCCAAATCTTCCAAATCAGGAGGAAGGAGATTAACACTCAGCTAGCTATGTTCCAGTTAGGTACCACTAGATATTTTAAAGAGATGAGCTCATTGCATCCCAGCGGATACCCTGTGAGTGTTACATCTTCATTTTACAGATGATAAAACTGAGATTCAGTAAAGAATATGACCAAGTTCATAAAGTGAATAGTTAACCAAGCTTAGTAACTGACAAACCCATAATTCAAAACTTAGTCTAGCTAACTTCAAAGCTGGGACCCTTATGTCCATCAACCACATGAAATTGGATCCCAAAGCTAAGTCCAATAATTTTGTACATGAACCACATCTGATCCAGGCCTCCCGAGTACCGTCCCTCGAATGTCTTTTGCCAACACACTCATCCAGTCCTTCATTCCACCTGCCCACAACTCCCCAGCCACAGCCCCTGGGCTCCAGCAGAGCTCAGAGTTTGCCAATCTAACTCAGAGATAAGGAGTAGCTTTTGGAACTTTTCTGATCCAATAATAGCCACTTCATTTTCCTGGACCAGATAGGGAATTTTAATTAAAATTTGTGTCTGTAACTGCTTAATTAAAAGACATATTTCCCTCTTCCCCCAGCTCTGACACTGAGAAGCTAAGTAAAAATAACCAGCATGCAAAGAAAAAGTGGATTTCCTGGAATTGGTGTTTGACGCTTTCAAAATTTTGGACCCAGTTGCTCAGGTGAATGAGGCAACTTGAACATTGTAAGATTTAACACAATTCCTTGAAGAGCAGAAGTACTGAGTGACGAAAAACAATAACATGGGGGCGTAAGTTCAGGGAAAACCAGTCTAAGATGGGAGCTATTATCCAACTCAGTTCATTTTAGAATTTGATTACATTCATAAGCTTACTATGTACCCAGCACTGAATACAGAAGTAAATAGAACATGGTTCTTGCTGGTGAGCTTATAGTCTAGTCAGGGAGACAGATGTGAAAACAAAGAAATAACAGTTTATTATGATAATTATGCTAAGTACCTGCATGACACAGGAGAAAGAGCAATGAATTTGGGGAATCTTAGGGAATTTAGAATTTAGGATCGTCACAGGAGGTGACCTCTAAGTAGAGTTCTGAAGGACAAATTGGAGTCCATTAGACTGAAAGGTGGAGAAAAGTGCTTTGGGCAGAGGGGAAAGTGAGTGCAAGGTCATGAAGTGTAAACAAAAACACACATACACAAACAAAGCCCACTGAGTGTGTGGGGGTTGGCAAACGCTGCTTAAAGACCAACTGAATGTGCATTTAGGGTGTGTGCACATCTGTGAAGAGTCAGTGTCTTCTTCCATCCTATACTGACAGAGAGATGTTTAGGGTTGATTACCAGCAATGCTCTCCCCCTTGTATTTTCAAAAATATAATTCTTAAAGAGTGAATCAAGTCTATGCTGTGTACATATGAATATATATTGAGGGAAGAATAACACAGGAGGGACAGGGTCTTAAAATGTCACAGAACTGTCCATTTTTATTTGATGTATGCAATAACATAACTTCACTGCTCTCATAAATTTAGAGAGAAGTCTGACTTCAGGGCCTGTTTACAAGAGCTATTGGACTTTGTGAACAAAGCATTCTCATTTGCTCTGGGGGCCTTTTGATAACTGCATGATTAGGTTCTTATGGAATGGATTTGGTGGTCTAAGTCCTTGGTGGGTTGGGATATGCAACAGAACTTGAACGCCTGCATGTGTGATTTGCCTGGGATGTCAGTCAGTGCTGTCCCTGGCGGCCCCTGGAGAAAGTTGGCATCGTTCTGCTGCGTATTTCACTTCTTCTTTTTTTTTTTTTTTTTTTTTAAAGATTTTATTTGCGTATTTCACTTCTAACAAGCTAGTTCTCCTGCGTTAGGCTTTCCATGAGCCTCGAGATAACATGGAGATGCTGGTGGATTCTGCTAAATTTTGCCAGCTTTCCTGAGGTTATAAGGATACCAAATTCAACAGTAGAAGCCGCTCTTTAGGAGGTGAACTCTTTGTGTGATGATAAATTTCCTGGCCTGGAGTCCAGAAGACTGAGGTCCTTTCCCATTTTGCAACTATGAGCTAGTAAGTTGGACACATGGAAGCTTGCTCATTAATGTCTTGTTAGAGCACATCTGCATGTGTGTCAGGGCCTGAGAGCTGCTCCCTACTCTCCCCTCCTTCCTTAGGAACACCCCTTGAAGACTATATTCCCAGTCCCCTTCATCCAGAGTGGCCAGTGAGACATAAGCAAAAGTGGTAGGGTGGCTTCAAGAGTTGACTTTGTTGATAAAACTACTGTATTCCCTCTTCCCCAAACCTTCCTGTTTCCTTGCTGGAATCGTAACCTGATGGTTGGCACTCCAGCAGTCATTTTGGGTGATGAAGCAACCTCGATGGTGGAAACCATGCACTGAGGATGGAGGAGAAGATAGAAAGAGCCCGCATCCCTGATGACTTTGAAAGCCTGCCTTCTAGCTATGAAATGCCTACTTCTGCATTTCATATTATTTAAGAGAGAAATAAACCCTTAAATCTTGTTTAAGCCTATGTTATTTGGGTTTTCTATTATATGCAGCTGAAAACGATTCCTAATGGGAAAGTTTATTTTCTTCTACCATATATCAGCTTTCCCCAAGCAGCAGGGAAAGCAGCTGTCAGCAATTCCAGAGAAAACAGACAATAAAGGTTCAGAGCTGGGGTTTAGGAGTCAGACGGCTTCAAGCAGCATCCTGGCTCTGCCACATATGAGGTCGTGACCTTGAGCAACTTCCTTAACTGTCTCGTGCCTCAGTTTCCTCTTTTTATAATAGGGATAACAATAGAACTTACCTTACAGGGTGGTTGTAAAGATCAAACTAAAAGAGATAACCTATGTAAAGTGCTTTGAGTATGCCCAGCAACTAATATCACTCAGCACATATTAGTTATTATTATTGTTGTTGTTATTCTATCTCAGGGAAGGGCTAGAGTTGTTCCGGCTTGGTTGGTCCATGTGGCCAGGAAGGATGGGACACTAGGATCGGCCCCACCTGGATCACATGCCCGCCTTCCTGGTGGTGTTGGTGGGAGAGATTGTTAAAAGATCCCTGGTGGGTGAGGGAGTCGATTGGGTGTGGTACCGGAAAGGGGCAAGGAGGTAAGTGCTGGAAAAAAGAGGCCAAAGATCCCATATGCCTCTTACTTACCTCTTGAAAATATTGAGAAAATGTATGTCTGCCAAACTCCTTGAAACTTTTTGTACCAATGACATAGGGAATTGCTATCACCAGCATTCCCATGTCTCTGGGGCCTTTTTTCCTTCCCATCAGACTTACACCCAATTTAGATCTCACTTTTCTTTTAGTGCTGAGGCAGCGTCTGGAAGGCCCTGCGGAGCTAAAACCCCAGTTGGGCTCCCCTCCTCCTACTACACTGGTGATAGAAACAATATGCGCGATACAGAGAGAAGGCAGGAGTGGCCACTACTGAGCCAGTCACTTTCAGGGAAAAAAAAAGCATCTACATCCAACCTGCCAAGAAAGGGTCTGCAGAAGAAACACAAAACAACACTGAAACTTAACAGCTGCCTGGTATGTGGTGTTGGGCTCTAAAATTTCCCAGCTCTGTGTGTGCACGTGTGTGTGCACGTGTGTGTGTGTATTAGTCATGTCTTTTTATTTTCTCTATTCTGATGATTTGACATGTGGGGGCCTTACTGACCCTGGAAGGACTGCCCATCCCAGTCCAAAGGTTATCTTTCTAATGAATCACGTATTGGCTTCTCATTTTATTTTGTGAGGTTAACTAACTCTCCCGGGAATATAGTTTGTGTTTAAAGGAGGGAATATTAAAAATAGTCAATAAGCCTATTTTGTTGTTATATCTTAATTACTAAAAAGTTTCTCAGAGCACAGCTCTTTCTAGTGATACTGGCATCTTAAACAGAGATCCACCAGGTGTGTCAGGAAGCGCAAGAAGAGGGTTGTGATTGGTGGTTAATGCCACGCTGGGGACCAGGAGGTTGGCAGGGTGATAGGACTTCTCTTGGGAAAAATGAAGCTAACCTTCCACCAAATCCAAAAGGTGCTGGTGCTGGTTTTATTTCAAGTACCTGAGTGAAAGAGGAACATTTGAAATGAGACGATGCTTCCCCTTTAAAGAAGAAAAGTAATGATCCAATCATTTAAGCACTCTTTTTTCCAAGCTCTTTTCTTGGTCCTTACAAACCACCCAGATTTTTGCAGCCAGAGATGCTTTTAAAGCTCTCTCCCCATCACTGTTACGAGGAGAAGTTCCAGGAGGAGAGAGCTGTTGGCCCTAGCATGATTCTCCTAGGATGAAACTGCAGTCCAGGTTTCCGGGAGGCCTGAATCCATGATCATATCTCAGTGCAATTCTGTGGTGAAGTTTTGTAAACCACTGTCTTGTTCATCACATGATTGTTGAGGGCAAAGGTCAAAGCACAACATAGCTGATGTGCTGAAAGAACAAGGCAGCTGTCATTTCTGTAGCCCAGGCCTTGAGTTCTAGATCTAACTAGCTAGGAAAGTTCTTGACTCAAGCCAGGGAGCTCGGAGCCCATGGCAGCCCTCCAGAAAGCACTGATCCTGAGCTTCTCTGTCCAGCATGGAGACTGGTGAGGAGAGAGACTCAAGTTTACTCAGAGTCTGCCTTTTGCTTCATGCTTTGCATGTATTATCTCACCTAAATCCTTCACCACGACTAATAGGATAGGGTTCATTGTCACTATCCAGGTGTGAAATTAAAGAGGCTGGGAATTCTGCTCAAGGTTGCACAGCTGGTAAGTGACACAGCCAGATTCAAAGGCAGGTCTGACTCCAAAGCGCATGCCAATGGCACTGTGCCAGTGAGTCTCAAAGCAGGACCAACAACACCTGGAACGTCTTTGAAATGCAAATTCTGAGGCCGCACCCTAGACCTACTGAAGCAGAAACATCTGGATTGTAACCAGCCCTTTCCTAGTGATTTTGATGCACACCAGAGTGTGAGAAGCACCGCACTGAGCCACATTCTGTCTTGTCTCTTTCCAAGCACAGGGTTTGAAGCTAGGTGGACAGGAAATGCCACTTTCCACTTAGTTGACCATGGTCAAGATGATGTCTTTGAGTGTCTATTTATTAGTAAGACGGGAATAATAATTATATCTCAGGGCTGTTGCTGGGATTGACTGAGTCAATGTACATAGACCACTTAGAACTTCTAGGTAAACACTCAAAGTTGAATCAGTTGAAAAGAAGGCACTCAAACAGTTACTACTACTATTACTACTACTATTACCTTTCCCTGCCTGTCTTTTTGCCGCATGAATGTCAAATCCAGCCACCAGAAGGACAAAGAGTATTTTCTAGTTCTGTGGACTTGGGCAACTTATGTAAACTCTGGGCCTCAGTTTCCTTCTCTGCTAAATGGAGAGAATAATACTTGTCTCATTGGCTTGTTATGAGGGTTAAATGGGTTAATATAAGTAAAGCATCTTAGGTCTATACCTGGGACACAGTAAGTGCTCGATTAACATTGGCAATGATGAGTATTTGTCCACTTTTTGAGAAACTTGGCAGGATTGTCAGGGAAGTGTTGGAAGCAGTGAGGTGCTTGGATAGACATCATCTTCAGCAGGAGGACTGCCCTGTCTCACCCCAGCTGAGTGAGCCGTTCCATCTCCTTTGCATAGACCTCCGTCATGTTACTTATCATATTGCCTTCTCTACTCATGTCCATTGTTTACGTCCCCGGTGCAAATCAGTGTTCAATAAACATTTGTTTTGTAAAGGACTGCTCGAACTCTAATTGTAATTTATACATGCCATCTGTGATAGGCAGAATAATGGCTTCTCAAAGAGGTCTCCTTCTCAATCCCTGGGGCCTGTGAGTATGTTAGGTTACATGCTGAGCAGGGGAGTTCAGGTTGCAGATGGAATTAAGGTTGCTGATCATCTGACTTCAAAATAGAAAGATTAGTTATCTGGGAGGCCAAATATATCACAAGGGTCCTTAAATGTGGAAGAGGGAACCAAAAGACAGAATCAGAGAGATGCTATGTGAGAATGACCCACCTCACTGTTGCTGGCTTTGAAGGTAGAGGAAGGGAGCCATAAGCTAAGGAATGTGGGAGGTTTCTAGAAACTGGGAGAGGCAAGGAAACAGATTCTCCCCTAGAGGCAGCGAAGGAACACGGCCCTGCTGACACCTTGATTTTAGCCCAGTGAGACCCATTTTGAAATTCTGACCTCCAGAGCTGTGAGATAGCATATCCGTGTTGCTTTAAGCCGCTAAGTTTGTGGTAATTTGTTACAGCAGCAAGAGAAAATGAATACGCTATTCTCAGCTCCATGATTACAACCAGCTTAGAACTGGCTCTTCTTCATTATTTATCCTAACCCCCTCCACTGTTCCTTTCCTATAGGTAATGATACCTCTACCCAGGGTGCTGGGGCATTGAAAGGAATTTTCCACTGCACAATTATCATTTGAGAATGACCCTATAGACACATGTTTAAAAGTCTTCAACTCAAAGTCTAGGGCATGTTTAGCTTCTCAGGATTTGGCCCTGAGGGCTCACCAGTGGGACCGGGGACCCTTCATGTATATCCTCTGAGCTCAGCCTCTGGTTGCTCACCAGGAAAGGTGTGAAGCAGCAGTCCATGCCAGAATTATTCCAGCAGTCCTCTCTGCTGGGGGCACCCCCCCAACCCAACAGGCCATCTGTCTGCATTCTGGTGCACAGGAACCCCTCGAAGGGGATCTGGTCTCTCCTTTATGTCAGCTCAAGGGAGAGCCAAATGTGGCTCTGTCAGCAAGTGGGAGATCAAAGAACGACCACTCCCATCCCCAGCCGAGCCATTTCAGAGAACAGAGGCCACACTGAGAACCTCTCTCCCTCTGTGAGGGTTCTACTGAGCATCTCCTCACGTGCACCCTTCTACCGTGGCCTCTCAGAATGTGAGAGACACCTTGACCATTTCCAGAGTTTCCATATCAAAGTGTGTTTTTAAACATTGGAGCATATTTGAAATGTTTACATTTCATATACAAACAGTTTTAACCCTTGAGGGAACAGTGCAGTATAAGGGTGTTATTCATAAGAGATTCAGGATTTATAAAAGCACTAATTCATAGTGTAATGCAGGCACTGTACGCTGCTAATGGAGCACACACTGAACTAATATAATGAATACCTTCTCTGAATCCTGCCCATTCTTCTTCATGACCCTACAAAGTCTGTGATTTGGAGATAAATTAAGAGAGCAGGGATGAGGCCTGCTGTGGATGTAAGGCCCCAGCAGGGCAGACGCCTGCCCCACAACTTTTCCACATCTGCCCTGCCAACCACGTCTCCTCACTGCTTGAAATGGTATCAAACATTCCTCTCTCCACTGGGAATGATGGCGGGTAATTTAGCAAGGACCTTGTGTGATGAGATATCAGAGGCCGTGAGAAGGACACCACTCCCAGGAAAGAGGGGATCTGGGCCCAAGATAGACTTATGAGGTGCCTGTATGCAGACTCCAAACATCTCTTCTTTCTAGCTGGTCATTCATTTCAGGAAATAGTGTGTTCTAGGAACTGAGGCTTAAAAAAAACATAACTCTCAGGAAGAATTTATGAAGTTTTTCAGGGTAGTTTTAGTTCCTGCGGAGAGGCTGATTGCTGGAGAGCTCTCCAGCACCAGAGAGAAAGGAAGCTTATCCCATCTCTTTATGGTTAGGAAAATCTGATCTTAGGGAGGTGGATGGCATCTCTTGGCCCTAATGACCCAAGAGAGGCTGAGGATCCATAACAGAGCTGTGGTCTATTTTTCAGGCTAGCCCACATGCATATAAATCATCAGGGCTTTCCTAAATTGAGTAACATGAAATTCAGAAGTCTCTCCCCAGCCACCTCCCCAGGTGTCTTACTGAATATTTTTATTAACATGGGCAAACAGGTAATAATACCAGAAAATGATCTATCTCAGCATTGGCCACATTCTCTGGTCTGAAATGTTTATGATTTTCTTTCCCACTTGCACACATTATAGGAAACCCCTTTTACATTGCTGAATTATTGCTGCATATGAGAAACAAACTACTTTTTTTGTTGTTCATAGAGGAAGTTATACATAAACAAAACCCAATTCCAAGACTAATGAACCTATGGCAATGGTCTGAAGTGAATTTTTCTTCCTTCCTCTATCATTGGTGGTAAGGCTCAGGTCATGCTTATGGTCTAAACCTGAAGTCACTTGTGATAACCACGTCATAAAGTGTGAAGACGACATATGTAGGTGGGAATGCTTTCTAATCACCAGGGGAGTTTTAGAAACACTGATCCCCAAATTCCACCTCCAGAGGTTCCTACGTAATTCATCTAGGAAGCGGCCTGGGCACCAGAATTTATAAAACCTCTATATGTGGTTCTAATGTTAAGTCAAGATTGAGGACTAGGGATTTAAACAAAATCAGTGCTAATTTAGTCAAACAATTGTCTTGACTTATTTCCCTGTTGATGGAATTGAATAAGTAAAATGACTGTGTTGGGGGTTTTGAATAGACATGGCCTACAAGTGATATTGCCTATTAATAGATTCATTTATGAAGGCAGGATTTTACAAATTCCAAATGAGGTAAAAAGGCAGGAAAAAAACGATTGGTTTGAAATAATACAGTTTCAATCACAGTCTTTCATGTTCTATCCTTTGGTCTGCCTATCTGCCTCAAACTTACTAAAGTAAAGTGAGAAGAGTTTCACTGTGGGCTGATGAAGCTCCTGGACCATGAGGTCTGTCTGTGCAGCACAAATTCAATAATAATCCTAACACGACCACTGGCTGACTCCAGCCCACTGTGAAGGGTGTGAAGTCAATTCCTTGGAGGGCTTCCAGAAAATATTTTTGGCACCATTCCTGGATCATCAACAGGATTCTGTCCTTGACATCTGGAACCCCCATCTGAGATGCAAGCAAATAGTTTTGAAATGAAGTTAGGTCTCTTGACCAATTAAAGATGTGTGTTTGACAGAAACCCTGTGCAATTCATTAGCTCTCCAGCTAGTTTCCAGCAGGTATGAATTCCTAGTGATTCTGGGTTACTGATTGTTGGGTGATCAGTCTGGAAGCTGGAAGGTAATGTGGCGTGAGTTCCAGCTGCAGATGGTTTAATTAGAATAAGGGTTTAGGTGACCAACCACCTGCAAGCAATTACTAGTTATGCTTTTAGATGAAATGGGACCTGGGCCTGGTAGTCTACCTTTGTCCCTACCATGACTATGGTGCGTAGTTCCCTTTTTAGAGCTCTACTAAAGTGCTACAGTACCCTAGAGTTCCATCTATAACTGAGAGGCTCCTGGACATTGCAAATGTATGTTTATGTGCTTTCCACTAGAGCAGGTTTTCTCCAACTCAGCACTGTTGACATTTTGGTCTGGATAATTCTTTATTGTGAGGGGTTGTCCTGTGTATTGTTAGAATATTTAGCAACACCCTGGCCTCTACCCACCAGACGCCAGGAACATTCCTCTGGTTGTGAGAGCTGAAGATATCTCCAGACATTGTCAAATGTCCCTTGGTTGGGGGGATGGTGACAGGGGCGTAGGGATTGGAGAACAAAATTGACTGGTTGAGAACCAGTAAGATGGTCCTCAGATTTCATAACATAAGAAAAATGTTTTCTACACAAAGGCAGAATGATGATTATAAGCTACTTCCTAAATGTCATCCTGTACAAATAAACCTTCTCTTTGTCATACACAACAGTTTTGATTTATTTTTGGTCATCTTTGTATGTTCTGCAGTGCTTAACGCAATGCTCTATTCACATAGTAGGTCCTCAGTAATGTTCACTGAATGACTAAAAAGATCCACTTTTCTCCCACTTGTGTCCGTGTAGTCTGGGTGGGGTTCCTGGGAATTTAACATGTGGCCTAGCCCAAACTAATCGGACCACCCATTTCTCTGGACATAGTAGTAAGTTCCAGGTGTGCACAGTATCAAAGCCAGTTTTATTAAACGGAATCACAGGACTCATGGGAAATGTTGGGAAAAACACACTCAGCTCAGATTTTTTTTTCCTTACTGGTTTTGAACCTGGAAAAGTGTAATCTTCCAGAAATTCTGGCAGCCATCTTGCTATTAAAAGATAGTAAGAGAGAGGGGTGCCTCGGTGGCTCAGTTGGTTAAGCGTCTGCCTTGGGCTCAGGTCACGATCTCAGGATCCTAGGATTGAGCCCCGCGTTGGGCACTTTGCTCAGCAGGGAGTCTGTTTCTCCTTCTCCCTCTGTGCTTGCTCTCTCTCTCTCTCTCCCTCAAATATATAAATAATTAAAATCTTTTAAAAAAAGATAGTAAGAGAGAGGCTGTTTTAGAGTCACTCAAGAGAAATGGAGCAAAGCTGAGAGATGAAAAGAAGGTAATCGAATCCTGAGGCTCTCATGTGTGACCTTAGATCCAATGTCATTTCTAGTCACATCCACATCCATGTGACTCTTCAATTACTTGAGTCAATATGTTCTCACTGGTTTATTTATTTCTATTTTTATGACTTTTTGCTTAGGCAAGTTGGGATTTCCATCATTTGAGATCCAAAGGGTCCTCCTTTAGACGCTGCTGTACATGAGAGCTGGCCATCGTGTGTATATCCGTGACTTGATAAGACAGTGCAGAGGCTGATTTCGGGTTGCATATTCTTGGCATTGAAGGGACCTTAGAAGTGACGGTTTGGCCATCACCCAATGTAGAGGTACCTCTACCACATCGTTGTCGGGAGAACGCTGGGCCACTGCTTGATGTGTTGGGATGTTCAGAACTTGCCCAGGTCTGCCCATGTCTTGCAAGTCTGCTCTGACTGTTAGGGAACTGCCATTACAATTAGGTCAAATCTGCTTCCAGATAACTGCCATCATAGAATGAAGGTCTGTCGCTAAATAGAACAAAAATGTTTTCCTTACATTGCAGATAAATACCATGTCTTGTCTTTGTCAAATTTTCTCCATTTCAATGATTCTTAAGTGCTTCCAACTCCTCATGAAAAGTCATAGTCCAAATCTCTGTTATTTAAAGAGGGAAGATTTTTGAGTTAGAAAGACCTGAGGTAATAACCCATGTTTATAGCTTTTTAGCTTGACTTTAGAAAAGTTACTGATAGTTCCCTAGTATTTGCATTTTCTTCTGTCACATGGGAACCACATTAGCTCTCTTAGAGGGTTGTGGTGAACATTCCAGGGGATGATGCTTATAAAGTGTTTTTAGCTCTTTATTCAGTACCTGACACGTCTATGTGCTGTGTTCCATAAATTACCATTATTGTTTTCAGCATGTTGCTATCCTTGGAACACAGCTTTAGGGTATTCATTTAAAATATGGTCTGCAAAAGTCAACATAGTGTTCCAGATGGGATCTGATCATCCTAATATTTTGACATCTCTGTTTGGTTTATTTAAGGCTTCTTCTCATTTGCTTTAGTCATCCAAATTGGCATGGTGGCCATAACAATCATGTTGTCAGGGTCATAAAGAGTGCAAATTACATGCAATCCTTTTTCTTGCCATATTGTGGCTAGGAATCCACATCATTGGAAATGTGATCTTTGCCCAGAGACCATCAGCACAGAGTCCAGCCTCATAACTCCTGGATGCCCAAAATCAAGGTTGCATCTAAGTGCAAGTCAAGAGGACTGTTTTCTTTTCTATAGCATAGCTTGCTGGCCTGAGGGAAGAGGACGCTGATGTTTCCATTGGCAGGTTGTAACTCCCAAAGAATGAAGCAAACCCGATTGTATGATAGGAGGACATCCAGGAAAATAAGCACAAGACAGTCCTCAGGCCCCATGGGGACAAAACTAAAGTGAGCTTTTAATGTCCAGCCAATGTTTGTAGTACTTGAAAGAAGTTGTTTAAAGTCTGCATTGGTTGGTTGCACTTTGTTCTAAGAGAAAATCTACCCTGATTACTCATACGCAGCACATATATGCATTCCACAATCAACAAAAACAAAAGAAAATACGGTGCCTACCATATGCTAGGCACTATTATAATAGCAATAGTAGAAGAGAAATAAGAAGAGGTGCCACTTGTTGGACATCTGTAGGCTGGTATTATTCTCCCCATTTTACAGATTAGGCAACAAGGCCTAGAGAAGGTAAATCACTTGCCCTAGGTCCTTTAGCTTAAGAAGCAGGGTCAGGGGAAGCCTGAGTGGCTCAGTCAGTTAAGCATCTGCCTTCAGCTCAGGTCATGATCCCAGGGTCCTGGGATCTAGTCCCACATCAGGTTCCTTGCTCAGCAGGGAGCCTACTTTTCCTTCTGCCTGCCCCTCTCCCTGCTTGTGCGTGCTCTCTCTCTCTCTGACAAATAAATAAATAAATAAAAATCTAAAAAAAAAAGAAGCAGCAGGGTCAGGATTCAGATTTGGATCATCTGAATCTAGAGCTCTACAGCTGATCCCTACATGCTGTCATCACTTTGCTATGGTAGTGATGTTAGTTGACTGGTAATCACTTTGCAACATATAAGTGTAGCAAATCAACATGTTGTATACCTTAAACTTACACAATGTTGTATGTCAGTTATATCTCAATAAAACTGGGGGGGAGGGAAGATGTCTGACAGGCCAAGATCCTCAATATCAATTCCTCCCTTCTAGATTCAGCCTGAGAGGCAGTTCTCTCCCTTATGTCCTCAGCTCTGGGAATTTCTCTAAATTCTGTCTCCTAACCCAGCCTCCCTAACTTGGCCTTGCCCATTCCCCACCGAGGGCCCTCTTTTTGGATGCCCGTCTTATTCTCGGCCCATGCCCATTGGCTTTGTTAGTTATATCTTCCGGGCTATTTGTTCCTCCCCAGGTAGGATAGGGATGCCAGTTCCTTTTTGTCCTGCCAGCCCTTCTTTCCTCATGTATACTGTAAGCACCCCCCAATGAATATGAAGGTGCCCTCCAAGGCCAGCCCCACCTCCTGCAACTCCAGGCAGGAAAAGTCTTGGTATAGGGGGTGGAGAGACTGGAGGGGGGCAGTAAAGTCACCAAACACACCAGATCACTGACCTCTAGGGGCTTTGAGTCATTATGCTGCATCTGACTGTCAGTTTTGTTTTTTTTTTTAATTATGTTATGTTAGTCACCATACAATAGATCATTAGTTTTTGATGTAGTGATCCACGATTCACTGTTTGCGTATAACATCCAGTGCTCCATGCAGTACGTGCCCTCCTTAATACCCATCACTAGGCTAACCCATCCCCCCACCCCCTCCCCTCTAACACCCTGTTTGTTTCTCAGGTCCATAGTCTCTCATGGTTCATCTCTCCCTCCGATCCCCCCCCCCTCATTTTTCCTTTCCTTCTCCTAATGTCCTCCATGCTATTCCTTATGTTCCACAAATAAGTGAAACCATATGATAACTGACTTTCTCTGCTTGACTTATTTCACTTAGCATAATCTCCTCCAGTCCCATCCATGTTGATGTAAAAGTTGGGTATTCATCCTTTCTGATGGCTGAGTAATATTCCATTATAGATATGGACCACGTCTTCTTTATCCATTCATCTGTTGAAGGGCATCTTGGTTCTTTCCACAGTTTGGCTATTGCAGGCATTGCTGCTATGAACATTGGGGTGCATATGGCCCTTCTTTTCACTACATCTGTGTCCTTGGGATAAATACCCAGTAGTGCAATTCGTGGGTCATAGGATAGCTCTATTTTTAATTTTCTGAGGCACCTCTACACTGTTTTCCAAAGTGGCTGTACCAACTTGCATTCCCACCAACAGTGTAAGAGGGTTCCTCTTTCTCCACAACCTCTCCAACATTTGTTGTTTCTTGCCTTGTCAATTTTTGCCATTCTAACTGGTGTAAGGTGGTATCTCAGGGCAGTTTTGATTTGAATTTCCCTGATGGCAAATGATGATGAACATTTTTTCATGTGTCTGTTAGTCATTTGTATGTCTTCTTTGGAGAAGTGTCTGTTCATGTCTGCCCATTTTTTGACTTGATATTTGTTTTTTGGGTGTTGAGTTTGAGAAGTTCTTTATAGATCTTGGATACCAGCCTTTTATCTGTAGTGCCATTTGCAAATATCTTCTCCCATTCTGTGGGTTGCCTCTTTGTTTTGTTGACTGTTTCCTTTCTGTACAGAAGGCTTTTATCTTGATGAAGTCCCAAAAGTTCATTTTTGCTTTTGTTTCACTAGACTTTGGAGATGTATCTTGAAAGACCGTCAGGTTTGATTGTTTTTACATCTTGAGAATGGGAGCCAGTAGAGATAGAGAGGGAGAGAGATGAGTATAAGTGTTACTAGAAAGCAAAGAGAAGGGAGAGAAGGAATTTGGGAAGGAGAACAAAAAAGAGAGATGGGAAGAGAGGCATTGAGACTGGTTCAAGTGACCTCAGTGGCATGTTAAAACAATTTGGTGGTGTTTGTGAATAATTAACAATTTGTTATGGTAGGAACAAGAGAACAGGTCTGCAGGTGCTGCTCGCTTCTTTGCTGCAGAGGGAATATTGAAATATCAGTTACCATAAGCAGGAGAAAAACAGCATGTGAAGAGAAATTCCCAGTGTGTAACAAAGCATGGGTTTTTCCAGCTTTCCAGCTTAAATTTCTCTCCAGGGGAACTCCAATCTCCCCCCCCAAATTGTAATAATAATAAAGTGCTTGGGAGATGTATTTGAATTTCCTGTCAATTAAAACATTTGTTAGTTCAAAGTACCAGGAGTTGAGGCTAATGGGAGCTATGTTTTCTTGCTGAGCTTTTTTGGTGGCGATGTTGTGAAACTGTATTCTATTCTCCTTCAACAGCACTTGACTGAATTGAGGATTTCTTGAGTACTGCAATGTTCCTAACATGGTTGAGGCAGGAAGGAGGATACAGAAGGAGGAGGTATGATTTATGCCTAGAGGAGCCCAGCATCCACAAGGAAAATTGGGAAAAGACCAGATTCCTCCTCCTTAAACAATAGGAAAAAGTCCAGCACAATGTAGTATTAAATGAGATGTACTTATTCATCTCATAGTTCCAAGTGCAATCTTTATTCATCTCCTCAGGGAAGCCTTCTCTGACCTCTTAGAGTAGATCAAACCATTTGTTCTTATAGTATCTAATAGTTTTCCTTTATAGCACTGATCATAGTTTGTAATTATATATATTTATATATTGTATTAGAGATACATTGTAATTTTATATATGTTTATTTTTGTGGTTTTTGAAAAATTCATCTCTCTCTGGCTTACCAGACTATAAACTCCATAATGGCAAGATTAGGTTCTGTTCACCGTTATATTTCCCAGCATCTGACACAAATGCCAGGTACTCTATAAGTATTTTAGAATGAAAGACAAATTAACATGTGAAGAGTTTAGAGACAGGAACGAGCATGTGTACTGGGTTGTTGAGGAAGTTTCTGTGAATAAAACTGAATTTGACCAGGCTTCCTTTATGAGGAGTTACAGAAGAAAATTCCTTTTAAATCTTAATACCTTCAGGAAAGACTGAGTTTCCTTGAAAACCTGGTCTGTTTTTATGTTTATAGATTCTGTGAATCTTATATATCAAGTTATTTTTCTCTTTGCTTTGGCTGTGAGGGGAGAGCTGGAAGCCAATTTTTTACCTATTTCTGACAAGTATACATTATAGTTTAATGTACTAACCTTGCCTCTGACTTTAAATATTTTCCTACCCTTAATTTTCTCTTACTAATTTTCTACATTTCTTTGTATTTCAATATTATAAATTATACCCCTCTTAAAATGGATTTGGTATAAAGTAATGCTTAAGTAAATATGATTATTGATCCCCAAATTAATGTATGGCAACCTTTATAGAGTATGGATGCTTTAAAATGGGTTTTGGCATTCTTCACTAATCTCTTGTTGAAGATCCACTCCAGGAATTACGGATAAAGATACCTGGGATGGGGTGGACTATATCTGACTGGTAGAGTTAAGATTCCAGCCAGAGGCAGAACTTTATAGAAGATGACAAACTCTCTATCACCTTGTTGTGAATCCTGAGACATTATCATCAGGATTACTTAAAATTTGCAAAAACTTTGGCCAAGGGAATTTGACTTTACCTTCTGCCCTCTTCATGCTTTGATCTCATGCTCCCAGCTCCTAGACTGCCAATGACTCTGTCACATGTCATGTTTGATCCAACTAGAGGAGCTATATTGGTATGACATCTTAGTTATATGGAAATGAAATTGTTGCTAGGTTCCCCCAAGGGAAAACTTTAAAGGAATTAACATCTCCAACTATTCTCTGTCATCTCCTTTTAGGGCCAAAATGAAAACAATGATTTAAAAACTTGCATTCACCCTCAACCAAATAACCACAATCTGCTCCCACTATATGGTTCTATAATTGAGTTAGTTCGAAGAAATACAGTAAGATGTGTTCTATATTATTGTTTTTGTATTTTACTGTTTTAAGCCATTCCAGATGGTGACTGAACAACATTTTTGAAGGCTTTCATTTATTTTCTTCGGTTTAATAGTTATGTTGCAAAACTTTTGGCACATCTGACATTGGTGTTGATTTTTAGCTCTTCACCCAGTAATTTTTTATTGAAACCACCCCCTAGTAATTCTATTTTGGCTAAAAAATTAAGCAAGTAAAAAAATATGAAGCAAATATTAATGGGTTCCTATGGAAGATGTTAATGATCATTTAAGCAATTACTTTTGAAAATTAATTGGGAGGGAATTATGGCAAAGATTGGCAAATTACTAAAGATCTACCATCACAGCCAGTTTGTTTGAAGAGAAATAAAAATGTTGACAGGTCTTCTGAATATGAAATATATACCTGTGTTGTAATTAAGGAAGAGTTACTTATAATCCCCCAAATCTTTAAAGTTAAAAAATATATATTCAAGTATAGTGGGGTCATAGTGTATCCTAATGTCCAGATCAGTTTTGGGTCTTTGGGACATTAGGTAGGCCATCAGCGTCCTATTTGCTTGAGGACACCTTGGGCATCCTGGAAAAACACTGAAAAGATGACATGAGAAATTTGGAATTAATACTCTCCAGCAAAGAAAAAAAAAATCCCTGCTCCAACCATTAAGGGCAGGTCTTGGAGGTATAGGGAGCCCATAAGAGTATGAGAGTTGCACTTAGACTCTTTCTGATGTTGGTTCCTTGTCCATGGGGGAAAGGACTTAGTGAAGCCATAAAATAGCCTCTGGCCAAGTTCCCTAAGAACACATCTCAAAGTGGGAGCTAGTAAAACCTGAGACTATTAACATTTTGAGAGCCAGTCATAGACATGTTCACTGGTTTGGGCCTTTTCAAACAGACCAGCCTAAAATTGTAGCCTGATCCCTTTACAACAAGACCCCTTACCCCCACTCCTGTGTGATTTCCTACAATGTCCCTCTTTTGATCTCCCAAACGAGCTATCTTCTCGCCACCTGCAGAATAGTCCTTGCTCTATTTTGCCTTCAGAATGACACAAACTCAGAAATGGGAATAACATGGAGTCAGGGTTTGGGAGAAGATAGTGGCAAAGGTGGACGACGGAGACAGCCAACAAGGACCGAGACACAGCGTTGGTGCTGTGTTGGCAGCGAGCACCTGACGGTAAGCATACAGCCTCTGGAGCCAGACTGCGTGGCTTTGAGTCCTGGCGCTGACACTTGGGAGCTTTATGACCCCGGACAAGCTGTTTACCTCTCAGTGTCCTCATCTATAAAACCGGAGCAATAGGAGTGCCTCCCTCAGATGGTTGTTGATATTTGTCAAGCACTTAGAACTGTCCCTGGCACATCGGCAGCACTGTGGGCTTGCATGTTAGATTATGTGAGCAGGTTACACATGCTCTTTGGCTATGGGAGAATTCATGAAGTGTTGGAGTATTCTGCCAGCTATCCTGACAATGACATGAAGACAGAAGAAGTAAGAAGGTATTGAACAAGGCAGCAGTGGGAATCCCCAACCATGACATTATCAGGGCTTATATTAGTTACAGTGGCAGCTTCAGAAAGGGAAAGATCTGCTGGGCCCTTACTGTGAAAAACAGTAAGCAAATCATGATGAGAGATGGGTTTGCGGGGATAAAGTTGGAAATAAACGATCCTAAGCTCATAATCTTGAGGGATTAGAAAGATGATGGTGCTGTTGACAACAACGGAGACATTTGGAAAGAGATGCCTAGTTCTGCAGGAAAGACAGGAAGCCTATGTCATGTCAATACAGAAGAAACAAATGGGAGTGAAGCTGACTATGGCCTGTTCGTTTGACAGATGGGCTGCAGCTGAATCAATCTTGATGCTTCATTAAGATGTCTGAGGTGTCAGAGAAGTCCCATGCCACGGTCTGGTGGTTTTGCCACCTACACACACACACACACACACACACACACGCACACACACACACACTCTTATTCTTCTGCTCAGGTTGGGTTTGTTATGGGGCCGGGGCGGGGGGGGGATGTTCCTGCTTCATCCAGAGACATGTCATGTGGTCATGTGTGATTCTTGGAAAACAAGAAGCTATACTATTGAGCTGATAATATATCTCTCTCCAAAGTTTAAATCAGTATGTGCTTCCACTAGAAAACAGAACTTGGCTGAAAGATGTGATGATTTCATTTTTATTTGCATCCTCTTACCATGAGAGAGTAATTTTAGCCAAGACCTAAATGGTAATGGCTGGTGAGTGTTCTAAGCTCTTTATATATGCTAACTCATTGAATCATCACCACCCTATGAAGACGGTAATATTATTGTCTTCATGTTAAGGAAGAGGAAATTAAGGCACAGCAGAGACTGGTGGTCTCAGGTTGGATTTGACATAATTCTGAGATGAGGATTTATGTGCAAGTGATTTAGGAAGGAAGTGCTTGCTTCCAGGGGGCATCAATAGGGATTAAAGAGACAGAAGGCAGAGGAGAAAGAAGCCAAACAAGGGTCCAAAGGAGACAAAGTCCTGCAAAAGGGAGCATCAGCCTAATCCTGCAGGGGAGCTCTGGAGTATAAGTTATAGCTCAAAGTCACCCCATCAAGGCAGGGGAGCTGGGCTTTCATAGTCCTATTGCCTGAAAGTCAACAGTTAAAAGCTGCCTGCCCTGGAGGGATGTACCTCTGGCTCTCTGCACCTGTCACAAAGCGGTTCCAGTTGGTCTAAGGTAGTCTTGCACAGAAAAGCTGCAAACACTGTTTGTTGGACACAAAAGTACACAAAAGATGGTAGATGGGGGCTGGGTTGTGCCCACGAAGAATGAGGAAGGGAGGGGATCTGATGGAGAGTGACCCTTTTCACCTCACCAGGGCTGCAGGGGCCTGACAATGTCTATCACATAGCTTAAGGGGACCAGGGAAACCAGCTGATTATTTTTTTTTGGCTGTTATTTTAATTTGTCAATTTGACTCACTCTAGGATATGTAGCTAGGTCTAAGATATGTAAATCTATGTCTGTAGACATGCATACACATAAGCATACACATTCACATACACTGAGAAAATGCAAAGTTGATGCAGCCCAGATGTTATATGTTAGATATCAGTGGTGACTCATGAGTTGAATGCAATCTACAGACATTCTTGGTTTGGCCCTTTCTGAGACTTTAGGTTGAATTAATAGGCAACATCTTAAAAATTGGAAGATTTCAACTAAAACTCCAGATTCCTGGCCTCTCCCCACATTCTTACCTTGTATGATGGACTGGAGGCTGGTGGTAGATGGTGCCTCTTGGGGCAGGTCATGTACGGTCCAGTTCTTCACCTTCATTACCACCCCTGGTTATCATCATGGCCATCACGATTTCTCTGTGTCATCTGTCTCCTAAGGATATTTACATTTGCAACTCTTGTTATATGTAATCTCATGACCATATCAACTTTCATTTATTTCTAGAGACTGATGACTCATGCCAGGTTTTCATAACTTCTTTCCTGTTTTTATTTCTAGGTTGTTGACTATTATACACCCTTTCAGAGGAAGTATAGCATTAGGTTAATTCAGTCAATGTAGACAACAACCAAACCAGGGGGCTGTGGAAGCTAGAATGACCTGAGTTGGCTTCTACATTGTTGAAATTAACACAGCAATTGTCAAACCATTCCTCTGCTTGTTGTGCTAGAACTTCTAAGGGCACAAAACATAAATTCTAAGGACACACAAAATTGGTGGATAACCATTTTCCAATGGTTTTTTGCTCAGATAAAGATGTACTAATACATCTCTCAGTAGCTTCCAATATGTTCATTTTCTACGTCAAAGGAAACATATGTTTGAAAGTGAAATCCTGAGCTGTATGGGAGTTTAGGGAATTATAGTAATTTTCCGGTTGAGCAAATAATGATATTGTTTTAGTAAATAACCTGAATTAAAGCCTTTCTTGCTTTTAGGATTCCACTGAAAACATATCTTAATGGGTCAAATCTTAAAACTGAATGCCTGGGAAAATCCTTAAGTTCTAAATACTCCCTCATCTCACTTTAAATTTTCTGAAGTGTTCTTTGGACATTTTTTCTAACCAACTCAATGAAAAATAATCAGATTGCATAATGAGTTATTTAAAAATCTTTAATTTTCCCCCAGAAAATTTAATGCTGATTATAGGTCAGATGAAGAACAAATGTCTGCTCTCTTTGGTTGCTCTTTAAGTTAGGTTTAAAGGAATTGAGATTATGTTTTTTAAAATATATGAAGACATAGGTAATGATTTTTTCAACAGTAAAAACACTTCATTAAATAAATCATAAATCATTATTCCCCTAGATGAATAAGGAAAGTTATATTCTCCTCCAAATATTTTGGTCTGTTCAGAAGAAAAAGAAATTAAGGAGTCGATCCCATTTACAATTGCACCAAAAACCATAAGATACCTAGGAATAAACCCAACCAAAGAGGCGAAGGATTTGTACTCAGAAAACTATAGAATACTCATGAAAGAAATTAAGGAAGACACAAAGAATTGGAAAAACGTTCCATGCTCATGGATTGGAAGAACAAATATTGTTAAAATGTCTATGCTACCTAGAGCAAGCTACACATTTAATGCAATCACTGCCAAAATACCATCCACTTTTTTCAAAGAAATGGAACAAATAATCCTAAAATTTATATAGAACCAGAAAAGACCCCAAATAGCCAAAGGAATGTTGAAAAAGAAAACCAAAGCTGGTGGCCATCACAGTTCCAGACTTCAAGCTCTATTACAAAGCTGTCATCATCAAGACAGCATGGTACTGGCACAAAAACAGACATAGATCAATGGAACAGAAGAGAGAACCCAGAAATGGAACCTCAACTTTATGATCAACTAACCTTTGGCAAAGCAGGAAAGAATGTCCAACGGAAAGAAGACAGTCTCTTCAATAAATGGTGTTAGGAAAATTGGATAGCCACATGCAGAAGAATGAAACTGAACCATTTCCTTACACCATACAAAAATAGACTCAAAATGGATGAAAGACCTAAATATGAGACAGGAATCCATCCAAATCCTAGAGAAGAACACAGGCAGCAACCTCTTCGACCTCAGCCACAGCAACTTCTTCCTAGAAACATCGCCAAAGGCAAGGGGAGCAAGGGCAAAAATGAACTATTGGGACTTCATCAAGATAAAAAGCTTTTGCACAGCAAAGGAAACAGTCAACAAAACCAAAAGACAGCCGACAGAATGGGAGAAGATATTTGCAAATGACGTATCAGATAAAGGCTAGTATCCAAAATCTATAAAGAACTTATCAAACTCAACACCCAAAGAACAAAGAATCCAATCAAGAAATGGGCAGAAGACACAAACAGACATTTTTCTAAAGAAGACATCCAAATGGCCAACAGACACATGAAAAAGTGCTCCACATCACTTGGCGTCAGGGAAATCCAAATCAAAACCACAATGAGATACCACCTCACACCAGTCAGAATGGCTAAAATTAACAAGTCAGGAAATGACAGATGTTGGCGAGGATGTGGAGAAAGGGGAACCCTCCTACACTGTTGGTGGGAATGCAAGCTAGTGCTGCTACTCTGGAAAACAGTATGGAGGTTCCTCAAACAGTTGAAAATATAGCTAACCTACGACCCAGCGATTGCACTACTGGGTATTTACCCCAAAGATACAAATGTAGTGATCCAAAGGGCACATGTACCCCAATGTTTATAGCAGCAATGTCCACAATAGCCAAACTGTGGAAAGAGCCAAGATGGCCATCAACAGATGAATGGATAAAGAAGATGTGGTATATATACACAATGGAATAGTATGCAGCCTTCAAAAAAACCCCCAAATCTTGCCATTTGCAATGATGTGGATGGAACTACAGGGTATTATGTTAAGTGAAATAAGTCAATCAGAGAAAGACAAGTATCATATGATCTCACTGATATGAGGAATTTGAGAAACAAGACAGAGGATCACAGGGGAAGGGAGGAAAAAATGAAACAAGATGAAACCAGAGAGGGAGACAAACCGTAAGAGACTCTAAACCTCAGGAAACAAACTGAGGGTTGCTGGAGTGGTGGGGGGTGGGAGGGATGGGGTGCCTGGGTGATAGACATTGGGGAGGGTATGTACCATGGTGAGTGCTGTGAATTGTGTAAGACTGATGAATCACAGATCTGAACCTCTGAAACAAATAATACATTATATGTTTAAAAAAAAAAGATAGCAGGAAAGGAAGAATGAAGGGGGGGAAATTGGAGGGAGAGACGAACCATGAGAGACGATGGACTCTGAAAAACAAACTGAGGGTTCTAGAGGGGAGGGTGGTGGGGGGATGGGTTAGCCTGGTGATGGGTATGAAGGAAGGCATGTATTGCATGGAGCACTGGTTGTTATACACAAACAACGAATCATGGAACACTACATCAAAAACTAATGATATAATGTATGGTGACTAACATAATAAAATTAAATTTAAAAAAAAAGAGTTCAGATGTCCATCGACAGATGAATGGGTAAAGAAGATGTGGTATATATATATATACAATGGTATATATATAAGGTATATATCTATAATGTAATATTACTCAGCCATAAAAAATGAAATTTGCCATTTGCAAAAACAGGGATGGAATTAGAGGGTATTAAGCTAAATGAAGTAAGTCAATCGGAGAAAGACAATTATCATATGATCTCACCCATATGTGGAATTTAAGAAACAAAACAGAGGATCATAGGGGAGGGGAAGGAAGAATAAAACAAAATGAAAACAGAGAGGGAGACAAACCGTAAGAGACTCTTAATCATAGAAAACAAACTGAGGGTTGCTGGAAGGGCGAGGGGTGAGGGGATGGGGTAACTGGGTGATGGACATTAAAGAAGGCACGTGATGTAATGAGCACTGGGTGTTATATAAGAGTGATGAATCACTGACCTCTACCTCTGAAACTAATAATACACTATATGTTAATTAATTGAATGGAAAGAAAAAAATTTAAGACAAAAACCATTTTGGCCTGTTCATATAAATGCACTTTTTAGTATATAGTAATTATCAAATTTTATTCAAAATAAGTTGATTTTATAGAGCTTCAATACGATCTTAAAATTTTAAAAAGCCTTTGGAAAGGTTGAAATCAGGTCAGAAATCTGAATTGGGGCTGCAATTATCCCCAAATAAATCATTTTTGACCCAAATGAAGGCAAATACTTTTTCCCATAAAGTTATCTTTACTCCTTAGATGGAAAGATGGCTATCTACCTACAGCTCTTCTGTAATTTCTCTACTATTTATTTCTAGTTATTTGGCCTCCTGGTTTTTGTTTTTGTTTTGGGGTGTGTGTGTGTGTGTGTGTGTGTGTGTCTGTGTGTGTGTTTCGCTGTTAATGGACAAACTTAAAATTAGATGCTTGGTATCTGCCACCAGTGTATAATGTGTTAGGGGAAAGATAAGCCCCAAACTGATACCTGGGCAGACACGTGCGCGCGCATGTGTGCGTGTGCGTGTGTGTGTGTGTGTCTTCTTTTTGTTTGAAGAGGGGGAAAGGACACGTGGTCCTTTTTAATTCCTCCCTGGTTTGGATCTTTTCCTGTAGGGAGCTGGATTTTTCTAACTTGTGGTTTTAGAGGCCAGGATGGCCTAAATCCAGAGAGAAAACTCTAATTTCCACGGGTTTGAGATAAGACCATACTTTTATCTCCTCTCCTTCTTCAAACGAAGAATGATCTTTTTACCTACCTTTGGAAGATATCGTTCAGTGCCCTCTGAAGCTGGGAGGGCAGAACTGTTGATGCAGAGAGATTTGTAGAAGGGAGAGGTCTAAGATGAAAGAAGTCTTTTGTTTTTATCCTGGTTCTGTCCCTCAATAGGAACGTCATCTTGGAAAAATCACTATACACGTCTCTTTTCTCCAAGCCTCAATTTCTCCATCTGTGAAATGAGACTGCTAATAATTTCCCTGCTTTGCTCACAGGGTTATTACAGAAGGAATCAAATGAGATATTGCATAAGAAAGCCCTTCATTGATAGACTTTAATTGCTGTGAATACATACATATTTTACTTTGTAGTCGGTGTAACAATGGAGAGCATTTCATATCATAGAAGATCGTTATGTTTTTTGCACTAGATGTCACTAGAGCTCTATGGTTCAACTGGGACCGCTACCTGCCTGGGATGATCCGTTCTCGGAAAATGTTCCACAGCAAACTCATTGTGCTTTTGCTTATTTTGCATTCCTTTCCACATGGCCATGAATTCATGTGTCGTGCCCCACACCCACCTCATATCCATCCCACTAGAATTCTACTTCCAGCACCATTTTCTGCCTTATTGGAGCTTCCCTCTCTTCATTTGCTGGAAGCATTCCTACAAACTCATTTTTCAAAAGTTTCTGTAGTAGAAAATGTGGAAACCGAGAGGGTACATGATAGAAACTCACAAAATGATTTAGAATAGTTATTGTGGACAGATTTAGCACTTTAAAAATTAAATGTCACTTTAAAACATCCTGTTTGCATTCACTGTTTGTTCTCACTTTCCTATTATCATTGCCTCATTTTCGTTTTTTTAAGCTTTCATTCTAATTGAGATAGAAAGCAGCAATTGTAGAGAAATGCTCTGCGTTACCAGAAATGTTTAGTAGGCGAAGCCTCTGGTTTTCCAAAATGCTGACTGTCTCTACAGAAAAGAAAAATAAATCTCTTGGACCTGTGACTATTTTTGCTTTCTGGAAATAGCTAAAAAGCTCAAGCTAAGGTGCATGGGCTTGAGCGCCATGTCCATCCTTTCAGGAGAGGTATGTTCTTTCCAAAAGTACAGACCCAGTTGGGAAGCAGGCCCATGTTTTCCCTGGCTTATTTGGTCCCAGCAGAGTTCACTAATTGCTTTTTTGACTTTCAACTTGAAAATCATTTACCAGCATAAAAATGAAGAAAGTGCAGGATGTTTTCATGATTTGTTTTTCATCGAAGAACAAAGGGAACTCAAAGTGTTTAATATCTGAAGTTTCCCAAGAAAACTCGGCTACATTCAAACATAGGGATTTAAAGAATTAAATTGCTTTGAAGTGAAACATGTGTGAATCCATAAAGTATTCATTTTCAAATACTACTTAAAAATTATTAGTATCTACTCACATAAAACCATCCAACAACACTTGCATTCCATTCTGTACAAATTGGTGTTAGCTGGAATGAGAATTATTCAATCATTTTTACTGGGCATCTATTATAAGATAGGCACTATCTCTTTTTTTAAAAAGATTTTATTTATTTATTTGAGAGAGAGAGTGCACGAGAAAGGGTAGGGTCAGAGGGAGAAGCAGGCTCCCCACGGAGCAGGGAGTCAGATGTGGGACTCGATCCTGGGACTCCAGGATCATGACCTGAGCCAAAGGCAGTCGCTTAACCAACTGAGCCACCCAAGCGCCCCAGATAGGCACTATCTCACATGTATGAGTTCTTTGCTAAATATAAACAGTGAGCAAACCCAGCCCTTATCCTCTAATAGAAGATACAAATACTAATTAAATAACCATACAAATGAATAGAAAACTGCAAATCTGACCGCCCTTCCCTGTGTCTGTTTCCACTTCCCTGCTTTTTAAAATTTTTTTTTAATTTTTATTTTTTTAAAGATTTTATTTATTTATTAGACAGAGAAAGAGAGAGAGAGAGAGACAGAGAGAGCACAAGCAAGGGGAGGGGCCAGCAGAGGGAGAAGCAGGCTCTCTACTGAGCAAGGAGCCCGATGCGGGACTCCATCCCAGGACACTGGGATCATAACCTGAGCCAAAGACAGCCACTTAACTGACTGAGCCACCCAGGCGCCCCCCTGCTTTGTTTTTAGAGTACTTACCCTGTGACATTTATATTGATTTGTTTGTTGTCTGCTTCCCATCCTAGAATGGCAGCTCTGTAAAAGAGACTTTGTCTGTTCTATCCAGAACTTGACATGTGGTAGGTGCTCAGTAAGTATTTATTGAATGAATGAATGAATGAATGAATGAATGAATGAATAAAATAATACCAGGAGAAGTACTTAGTGTTATGAGATTCTTTACTAAGAGAAGTCAACCCCATCAAGGAGATCAAGGAAGATCCTTGTAGCAGTGATGTTTGAGTTGAGATAAAAAGTAGGCACCGATGAGGCTGAGAAAGTACAGAAGATCATTCAAGGCAATATGTGCAAAGACCCTGTGGTGAGAGAAAGCATGAAGAATATAAGAAACAGAAAGAAGGCCTCAAGGACAGAAGAGGAAACACTAAGGGAAATAAAATTTCAAGATGAAACAGGCAGGGGAGGGAGGAGTCAGACCATGCAGGATCTTGCAGGCTGAATTAAAGTTAACTGAAGTTAATTTTATTCTAAAAATAATGAAAAGTCATTTGAATATTTTAAGCAGAGAGATGACTTAATCAGATTTGAAAAGATTACTGTGGCTTCGGTTTGGAGAATGAATTGATGGAGGGACCAGAATGGATTCAAGAAATGCAGCAAAAAGGCAGCAGCTCAGATGAGCAACTTGAGTGCTGGGGGTGAGGACTGCAGTAGATGCATACATAAGGAGATGCTGCGATAGCAATTTAAGAGCTAAGGTAATAAGACTTGGTGACGATTTGGATAAAAGGTGAAAAAGGAGGTGTAGAGGTTGAGCTGAAGCTTATGGTTTGGATGATGGGATTCAAGGCAACTACTCTTGTCTATCTATCTTTCGATGGATGAGGAGACCAGCACAGTAAGGTCAACTAATTGGGTCAAGGTCACACCAATAATAAATAGTGGAGCCAAGATCTAAACCCAGGAAGTCTCCTTCAGAAACAATACTCCTAACTTCTGTGTCGGACTATATTAAAAACCCACCATGCAATTTTTAAAGTTTTGGATTAGATGGAAAATTTTTAGTAAGACTTTTATGAGCTACTCAGTGGTTTGCAGATTCTGGTGAGTATTAAAAACCTATTTGGACCTGCAACCCTGTACATAACTCAAATTTCCCCTTTTTCTGGGTTTTCTGGGATGAAACAGCCCCAAAAGGCCACTCTAGCCCCTGGCCCCATTCTGGCTTGTGGAATAATATGCGATACACGGATCAAATTTTAATATAATGTTTTGGGGCCTCTTACTCATAGTAGAGAGATCATTTTCTTGACTCAAAACAGAGGTGTGTCCAGACATGAGGGCACAGGAAAAACGTTTAGCAAAATTCCCCATAAAAATGAAGGTGGAAGACTTGGTGGTTTATGTCATCCCACAAAACTTTGGGGTTGATGTCACAGCCAGTGTTGAAATAATACCTCAAATCCTAAGACCCGGAAGGGCAACTGCAACTCTTTACAATACCCTTTCTCTCAGGTGTTACTCTGAGTCCCCCATCTGGGCGCAAAGGGGAATATAGTGAGCTCTTGGGAGGTACGGGGCCGCCATGACTCCTCTCCCCTCCCCTCTCTCATGGTTCCCTGGGTCCCTGCTCCCTACCACACTCCCTCTCCCAGTGACAGCTCTCAAATCCTGCCCTGTCCGCTTGTCCCTCCAGCTGCAGAGTTGGCAAGAAGACTAAAATGGAAATTAATTTTAGTTTAGATCCAGAGAAAGCCTTCATTTCTGATTCCTAGTCATTCAGTGTCTGATGAATGGTAGGAGGAAATGGTTAGAAAAAGAGGATAGAAAGGTTTCTGTACAGTTGCTAAATATTGAGGGCTGCAAAGACGATCGATGGTCCAAAGATTCTGACATTCACCCCCAAATTTGTTCAAGAGCCCTCCCAATTCTGTAATCAGAATAATGACTCTAAAAATGATAATAAGGGTTAATGTTGAATAAGTGCTAACTAAATGCCAGGAAGACCTCTGAGCACTTTATGAGTATTGTCTTTTAATCACAACAACCCTTGGATGTAGATAATATTATATATTCCCCCTCCTTTGTAGATGAGGAACCTAAGGCACAGAGAGGTTAAATAATTTGTCCAGGTTCACACAGTGAATTATTATCAAAGCCACAGTTTGGGGCGCCTGGGTGGCTCAGTCCTTGGGCATCTGCCTTCGGCTCAGGTCATGATCCCAGGGTCCTGGGATCGAGCCCCGCATAGGGCTCCCTGCTTGGCGGGAAGCCTGCTTCTCCCTCTCCCACTCCCCCTGCTTGTATTCCCTCTCTTGCTGTGTCTCTCTCTGTCAAATAAATAAATAAAACCTTCCAAAAAAAAAAAAAAGCCAGTTTGTGCCCATGTGGATTCATATAGCTCATACCTGAGAGCCTGCCCTCTTGACTGCCTCTTGGGCATCCACTTATAAATGTGTGACTGGAAGGACAGGTCACAAAGGTCCCTCTCACAAAGTTCTGGAGAGGAGGAGTTCAGTAGGTGGGCCTGAAGAGCACAGTTGGAAGGTGGGAGGCAGGATGGAAGGAACATAGAAAAGGAACGAACGCTTCTCTTGAAGAAATAATGAGCAGTCCTGACACCATGCAGGCGAGGCAGAATGGGTGAATTCTGGCACATTCTGGGAGCACGAGGCAGAGAGAGAACACATACATAGGAACAACTACTGGGAAGACTCTCAGGAGGGCCCTGAGGTAAGATGGGCAGGAGCCTGTTTGGATTACCTTCATCTGTGAAGTCTGTACTTTATCAGTCAAAAGGATCTCCCCAAGGGCTTCTTCACTGTGGGAACAGCCAAGCCTGGCATCATAAACTCTCAGGACACAGTCGCACTGTACCCCTTCTGTGGACACCCCACCCGCTCCATTTGGTCCCGTCCCACACTCTTGATTCTTGGTGCAGTTCTTCAGGTAGCCGGACCGAGTTCGGCCCTGCGCCCTGTTCTCTTGGCTCGCTCCCATGAACAAGGCGGATCCGAAAGCCCTTCCTTTGTCAGTAGTGGAATTTTGCTGTGTTGCTAGCAGATAGTAATATACTCAATAAATTGGTGTGTGTGTGTGTGAGAGAGAGAGAGAGTAAGCAGATGAATAATAGAACCATGCACCATTGCACACCTCTAACCCGGCCACAGGACACTTACTTTCAAGATACTAATGGTCTCCATTTTTGAGGCATGAATAGGTCCAAAAATGTATGGTATTATTGCCACGAACTTTAGCCCACCAACATTTCTTCCCCGGAATAACACCCAGTGGCAAACGCTGACTTCCTGCATCGAAGGTCAGATGTTCTGAATCACCCTCACATTCATGCTGGGCACTTGAAAATGTATACTGTTTCTGAGAAAAACAACTGGTCTGGGCCCCTTTACCCTTGGCTAGTCCGTCTTCAAGTGGAATGGGAAGCTTCTCATCGGGCCACACCCAGAGCACACCCACTTAGATGATAAACATTCCGAAAATTGCAGGCCTTTACCATCTCCTTGGCTCTTTCCCCAGTAAAAATACAGCCGCCCAAATGCCCTGTTTGCTCCAGTTGGCATTGAGTCAAAAGGTGGGACCCTCCCAGGGGGGCCCACAGCCCTATGCCATCAGGTAGAGAATGTTCTTCTTTTTTTTTTTTTTAGATTTTATTTATTTATTTGACAGAGAGATAGGGAGAGAGCACAAGCAGGGGGAGCGGCAGGCAGAGGGAGAGAGAAGCAGGCTCCCTGCAGAGCAGGGAGCCCGAAGCGGGGTTCAATCCCAGGACCCCGGGATCACGACCTGAGCCGAAGGCAGACGCATAACTGACTGAGCCACCCAGGCACCCCGAGAATGTTTTTCTTAATAACCTTTTGTTTCCCCAAGCACCTCAGTAGCGCTCAGGCTGATGCTATAGATCAGGGTATTAATCAGAATGGTAAGATGCCATGCTTTGGTGTGTTTTGGAAGTGTAGCCAGGAAGCATCTTCTGATGCCAAGGAAGAAATGGCCAAGTTGGGGTGGTGTACTCGGCAAGAATCCCCTGGCCCTCACTGAGCCTGGCTTCCCCTGCTTTGCCTGCACTTCCTCCTAGACCTTGGTTCTCAAAGATCCTGCAGCTCAGATTTGGGGATTTCCCTCCCCGTTGCTAGCCAGTGAAACAGCGCCCGTGGGTTGACGGACAGGCAGGCGCGGAGAGATGTTCGTGATAAATTGTTAAATGAGAAAGCAGGTTGTGGGTTATATATACGGTGTGTGGTTCCTGTTCTGTAAAACAACAACATAAATACGCACAGATAAAATGATGCTAACAGTGATCATCTCTATGTAGACATATTATTAGGTTTTATTTGATCCTTTTCACACGTTGGTACTGTCTACATATATTTATTTCTTTATGACAAATAAAATACATTAATAAGCAAAGGAAAAGAAAACCTACCATCTTTTATGGCCAGTTTCAAATCTTACCTTCTTCCCGAATCTTTTAAGACAACGCTATCTAGGCGGCAGCCTTCCCTTATCCAAACAGATAAAGGCACATGAAACATGTAGGATCCATAGAATTGCATATATGTCTCTATCGCAACATTTAAAACTTTCCTCCTTGAACTATAGTTGTTTAAAGTGGCGGCTTTTCTTGTCTCCCGTAGTGGACTGTAAGCGCTTTGAGAGCAGGGACTGTGTTTGAGTCTTTTTCTGCCTCTGACTGCCCATGCTGTAGGCAGCCTGTAAAGCCTTTTTGAATGAATGATTATGTACATCTTTGGGCAGATTCTGTGTTTCTGAAAGGTTCCAGCAAAATTTACTCGCTCAGATACCTGGGTGGCTCAGTCGGTGAAGTGTCTGCCTTCAGCTCAGGTCATGATCCCAGGGTCCCGGGATCGATCCCCTCATCGGGCTCCCTGCTCCGTGGGGAGTCTGCTTCTGCCTCTGCCCCTCCCCTCACTCGTGCTCGTGTTCAATCTCTCTCTCAAATAAATTTAAAAAATCTTCAAAATTTGCTCTCTCAAAACTAAAAATGCTACATCTTTTTAATGAAATAAATAACTTAGAGATTCAAAAACTTCACATAGGTATTTTGCTATGGCTAATGGATGCAAAAATAATAAAACCAATGTTACTAAATTTGAGCTGTGCAGAAGTTAGCTCCGGGACTCCAAAAAACAGTCAAGTCAAGAATTACAGGGATGCTCAGTTTCTTATGGTTTATTTTTGGATTTCTCAAACCAGAGGTGCTGCTTTTCATTTCCCAAAGCTCTTAATTTATTCTGAAATGCTAAGAAATATGTCAAAATTCCAAAGATAAGCCAAGGAGAGGTGAGGTGAAATTCAATGCATAGTTATTTTTAAAAGGAGTCATGACTTATTTAGTATGTTGGCTTCAACCTAGAAGAATCCCTAGAAGATAATCACAGATTTATCTACTATGTGCAAAAAAAGGACACAGAGATAGGCCAAGGGATTTATGTGCTGGGATTAGCAGGTGGGGAAAATCAGATAGGTCTTTGTTTTCTGCAACTGAGGAAAAGACCCCTGGGTCACTCTACTCAGCATTCACGCGCATCCTCATTAAATTCACATTCCGATCAGCTCAGTAGGGCCTTTGACCTGTTTTTTGTTAGTTTCATAGGTAGAATTTAGTAATTCATCAGATGCATATAACATCCAGTACTCATTATATCATAAGCCCTCCTTAATGTCCATCACCCAGTTATCCCTTTCCCCCAACCCACGTCCCTTCCAGCAGCCCTCAGTTTGTTTCCCATAGTTAAGAGTCTCTTGTGGTTTGTCTCCCTCCCTGATTTGTCTTGTTTTATTTTTTTTCCCTTCCCCTATGTTCATCTGTTTAGTTTCTTAAATTCTACATATGAGTGAGATCATAGGATACATGTCTTTCTCTGATTGACTTATTTCACTTAGCGCAATACCCTCTAGTTCCATCCACGTCCTTGCAAATGGCAAGATTTCATTTTTTTGATGGCCGAGTAATATTCCACTGTATATCTATACCACATCTTCTTTATCCATTCATCTGTTGATGGACATTGGGTTCTTTCCATAGTTTGGCTATTGCGGACATTGCTGCTATAAACATTGGCTGCAGGCAATATTCGGAGCCCTACTTTTGTATCTTTGGGGTAAATACCCAGTAGTGCAATTGCTGGGACGTAGGGTAGCTCTATTTTCAACTTTTTGAGTAATCTCCATACGGTTTTCCAGAGTGACTGCATCAGCTTGCATTCCCACCAACAGTGTAGGAGGGCTCTCCTTTCTCCATATCGTGGCCTGTTTTTAAGTATTCCTTCACCACCACTTCCTGCTCAGCCCGCCTCCTTTTTTTTTTTTTTTAAGATTTTATTTATTTATTTGAGACAGAGAGAATGAGAGACAGAGAGCATGAGAGGGAGGAGGGTCAGAGGGAGAAGCAGACTCCCTGCCGACCAGGGAGCCTGATGTGGAACTCGATCCCGGGACTCCAGGATCATGACCTGAGCCGAAGGCAGTCGCTTAACCAACTGAGCCACCCAGGCGCCCTCAGCCCGCCTCTTTAGGCCCAGCTCCAGCAATGCCTGACACATCTTTCTAACCTCAAGGCTCTTATTAGGATACCAGACAGCAAGGTCTGATTCTTTTACTATTTGTATTTATTCATATGCTCCACAAACATGTATGGAGCTCCTACTGTGTGCCAGGCTAGTTGCTTTGGACAAAGTGACAAACAAGAGAGGTGCTGTGCTCGCCTTTGGAGAACTTCCCACGCAGCAAGGGGAAGCAGACATTATGCAAATCAATGCTCCACGATTTCCTGCTGTCATAAATTTCGGGTGTCATAAATCCCATGAAGGAAAAGCACAGTGAGGAGAGACGATGAATACTCAGCATTTCTGAACCTATCTATCTGAGGAGTCTGTCTGAGGAAGCGGAGTCCTTCAGGATAAGTTCAGAGTATCCCAGGCACCTGGGAAGCACATGTAAAGGCACTGGGGCCAAGAGTGTGGAGCATCCCAGGGACAGAGAAAGGCTGCTGAGGTCTTATCCACAGAGCAATAGAAAGCCACGCAAGGTTAGGGAGCACGGAAGTCACACTCCCTGATTGCAGCTGCTGTGTCGAGAACACAGAGAGGGTAGAAGGCCGCAGGGCCACCATGTAGGAGGCCCGTTGCAGTCAGCCAGGTGCCAGGCTATGGAGCTGCAATGGGAGAGGTGAAGGAATCAAGCTATGTTTTAGAGACTGTATGTAAAAACAAAAACAACAAAAGACAGAATCTCTGTCACCACCTGTAAGATTAGTGAAGTTAGCACCAGACATAAAAGATTTCAATCTGATTCTTGACTATTTTAATTTCGTACATTTATGAGACTATGGACTTCATTGGACAATATAATTATATATATTCCATATTAGTTGATTTTTTTTCCTTAAAATTCTCTAAACTCTCTAGTGGGACACTACAGACCACCACAGCTGGAGGTCCTGTGTTGTCAAGTTCAATCAGTGATGCATGTTGAGATCTAAGCATGTGCAAGGCCTTCTATGATATTAAACAAATGGATGGTCCTTGTCCTCAGGGGGCTTGTAGTCACCTTGAAGTCAGTAAATGAGCTAGCTCTCCTTGAGAGGCATGAGCACGAATGCCAGGAACTGAATCTCCGCTTTGTGCCATAATTAGTAAATGGGGTTGGAAAGAGAAACTAGAAGAGGATCCCCAAACCAGCAGTCGAAGAGGTAAGAGGAGAACAGGTGTGAAAACCAGCTGGAAGAGGAGGCGGCAACCAGAGCCGTGGGCTGAGCTGGCAGAGGAGGAAGAATGAGAAAAGCCATAAGGAAGAATCTGGTGGCTTAGGACAGATCCATGACAAGGGAACAGAAGAGACGGAAGCCAGTGCTATGAGCAAGAGCCAAAGATGGAGAAATGTGACCGCAATGGTAGGCTGTTCTTTGCTCTATTAATTAATTTATATTTTGCCTTGTTCCTGAAAGGATTTCAGGAGGCTTATGCGGACTCAAGTATACAGCAGGAAACATAAATTAAAAGAAGGATGAAAGGAGAACACAAAGGTGGTGCTCCACAATGAAGCAGGAATGTGGCTCAGTGTGTGCGCAGCTTGGGCCTCACCCAAATCAGGGAGTTAAATCAAACAAAATGAACTAAACAGCTGCAGAGGACAATTTAATCCCCTTAGGTAGCTCTCACTCTCCTTACTCTTGCTGTTATCTCGGGTTTTTTCCATTTCAAAGTCCAAGCTGGGCCCATGTGTCATTATTTACGGAGTTTCTGCTATTTAAAAGGCATCTTTAGGGGCACCTGGGCGGCTCAGTTGGTTAAGTGTCTGACTCTTGGTTTTGGCTCAGGTCGTGATCTCAGGGTGGTGGGAGGGAGCCCCGAGTTGGGCTCCGAGCTCAGCAGGGAATCTGCTTGAGATTCTCTCTCTCCTACTCCTTCTCCCTCTGCCCCTCCCGCAGCTCAATCTCTCTCTTTCTCTCTCTAAAATAAAATAAAAGGCATCTTTAGTCAAAAGATGGACAGAATCAGGGGCACCTGGATGGCTCAGTCATTAAGCGTCTGCCTTCGGCTCAGGTCATGATCCCAGGGTCCTGGGATGGAGCCCCGCATCAGGCTCCTTGCTCCACGGGAAGCCTGCTTCTCCCTCTCCCACTCCCCTTGCTTGAGTTCCCTCTCTCGCTCTCTCTCTCTCTGTCAAATAAATAAATAAAATCTTTAAAAAAAAAAAAGGATGGACAGAATCAATGTCTTCATGGAAACTCATCACCACCACCAAAATGACAACTCAAAGTTTACGCCCCTCAGGTGGTCACTACTGTGAAAACCAAGGGTGGCACATTCTGGGGTAATATACAGTCCCTTAGTAACCAGATGGGATGGAAAGATGGAGTTGTTCCAAGTCTAAGTGAACAATCTGAACTTAGAGCAAAGAAGAAGGAAAGCCATGGTAAGAGCAGGGCATGGCCACGTTTATCACATGGCTCCCGGCCGTTGTCCGCCCGACCACTCTGCAAAACCCTCCCAAAGCCTGGCCTCGGTTCACTTCTCCATGGCGCCCAGGGGTGCTCGGTTCATAGAAGGTGCTCAGTCACTGCTTGCGCAACACCTCCACGTTGATCAGTGGAAAGCGAAGTATGCCTTTTGGCTCCAATTGGTGTTTACGTATTTTGGCTATTGGAACTAAGCATGTAACCTGTCTGGGCCTCAGTTTTCTGATTTGCGAGAGGAGTGTGTATGAAGCAGCTTGCTAACTACCACCCGACCTTCATGCTCATCTTTGTTATGATGTTTCCGAGATTAATACCCCTCCCCCAGCCTCACAGCTGCACTCTCAGGATTTGCAGTCTGACACGATAGAGAATTCTGGCTTATACTCTAAAAGCCTCATTTAATCTTAGACTTGGGAAGAACATAACCCTGGTGACATCTCACTAGTCCTGAAGGTCAGCCTTGCGACAGCAGATTAACCACAGGGTAACTAAGAACTGGCTTGGGACGGGGAACCTCAGTTTGGAAGCTTTGCTTTAAATGACTTGTTACCTGGAAATATCTAGAGAAGAGCAGGTATGGTCCATCTGTAGGGCCTGGGTCATGTGTGGGGCTTCACCACTTCATGAAGTGACTTTGAGAAGCAAATGAAAAAACATTGCTGTTACTTATTACATCCATGCTTTGAAAACTCCTCTGATATCTTTGTTTTTGTTTAAATGTTACAAAATAGAGTATATCGTTAATAAGTGATAAGAAAAATATATTGGTACTTTTTTAAATTGAAGGACTTTAAAAATAACACTGATCAATTCTGATTTTTATGAATAATAAGGTTAACCAATATTATAATATTATTATAATAGAAGATTTTTTTCATCTGAGGAATGTAAGTATTTATTCTTCCAGGCCCTCTGAACAAAAGGATTCACAGAGTATCCTTCACATAAGGTATCACCCTAGTGTTTATAAAATATGATTCGATACACAGAATTAGAATTCAAATACATATGTGCTTAGCACAATGTCCCAAAGTGAAAGAATAACTCAATGTACTGTCCTCAATACCGTGGGGATGCTATTTACATGACCTATGGAAAACCACCTGACCACATGAGAGAGCTTGACCTTAAATGCCCAGCTATTCAATGTCAAAAACACCACCACCAATACCATTTTCAGAATCAACCCTCACCACAGATTATTATATGCCCTATAGAAGCCCCAAATTTTCTTAAGAGAATTTTCACAGTCCTGAAGGGGAATATCTCTCAAGCTCCCTACTTAAATAGATACCACTAACCTTGCGTACACACACACACACACACACACCCCGCCAACATTAGGGAACGACCAAAACCAACTTAAAGCTGGAATGAGCTCTCTGTTATATGGAGACTCAGCCAGCCATTTAGGAACCAGACGAAGAATATTGGGCATCTGTTAAATGAAGCCTGTATACTCACCAGTCCCCTCAATGCTTATTCAAGATACTGTTAACTTCCAGCAAAGTTATTCCATGCTTGGTCGGGTGCAGTTTTTAATGCATGCAAACAGACTTTTCAGTCTTTCCTGTTCACCCTGATTTGCCACTAGCTGGTGGCTCCCGCTCTGTGTAAGTAACAGTCTGCTAGCAGGCCAGAGATGAAGTCATCGTCCTGACTTTATGAGCTCTTGCAGCTGCACACTATCCTAAGAGACACTCACTGCCTTCTGGAGTAGGAAAATGTGCCTGCAGAGCTTCAGGCTACAGTTCTTCAGGTGCCAGGGAGCAGCCTTCTTTTCCAGAAGGAAAAGAACCTTCGCCTTCTAAAAGGTTAGTCTCCAGGCCTCCAGGCCAGTGGGGTGGTCTGACACCCCTCTGGAGCTTTCCTTCAGCCCCTGCCCTCCCTGCACGGTTGTTGAGGCAAAGTGAGAGCTCGTTCCATCTGTGTCCTATTATTTCCTCTATGTTGAGCCGAATGGGGCCAGGTTCCCATTGGATTAATATTCAGATGAGGGTTCCCATAGTTTTAGAGACTTTGATTTCTCCTGGGCTATTCTGTACCCTCTGTTGGAAGGCAATAAAGAAGCCTATTTTTCTCTGTCTTTGAAATTCGTCAATTTCTGTAAGGCACTGAACAAAGTGATTCCATGTAGCAAAAGAATGGGGGAAAGAATTCATTTAGCGAAAGAATGGGATGTGAGGAGTGAGGGGGATGAGGGTAAAGGAAGAGAATGACGAAAGTCATCTTCATAATATGACATAAAAGATTGTAAAATGTTTGATGGAGAGCTATTTCTTTACGCCGTATCTGGCATTTATTTAATATGGATGTATGAGTATATAGCTATTAACATTTAGTTGATTGTAATATACTAATGTAATTAAAATTAATAATTTTAAAATATACTTACAGAATAGGGATTTTTAAAAGATTTTATTTATTTATTTGAGAGAGAGAGAGCATGTGCACGAGTCAGGGGAGGGGCAGTGGGAGAGGGAGAATCTCAAGTAGACTCCCTGCTCAGCATGGAGCCCAGCCCAGGGCCGGATTTCACGACCCTGAGATCATGATCTGAGCCGAAATCAAGAGTTGAACGCTTAACTGACTGAGTCACCCAGGCGCCCCTAGAATATGGATTTTAAAAACAATTACATACTTTCTCTATTGCCTGTATACTAAAAGGACGGCATATTTACAGAAATCTTTAGATGTTTTCCCTAAGTCAGCGTGCTCCCTCCCCTCATACTTCTCCAGGGTCTAATTGTCTGGGGCAAATCTCTTTCAACTACAACCCTCCTAGACAGAGTTGAGAAAGAGGAAGTGGATAGTCCAGCATTCTCTGGTTTGGAAAACTCGGACTGATGTGTGTGACAGGTAAAGCTAACTCCCCCTTGCCTTCTTCTCTTGAGTCTGGGTGCAAAGACCGTGGAAGAAGGAATCAACCAAAATTTATCTGAGAGCTTGTATGACCATTCCATCTCATCCTCTAAATCATTAGTAGAGTATAAAGAAGTGTGCTTTGGGGAATATTTTTTATTCCATTAAAAAAGAGCACAGACAAGGATGCACTTACTAGATTTATTGTGAAACAGAGGACTGGTAACTGTGGTGGGTAGGCAGGAAGGGGGTTTGTTGGGAACATTCAGGTCCTAGGTGGAAATGTTTCTTGAGGAGGGAAAACTGGCTCTGCTACTTACTGGCTGTGTGACCTTGGGCAAATTCCTTAACCTCTCTGAGCTTTAGTTTGCTCAACTATACAAATGGGAATTTTAAAAAATTATTATTTTTATTTTTTATTAACATATAATGTATTATTTGTTTTGGGGGTACAGGTCTGTGATTCATCAGTCTTACACAATTCAAAGCACTCACCATAGCACATACCTCCCCAGTGTCCATCACACAGCCCCCCCAGCTCTCCCACCCCCCTCCACTCCAGCAACCCTCAGTCTGTTTCCTGAGATTAAGAGTCTCCTATGGTTTGTCTCTCTCTCTGCTTTTGTCTTGTTTCATCTTTTCCTCTCTTCCCCTATGATCCTCGGCCCCCTTTCTCAAATTCTGCATATCAGTGAGATCACATGATACTTGTCTTTCTCTGATTGACTTATTTCGCTTAGCATAATACCCTCTAGTTCCATCCCTGTCATTGCAAATGGCAAATATCATTTTTTTGATGGCTGCATAATATTCCATTGTGTGTGTGTGTGTGTGTGTGTGTGTGTGTGTTTGTGTGTTTATTTTCTTTATCCATTCATCTGTCGATGGACATCTAGGCTCTTTTCAGTTTGGTTATTGTGGACATTACTGCTATAAACATTGGGGTGCAGGTGCCCCTTTGAATCACTACATTTGTATCTTTGGGGTAAATACCTGGTAGTTCAATAGCTGGGTCATAGGGTACCTCTGTTTTCAACTTTTTGAGGAACCTCCATACTGTTTTCCAGAGTGGCTGCACCAGCTTGCATTTCCACCAACAGTATAAGAGGGTTCCCCTTTCTCCGCATCCTCGCCAACATCTGTCATTTTCTGACTTGTTAATTTTAGCCATTCTGACTGGTGTGAGGTGGTATCTCATTGTGGTTTTGATTTGGATTTCCCTGATGCCGAGTGATGTTGAGCACTTTTTCATGTGTCTGTTGGCCATCTGGATGTCTTCTTTGGAGAAATGTCTGTTCATGTCTTCTGCCCATTTCTTGATTGGATTCTTTGTTCTCTGGGTGTTAAGTTTGATAAGTTCTTTATAGATTTTGGATACTAGTCCTTTATCTGATATGTCATACAAATGGGAATTTTTACTTTACAAACTTTTCATGAGGATTACATTAAATGGTATAGGAGAAAGTGTGCTTCAGAGTAGACACTCAGTCTTAATCTGTTTCTTCATGATCCTTATCCTGAGTATACAGTTCCAAAGCACATTTCCAAATATTTAGTATTGCAAAATAATCCACTGTATGATTACATACCATCTGAACAAAACATACAAAAGAAAGTAAATAAAAATGGGGGAAAATAATGGCATTTCCTGCTTCCTCATAAACTAGAAATAAAAAGTTGGCTGAATTTTCATGTATCCATAAAATCAGCATTAAAAATCAGATAAAGAAAAAAAAATGTCAGTTGTATCTTTTTTGATGAAACTCTTTAAGTGTTAGAGGAAATCTGCCAGAACAGCAAAGCGGATTTTGCCTAGTTAGTACTGGGCATTGCATGGGGGCAAGGAGGCTTCTGAAATACGGGTTATGAATTCCTTGGTAATGAACTCTTGGCCAGATGTGTTTCAAATTCAGAATTTTTCAGATTTTAGAAAGGTAACATGGTGAAAATACTGTATATTACATAACACTCCGGGTCTGGGGCTATTACTATGTCTGCAGTGAAATAGAAGAATATTCATACTAAGTGGGATACATAGAAACCCATAAAGTGTTTCAGCTTCATTTAGATATGTCCAGCTTGGAAACAACCTTTTTTTTCTTTGCTCAGATTTGGGGAATTTTTAAATTGTTTTTTAAGAGATTGGGGATTTAATGCATTTCCCTTGGATTTTGTGTACCCCTTAACCCATCCCTTCCTATTCAGGGCCCACAGCGGCTGAGGAGAGACTGGGTGGTAGTGGGTTCAGACCCTGTCTTTTATTGCACCCAGACCCCCTGCTCCCTCTGACCCCCAGGCCCTGCTGCTGAGCTCGGCCCAAGCACTGAAGCCGTCTTTACTCATGATGCCCTGTGGTCTCTCCCTGAAATCAAACATCAACCCAGACCTGTTCCCACCCCGTCTACCCCTCATGTCTATATTTCATTTATACATAGCTCAAGGGCTCTGTCCTGGGACTCCCAACATCCAGGAAGTATTCTGTGGCTGCTAAGTGATTTTTGGTCTGCACAGCAAACCTCTGGGGTTGGGGTGGGAAGCAGCTTACGTCATCAGCTTTCATCTTCTAATCCCAGCTCCAGGATTTCCAAGAATCTTTATATATAAGTTTTGGGGTGTACAATGTATGCCCTCAGGCTACACTCAGATTGCAGGAATAAAATAGTAGTGTCTTTATTAACTGATGACTTGATCTGGGTTTTCTCACAAGCTCCCTACTCTGCTGGGTAGAAATGGGGGTTGAATAAATTTAGTCCACTTTGATCAGCTCTTCCATACTGTGGGCAGTCTGTCCACGCAGTCCTTTATGGGTCTGTGTACTCAGTTTTTCAGACCTCTTCATCATCTACTTCTTGTCCCTGAGCTAGCAGAGTATGAGGGATGCTTACTGTGGGCTTAAGGCAGTGGAGCGACAGGTCCTCAGAGCTCTGAGAAGTCCTCCGGCCCCTCTGGATTTTGCAGTGTCCCTTGTCAGTCTTGTTGCTGCCCACCTGGCTGGCCTTTGCAGTTGACGTTGGCCACTGGTATAACCCATGGTCTAGTTTCTCTCAGCCTGGTCCAGAATATTGGTGTTCCATGGCTGGGCTGGCCTCATTTCACCTTTCACTGATTCTGTGGACCTCTCTGGGTGTAGGTGATTCAGCCTTAGCCTCAGCTGTGAAAGTCACTTCACCCCTCTTCATGGTGCCTGATGGCAAACCATAGCTCTCACACGGTTGCCTTCAAAGATCCCTTCAAGTGCATGCAGGGGCTTCAGGGCCCTATCTACAACACAAGGTATGGAGAAGACCACTAGCGAGCAACCAAAAGCTGTCCTCCCTTTGTTCCATAATGATAGACTTATACCTGGGCAAACATGGCTGTTACACTCATTTCCCAGCATTCCTTGTGGTTAGATTTGGTCAGGTGACCAAGCTCTGGCCAATGAACTGTGAGTAGAGGTGATGTCCATCACTTTTTTTTTTAAAGATTTATTTATTTGAGAGAGAGAGAATGAGAGAGAGAGAGAGCACATGAGAGGGGGGAGGGTCAGAGGGAGAAGCAGACCCCCTGCTGAGCAGGGAGCCCGATGCGGGACTTGATCCCGGGGCTCCAGGACCTGAGCGGAAGGCAGTCGCTTAACCAACTGAGCCACCCAGGTGCCCCAATGTCCATTACTTTTGAGCCAGAGTCTTATGACAGGTGTCTCTACCCTCTCTTTTCCCTTCCTACCACATGAAACCTAGACATGGCAGTCACCCCATGGCAATCACCTACAGTTGATGACAGTGCTCTGGGCTCTCTGGTGGAGCAACTATTAGGAAAGGTATTTGAGTCCCTAAATGAAGAGCTGACCACCGGCCTGGAAACTCACCTCAGATTATTCGAAGGGAAAACTTTTTTCCTTCTAATGACCCTACAGTTGAGCCCCTTGGTGAAAGCAGCAGTTTTCCAACAGCTGCTGAGAGGAACTAATTGCAGGTAGGGAAAGCCACATCCGGTCTTACACTAAGTAACTAAAACGTACTACTCAGGCAAAAGTCCTCTATCCTTGGAGTTCCTCTCATCCTAGCTGACATACCCTCTGTCTTGTAGCAGGGAGACTGAGCTCCTCACATCCAGACTTTCTCCCTGACTCTCTCCATAGTTTATAAGCGCTTGGATATGGGCTTTGGACGATTTCCCTTCTTGCAGTTTATAAAATAAATAAGTCCTGGGGACATAATGTACAGCATGGTGACAATAGCTAAAAATACTGTATTGCATATTTGAAAGTTGGTAAGAATAGCTCTTACAAGTTCTCATGACAAGGAAAAAAAATTTGTAACTATGTAGGTGACGGATGCTACCTAGACTTATTGTGGTGATCATTGTGCAATATACGCAAATATTGAATAATTATGTTGTACACCTGAAACTAATATAACATACGTCGATTATATCTCAATAAAAAAAAATCATCCCTCTCTGAACAAAACCTGGCTTTCATGCTAGTTGTCCACAAAATCCTATTTTGACTCATGAACATGGAAATGCAAAAGAGAAATGCTCATTAATAGGTTTTAAAATGTTACCTTTCATTACAAATACCAAAAAAAGAAATGGATTTATAAGATATTTATAGTTGTTTCTAACTGTATGACAAATTTATGTGATTTTTAAATCTTCTTATTTTTGATTTTTATTTTCTGACCTTTCTATGATGAACATATACTACTTGGTTAAAATTTTTTAAAACAATAAAAGTTATTTTTAAAAATCTGCCTGTAGCACTATGAGTTGGGAAAAGGCAAATTACAGTCTCTGTGGGAACGAAGTTAAACTTGTCAGAGCAGTTAAATTAATTAGGTCTTAACTGACATTTAACAGCCAGGGTGGCAGGTCTGATATAACTTAGCAAGGACTTAGAAAATTAGGGATAATAGTGTGCAGATTGTATTCCTGCAAGGCATGCTCGACTCAGTGCAGCGAGCTGAGTTCTTAAGGGGAAATACTGCAGCGAGCAGAGTTCCTAAAAATGCTTCTGCATTTTTGTTTGTTCTTTTTTCTGGAGAGAGAGATGCATGAGTGAAATATCTAAGATGAGACACACACCCATTTTTGTTGGCATTCCCCCTTCACATATTATGACAAGGCAATGACTGCAAACTTTGCTGGAATATTTCATGGATGGGTCATTGTAAAGAAATCCTATAGCACTTTTTTCCCATAACAAAGAGGGACATAGAGCTCTGTTCTTTGGCAAGTAAGTTTCCTTGAAAAAACAAAATATAAGAGATAGATTTATAATGTCCAGGAGAAAAGAGGAACTTCAGAGTTTCTGCGAGTGGGAGGCTAACTCCCAAACTGGAGGGAAGAGAGGGGCCTCATTGCCATCACAGTGGGCCTGCTTGGCCCGGCCTGGGGACAGAGCTGGGTGAGGGAGGGAGTCAGAAGACAAAGCGGAGGGACCAAGCACACCTTGAAGAGTCATCTGAAGGAAAGTGCAGGTGACATGTCCCAAGCAAGAAACTTTTTAAAAAATTTATTTTATTTATTATGTTATGTTAATCACCAGACGTTACATCATTAGTTTTAGATGAAGTGTTCCATGATTCATTGTTTGTGCATAACACCCAGTGCTCCATGCAGAATGTGCCCTCCTCAATACCCACCACCAGGCTAACCCATCCTCCCACCCCCCTCCCCTCTAGAACCCTCAGTTTGTTTTTCAGGGCCCATCGTCTCTCATGGTTCATCTCCCCCTCTGATTTCCCCCCCTTCATTCTTCCCCTCCTGCTATCTTCTTCTTCTTCTTCTTTTTTTAACATATAATGTATTATTTGCTTCAGAGGTACAGATCTGCCCAAGCAAGAAACTTAAAGACATCAGGGAAAGAAAATGTCCACGGGAAATTCTAAACTCTTATTTTTTTGCTTTAGGTAGGTCTGGAGGGAGCATCTTGCCCCTTGCAGAAGGGAAGTGAACAGAAATAGCCCCCATCTCCAGAATGCAGGCAAAATGGAACTTACTAGGCAGATTTCATTTTTCACTGTGGAAACCTCCACAGCCGTCAGACAGGGAGTCAAAATACAGCAGGGCCGGGGCTGGGGGCTGGAGTGGGGGGACTTGCCAAACACTTCTAGGGCAAAGGTTTCTTTCTGCAGTTCTCCCAGTCCCAGACTATTACCTGTCTGCTGCCTTCTGGGCTGGGTTTAATCTCTTCCAGCTGCGCTGGCTCCTCCCCGTCTGGCCTTCCTGCCCTCCACCTCTCCTGGAGGAAAAATTAAGTTTCGCACTGAAATCCCCCCTTAGGACTGGGGATCCTGAGCAGGAGCCTTGCCACAATATCCATCTCCAGCAACAGATGACAGGCTGGCTCGCCTCACATGGGGTGTCTCCTTTCTGCCCCGTGGCTAAGCTCTTCTCCCTGCCCCTAATCAGTTCCAGTTAAGCACGCAAAGGAAAAGGTACCAGGGCAGCTCCACGGCAGGGAACCCCTCCCCTCAAAATCCCACCCTGGTCCCACCCGAATCCTCCCAATTCCTTGTTAGGGATTGACTCGTTAGGGCTAAATTAACCCTCTCTAGGCTGCCACCTTTGGAAATACCCATCTTTCTGCTGGAGTGGCTGGGATCTCTATCAAATCAATTCAACACAAAGCCTTGGTGATGTGCGGGGACTGAAAGTCTGTGGCGAGAGTGGGAATTGGGGGAAATTGGTCCCTGACTGATCGCTGCGTACCCTACCCTCATATGTATAGACATCACTCATCAGCCATAGAGCAGATCTCCTGCCGGAGAAGCTAAGACTGAGCCTTCAGCATCCTCCACACAGCAGGCCAGGTAGCCACTACAGCCTGGAGAAAATTGACAGACTTGGTGAAATCTCCTTGCCATCTCTGGGGTAAAACATAGGATGCATATTGAGCAGGAGTGAGCAATGAGTCTGGGTCGGTGGGCAGGGATTGCCTGCATCAGGGATTCTCAAACTTGGCATGACATCAAAATGGCCTGGAGAGCTTGTTAATACACAGATTTCCAGACTGCATCACCAGAATTCCTGTTTCAGCAGGGCTGGGATGGAGGCCCAGGGGATGCTACTCCTGATCTGGGGACCACACTTAGGAACCACTGGTCTACATCATACCCAGGCACTTGGTATTCATCAGGCAGTGTAGGATCCTTGCAGGATGTTAATCTAGGTGGGAGGGGGTTATGGGCTCAGGTTGATATTTCCCGAAGCTCAGACTGCCCTAGTGTGGAGGATTGCCTTGGAGAGACTGCGGCTGGGCGCAGGAAGGCTAAACAGAGGCTGGTGGCATGCTCCTGATCGTGTCCACGATGAGGTATTTTGTGTCATCCTACAGAATGAGATCTTGGCAGCAAAATGGCCCTGGGCCACCTCCAGGAGCCCGAGAAAGGTAGAAAGTTGAGAAAGATGGTTTAGAAGAAACCACTAATAAGAGAGAAGGGCACTCAAAGACAAGTGTTGGCCATTTCCCAATTTTGCCAAGCTCCAGTCCAGTTCCCAGAACAGAGATTGTGCCCTCGCAGGGGGGGTCTCCCACAGTGACACCAGGCAGACCTGCTAACTACATAGGGCTGGCTCTCTCCCTCCCTCACTCCCTCCCTCCTTCACTGCCCTGCTGGGAGACTCTATTCTATTGGGGAGAGCTGCTTGGAGAACAGGTGGTGATAATTACCAGGAGACCAGCAGTTTCCCTGCCTCATCTTTCAATGTGTCAAAAAGACTGACCTAGGGAATTATGGAGTGTGGGGAGCTTTCTTGATTTGTTCAGTTCAGTAATATTTGGCAGAGCCTGGGGATTCTGACTTAGTGTCTGATGCATAATTTTGGAAGGACATTAAAAATTATCTAAACTCTACTAAGTACTTTCCTAAGGAGGGTTACTAGCATACACATAGTAAAAGAGAATTCAGAATTTTGTTACACGTTCCAGATGTGTAAGTGAAGCTACACCAGAATCTGGACAAGTAATAATATTTCTTACAAATGGCATCATGTCAGATCCTTGCTCATCAACTGTCAGGAGATTCACATGACTTTGGATGTCTCTTGACTCACCTACAGTCGACAAAATTGGTCAGACTGGCCTACTCTGAATTTGCTCTGTGCATTTTCATGCCTGGCTCTGCCCAGACAGCCATAGACAATGTGTAAATGAACGCCAGTGTGACTGTGTTCCAATAAAACTTTATTTATGGACACTGAAATTTGAATTTCATAGACTTTTTACATGTCATGAAATATTATTCTTCTTTTGATTTTTTTCTTAACCATTTAAAAGTCATTATGACCCCTGGTCTAAGCTAATCATTACCCTTGCCAATGGCTGGTTTCGACCAGAACATGTGATACAACTTGGGCAGCAGGATGTGAGATGAAGTCTGCTGGGAATCTTCTGGAAAAGACTTCCTCACACTTTAAAAATAGGCATGGAAGACATAATCTCCTTTCTGTTTCTGGATGGTGTCTAGCATGGATATGGCTGCTGGAAATCCAGGGGCCATCTTGTCACCAGCTGGGGAGTTGGGCTAAGGTCAAAGCCGTCATGCTGATGCTGGCCAAGCTGAAGGATGGAAAAAGCCTGGGTCCTTGATGAAGTCTTTGAGCCACATTTCACCCTGGAATGGCCCTACCTACAGTCTTCTTGTTCTGGGAGTTTATAAATATTTCTGTTGTTCCAGCAGTGGAGGTAGAGTTTCCCGTTAAACTGTAGCTGAAAGCAGCCTCATCTGTGAACACCATAGGCCACCATGACTGGAAGTTTCCATAGTTCCTCATGATTGGAGTGAGTGGCAAAGCAGAATACCCAGTGAACAGTCAAGAATCTCACTTTATATTTCCTCTCACCTTGCTTGACTACACTCTCAATACACCACTTGATTGATTGCTCTTCACTCCCACACCTCTAAACCCCAACTCCTTAATATTCTTCTCATTGTCCAGCCACTGCAACATTTATGTTTTTAGTTCCTGCTATAGCCAAAATATTCCCTGAGATTGCTCCAAATGTGCATCTGAAGAACTTTCAGAAAGGGGCTCAGCATGACCACTGGTCTCTCCCCAACTCACTCACCAAATACAGCGCAGAGTACTCCCTCTTGTGATCTGTGGCTTTAATCAACTTTCCCTCTGTCCTTGCAGCCTCACAGCATGATTCATTCACCTCTTGAGTTAAACTTCTCTTCCCAGAGTTCCAGCCACCCTCTACCACACCCCTCCACTCAAGGCCACTCTCCTTTGCTTCTCCCCATGCCCTCGGGTGCTTGAGTGGAAAGGCAGGGAGCTGTTGTCAAAGTCTGACCACAAGACGTGGCACAGACCCACAGCCCAAGGAAATAGCCTTGATGCGACCTCAGACGCAGAAGCCGATCTGGTTAGCGGGGGTTCTTCCCCATCCACATTTCAGGCATCTACTCAGCCAGCTGACCGCATTTTCCCACCAGCAGCAGCAAATCCTTATTCCTCTTCTCACTTGCTGCTTTTGTCTCTGTCTCCTCGGTATTTATTTTCTTTGCCTACACATTTTGTTTTTCTTTCAGGGGACCCTTACCTAGACTTGCCATATGGTTCTCCTTTCAACAAAGTGGGGAGTGTGCAGAGGCAGCTGCTGGGGTCCCTGCACATGATTGTCTATGCACGGGCCCCTTGGAGCTCGAGCTGCCGCCCGGCAGAGAGGGGCTAAGCCCCAGCTGTGGAGAGGAAAAGTCCAAGGCAGGCCACGCACCCCATTAGTTCATTTTGATTAGTTTCTTTTATACAGTCATTAGGAGTGGTGAACAGTGATAGATGAGGTAGCCCTGAGTTTTTTATCCCCTGAATTATAGACAATTTGGCAAGATCAGATAAACCAGGGAGAGAGCACACAGAAACTGACATGTAAATAACCAAGTTGACTTGTAAGATTGTGTAAGGTTGCCTGAAATCCCAATTCCACAGCCCTTCCTCATTTTTCCTGCAAAGCTTTGAGGGCTTACGCTTTGACAGGCTTCTTTGCCTTTTGGCTCCTTGTCCATTTGTGCCATTTCTTCTTCTATCAACCTGGGTTGAGACCCAGGGCAGCTGTTCACCAGGAGGCAGAACCAGGTTGGATGCCACACACAGGTGCCCTGTCCACAGGCAGGGTGGCAACTAGAGCTGGCTCCAGCTCAGGTTTCTGAGGAAAACCCAGAGGGAGGGGTCTTAAGTCCTCCACCCCGAGGGTACACCATTTTGTCTTTGTTTGACCCAGGGGGCTTCCTTTTCTAACTTGTACAAAAGTGTCAGGTACATTAGCTGAGGGTCCAACACTGACCTTTGCCCTTCACTGATTCCCTGGAGGGAATGCCAGACCTCCCTGAGCGTCTAGGCAACTAAAGGTTTGGGCTGGGGTGGGAGGTCATTTTGTACAGTGCGCACCTCTCATTCTTTTGTTTTGCCTCCTTTGTCCCCATCTCTTATCCTTGTCCAGGAGCTTAGAGTCACCCCTGTTGTTTGAATATGCTCCAGTGAGTTATCCAAGTATTTCTACCAAATAAATGCAAAGCTCTCCCTACAGTGATATCTAGGGAGTAACATTTTCTTTATCTCAATGTGTTGGCGATGACCAGAGCAAAGCAGCGCATCTTCGCAAAGCTGGAATACACTGCAGGTACGACATCGCTCGACACTGTTGGTTGTCGAGGTAGAACTGGTGAGTTCTGGAGAACACAACCCAATTATTACCCCCTCGCGCTCTTCCAACTTGTTCTGTGGGATTATGTTTTTCTCAGATCTCGTGATGTATCTGTTTATTTTCATTCGAAGAATGGTAGCACTTTTATGGTTAAACTGTTTAGTCACATAAGAGTGGAAACTTTCTTTCCTTTGAAGTGAAGACTCCCCGCCTTTTACCTGCCCCCCCTCCCACCCCCACAGGCCTGCTTGATGAGGTTCACCTGCCAATGCTCTGCACCCCACCCCCAAGTTGCCCTGGGTCCTCTAGGACCGAAGCAGAGCAGGTGGGAAAGTCAAAGACGGGAGAGGGGTGTTTGCCCGGCACCCATGTAATCTGGTGTTGGTTCCCTCAGGCCCTGGCAGAAGTAGAAAGCTGAGTTTCTTTTTTGTGTATTTGGTTTCTGCTTTGATGATCGTTTCCTCAATTATGAGATCATGAGCTCTTCAAGGATATAGTTTGAGTAATAGATCCATATTGAACACGAATACTTGAAGAAATGTGTGCTGGAGAGATGTTAAAAAGGTTCTAATAGACTATTAACATGTAAAGAAACAGAACATAAAATGGGTGAAGGGGGTCAATGGTTAAAAAAAAAAGACTTGGGGTAGGGCCCCAGTCATCCGCTTCACTGCATCTCAGCGGATCACCTGCTGTGGGCAGGCGCTGCCCTGGGCATTCAACGTCATTTCACCATACGAGCTATTTGACAAATGGTCGGAGGTTCTGACTCTAGGGAACATGGAGCAGAGCAGATCTTGCTTTGCTTTACACACAAAGTGAAGACACCAGTAAGAAGCGGCACCTAAGCAAGGACAGGAGAGTATAAAGCTGAGTTTCTTTGAGCTTGATGGGTGTTCAAAGCTTTTCCTTATTTGTTTTTGAAATGCATCTGTGGGCCCTGATTCCCCTTGCTAAGCCCCCCAACTGCAACTTGAGCTAGTTGCTGACGATCCCCTGTCAGCTTTGCATCAGATGGTACCTCTCCCACCTCCTTTCTGTTGTGCCTTCCTTCCTTCATCAGGGTCCATTCTGAAGTGACTACGGGTCTGCTCTCTCTCCCAGGTGGCCCAGATTTGGGGCAAGAGAACAGCATCTTTTGCTCTGACAGTAGCCTGAGCACAATCCTCATCCCTGCTGTTTCTCCCTTCCCCGCCCCACCGTGCCTCGGCCAGGTCTTCCTGAGCAGTCATTTTCCCAGCCTGGGTCCACTGTGTCCCCCAAGCTCTCTTGATGCTGCTTGATAACTTTATCTAACACATAGTGGCTTTGGCTGTTTTTAACTTGTTCTTATAGAAATCTCAAAATTTGAAAGTAGAGAGATTAGTTTAATAAGCCTATAATAAACCCATAAACCAATCACCCAGCTTAACAATGATTAATTCAGAGCCAATCTCTTTTCATCTGTACACATCTGTACACACCCTCTCTGCTCTTCCATAAACACCAGACTACATTTCAAAGAGATTATAATTTTTACATGAAATCCTTTGGTAAGCAGTATCTCTAAATTCTAAGAGCTTTATTTAAAAAAAATAACATGTACAACCAGTGCGTGGTATATTAATAATATCTTAATACCATCAAATAGACAATGTTCAAATTTTCTTTTCTCATCATTTTTTTGTTTTGTTTTTTTAAAAGACTTTTTTAAAGAGAAGTTTTAAATTCACAGCAAAGTTAAGAGGAAGATACAGAGATTTCCCATATGGCCCCTGCCCCTGCACAGCCTCCCCCATTATCAAATTCCCCCACATAAGTGGTACACTTGTTACAACTGATGACCCTATATTGACACATAATAGTCAGCCCAAATCCATAGTCTGCATTAGAGTGCACTCTTGGTGCTGTGCATTCTATACATTTGGCCAAATGTGTAATGACATGTATCCACCATTATAGTATCATACAGAGTATTTTTACTGCCCCCCAAATCCCCTGTGCTCTGCCTAGTCATCCCCCAACCCCCAACCCCTAGCAACAACTGTTCTTTTTACTATTTCCATAGTTTTGCCTTTTCATCATCATTTTTTTTAAACAGCTCGTTTGTCAAATCAGGATCATTTTTCCCCTTAAGATTTATTTCTTGGGGGTGCCTAGGTGGCTCAATTGGTTAAGCAGCTGCCTTTGGCTCAGGTCATGATCTCTGGGGTGCTGGGACTGAGCCCTGCACCAGGTTTCTTGCTCAGTGGGGAGTCTGCTTTTGCCTCTCCCTCTGCCCTTCCTCCCACTTGTGCTCTGTCTCTCTCTCTCTGTCTCTCTTTCTCTCTCTCTGTCTCTCTTTCTCTCTCTCTCTCTCTCTCTCTCTCTCTCTCGCAAATAAATAAATAAATAAATGAAATCTTTAAAAAAAAAAAGATTTATTTCCTGAAGGTGCAGGGTCATTTATCCTACAGAATTTCCTATGAATTGTTGCTGGTTGTATCTCTGTTTAATCAGTTTTTAACAACATTTCTTATGGTCCTCATAATAATGGTCATCATTTCTGTATAATTTTTTTTTGGTCAAGGCCAGAAAATGTGTATTTAACAAAATACCTCAGAGGGGAAGGGAATGTTGCTGGAGGCTGGGAAGATGGTGGATTAGGAGGACCCCAAGCTCACTTGTCCCATGGATACAACTAGATAACAGTCATGTCAGCATAAATAACCCAGAAAGCAACCCTAAGACTGGCCAAACAAACTTCACAGCTAAAGGTAGAGAAGAGGCCACATCAAAGAGGTAGGAAGGGGGGAGACGTGGTTTGGGAGCAAGACAGACTGTGGCCCAGAGTTGGGAGAGAGCCAGGGGTGCAGAGAAGGGTGAGAAATAGACTATCACATCGGGGAACCCACACAGGGAAAATGAATCCCCGTAACATTTGGCTTTGAAAATGAGAAGGGCTGAATTTCATGAGTTCTTACAACCAGCAGGACTTAAAGCCTGGAATTTTAAAAATCAGTGATCTTGGCTCTGAGAGAGCCCAGAGGGTATTAGGAAGCTGAGTCCCTGTCCTTCAAGAGATAGCATAACAAACATCCCTCAGAGATACAGACAGCATAGAAGCAGCAGTTTGAAAAATGTCTGGGGCGTATGTGAGGAAGAGTTATTTACTCATTTCAGAGCATGCCCCAGAGAAACAGTGATCGCAGGGAGACCTCTCCAGGAACAAAGGGCCTGGCAGACACCGTGTCCCTCCCCCGCACCGCAACATAAACACACGGCCACCTGCGGGAACCAGCATGGTGCCAACACTCGCTACCTAATTTGCTTACACCAAGCCCCACTCCCTTATGCCTCACGGGATCTGCCCTTTCCAGTCATGCTTGCTTAAGTCCCAGCACTGTGGGTACCCCCCCACACCCCCTGCCAGAAGACCAGCATAAACCCCACCAAGACCACATCTCCAACCTGTGGGTTTTGTAGGGCCTTGGCTCTGGAGGTGGTGGTGTCAGCAGATCTCATTTCACAAACAGACCAGTGCACATCTTGTTAAAATTCACCGCCCCCCCCCCCCCCCCACGCAAACACTGTCCACAACAGGCAAAGAGAGCTTCTGCAGATGACTGGACTAAAGGAAAAAGAGGCCAGGACACAACAGGAGGGCATAGGCAACACACATAGGAGATACTGAAACACCAGGTCCTGGGGAACAGGAGACACAGCACTGCTGGGTATTATAGGACCTCTTCTTCATAAGGCCATTAACTTCAAGAGCAGGAGATGTAGCTGGCTTTCCTAACATAGAGAAATGGACAGAGAGTTGGACCAAATGAGGAGATAGAGGAAAATGTCCCAAATGAAAGAATAGGGCAAAACAACAGCAAGAGACCTAAGCAAAATAGATATAATAATATGTCTGAGAGAGAGTTTAAAGTAATGATCATAAAGATACTGGACTTGGGAAAAGAGTGGAGGACATCAGTGGGACCCTTAACAAAGAGATAAAGAAGAACCAATTGAAGATGAAGAAAACAATAAACGAAATTAAAAATACACTTGAAGGAATAAAGAGCAGGCTAGAGGGAGCAGAGGAATGAATTAGCAACCTGGGAGACAATGGAAAGCAATCAAGTTGAGCAAGTGAGAAAAAAAATATGGAAATTGAGAATAGACTTAGAGAACTCAGTGACTCCGTCAAACATAATAACATTTGCATTATAGGAATCCCAGATGAAAGAGAAAAGTGGGCAGAAAATTTATTTGAAGAAATAATGGTTGAAAACTTCCCTAATCTGGGGAAAGAAACAGATATCCAGATCCAGGAAGCACACAGATCCCTCAACAGAATCAACCTGAGGAGGTTTACACCAAGACGCATAGTAGTTAAAATGGCAAAAAGTAGTGATAAAGAAAAAAAATTAAAAGCAGCAAGAGAAAAGAAGACAGTTACATACAAGGGAACTCCTAGGGGTGCCTGGTGGCTCAGTTGGTTAAGCCACTGCCTTCAGCTCAGGTCATGATCTCAGGGTCTGCTTCTCCCTCTACCTCTGCCACTCCCCCAGCTTGTTCTCTCTCTCTCTCTCTCTCTCAAATGAATAAATAAAATCTTAAAAAAACACAAAAAAACACAAAAAACAAAAAACAAGGGAAATCCCATGAGGCCACCAGGGGATTTTTCAGCAGAAACTTTGCAGCCCAGAAGAAGGTGGCATGATATATTCAAAGTGCTGAAAGGGAAAAATCTGCAGCCAAAAATACTCTATACAGCAAGGTTATCATTCAGAATAGAAAGAGAGATAAAGAGTTCCTAACAAAAACTAAAGGAATTCATGACCACTAAACCAGCCCTATAAGAAATATTAAAAGGGACTCTTTGAGTAGAAAAGACTATACATGAGAATATGAAAAGTAGAAATTACAAAAGCAGTAAAAATAAGTATATCTGTAAAAATCAGTCAAGGGATTCACAAAATAAAAGGATGTAAAATATAACACCATATACCTAAAACATGGGAGTGTGCAGGGGAGGAATAAAGAATGGGTTCAAACTCAAGTGACCATCAAATTAATACAGATTGTTATGTGCACAAGATGTTATACACAAATCTAATGGTAACCACAAATCAAAAAACAATAATAGATATGCAAAGAATAGAGAAAGGAATGCAAGTATGTCACTAAAGGAAGCCAGCAAACCATGAAAGAGAGCAAGAGAAAAAAGGATCAGAGAAAATCTACAAAACAACCACAAAACACGTAACAAAATGGCAATAAATAGGTATCTATCAATAATTACATTGAATGTAAATGGACTAAATGCTCCACTCAAAAGACATAGGGTGACAGAGATGATAAAAAAGCTAGACCCATCTATATGCTGCCTACCAGAGACCCATTTTAGACCTAAAGACACCTGTAGATTGAAAGTGAGAGGATGGAGAAACACCTATCATGCAAATGGATGTCAAAAGATAGTGGGGTAGCAATACTTATATTGGACAAAATAGACTTTAGAACAAAGACTGTAACAAGAGACAAAGGAGGACACTGTATCATAATAAAGGGGACAATCCAACAAGAAAATATAACAATTGTAAACATTTATGCACCCAACATGGGAGCACAAATACATCAGTTAATAACAAACACAAGGAAACTAAATGATAGTAATACAATAATAGTAGGGCACTTTAACACCACACATACATCAATGGACAGATCATCTAAACAGAAATTAAACAAGGAAACATGGCTTTGAATGACACACTGGAACAGATGGATTTAACATATATATTCAGAGCATTTCATCCTAATACAACAGAATACACATTCTTTTCAAGTACACATGGAACATTCTCCAGAATAGATCACATATTAGCCCACAAAACAAATCTCAACAAATTAAAAAAGATCAAAGTCATACCATGCATCTTTTCTGACCACAATGCTATCAAACTAGAAATGAACCACAAGAAAAAAATCTGGAAAAGAGCACAAATACATGGACATTAAGTAACACACTACTAAATGATGAATTGGTCAACCAAGAAATCAAAGAAGAAATTAAAAAGTACATGGAAACAAATGAAAATGAAAACAACAATTCAAAATCTTTGGGATGCAGCTAAAGCAGTTCTATGAGGGAAGTTTATAGCAATATAGGCCTACCTCAAGAAGCAAGAAAAATCTCAAATAAGCAACCTAACCCTTACACCTAAAAGAGCTAGAGATGGAAGAACAAACAAAATCCAAACCCAGCAAAAGGAAGGAGATGATAAAGATTAGGGCTGAAATAAATGATATTGAAACTAAAAAACCCAGTGAAACGAGGAGCTGGTTCTTTGAAAAGGTCAACAAAATTGATAAACCTCTAGCCAGACTCATAAAAAGAGAGAAAGAGAGGACTCAAACAAAATCACAAATGAAAGAGGAGAGATAACAACCAACACCACAGAAATACAAACAATTTTAAGAGAATATTATGAAAAACTATATGCCAACTTATTGGACAACCTAGAAGAAATGTATAAATTCCTAGAAACATATAACCTACCAAAATTGAAGCTGGAAGAATAGAAAATTTGAACAGACTAATTACCAGCAATGAAATTGAATCAGTAATAAAAAAAACTCCCAACAAACCATTGTCCAGGGCCAGATGGATTCACAGATGAATTCTACCAAACATTTAAAGAAGAGTCAATACTTATTCTTCTCAAACTATTCCAAAAAATAGAAATGGAAAGAAAATTTCCAAATTCATTCTTTTAGGCCAACATTACCCTGATACCAATAACAGATAAAGATATGACCAAAAAAGAGAACTACTGGCCAATATCTCTGATGAAAAGAGAGGCAAAAATCCTCAACAAAATGCTAGCAAACCAAATCCAACAATACATTAAAAACAAAACAAAACAAAACAAACCAAACATCACCACGATCTAGTGGGGTTTATTCCTGGGATGCAAGGGTATTTCAATACATGATACATCATGTCAATAAGGGAAAGGATAAAAACCATATGATCATTTCAATACATGCAGAAAAAGCATTTGACAAAGTACAGCACCCATGCATGAAAAAAACCCTCAACAAAGTAGGTTTAGAAGGAACATACCTCAACATATCAAAGGCCTTATATGAAAACCCACAGGGAGCATCATACTCAATGGGGAAAAACTGAGAACTTTTCCCCTAAGGTCAGGAACAAGACAAGAATGTCCACTCTCACCGCTTTTATTCAACAGAGTACTGGATATCTAGCCACAGCAATCAGACAACAAAAAGAAATAAAAGGCATCCAAATTGGCAAGGAAAAAGTAAAACTTTAACTATTTGCAGATGATAGGATACTATATATAGAAAACCGTAGAGTCCACCAAAAAAATATTAGGAATGATAAACGAATGCAGTAAAGTTGCAGGATAGAAAATTAATGTGCAGAAATCTGTTGCATTTCTATACATTAATAATGAAGCAGCAGGAAGTGAAATTAAGAAAACAATCCCATTTACGATTGCACCAAAAAGAACAAAATACCTAGGAAGAAACTTAACCAAAGAGGTGAAAGACCTGTGCTCTGAAAACTGTAAACCATTCGTGAAAGAAATTGAAGATGACACAAAGAAATGGAAAGACATTCCATGCTCATGGATTGGAAGAACAAATATTGTTAAAATGTCTATACTACCCAATGACTCTACACATTTAATACAATCCCTATCAAAACACCAACAGCATTTTTCACAGAACTAGAACAAACAATCCTAAAATTCGTATGGAAACACAAAAGACCCCGAATAGCCAAAGCAACACTGAAAAAGAAAAACAAAGCTGGAAGTATCACAATTCTGGACTTCAAGTTATATTACAAAGCAACAGTAATCAAAACAGTATGATACTAGCACAAAAATAGACACATAGATCAATGGGACAGAATAGAAAACTCAGAAATAAACCCACAATTATATGGTCAATTATTTTTGACAAAGGAGGAAAGAATATGCAAAGGGAAAAAGAGTTTGCCCCCAAAAATCTTGGGAAAACTGGACAGCTACATGCTGAATGAAACTGGACCCCTTTCTTACACCATACACAAAAATAAACAGAATGGATTAAAAACCTAAATGTGATGCCTGAAACCATTAAAAATCCTAGGCTGTAATATCTCTGACATCAGCTGTTGCAACATCTTTCTAGATATGTCTACTGCAGCAAGTGAAATAAAAGCAAAAATTAACTATTGGGACTATATAAAAATTAAAAGCTTCTTCACAGCGAAGGAAAAAATCAGCAAAACTAAAAGGCAGCCTATTGAGTGGGAGAAGATATTTGCAAATGACATATCTGATAATGGGTCAGTATCCAAAATATAGAAGGAACTGATACAACTCAACACTCCAAAACCAAATAATCCAATTAAAAAATAGAAGACACGAACAGACATTTCTCCAAAGAAGGCATACAGATGGCCAACAGACACATGAAAAGATGCTTGACATCACTTGTCATCAGGGAAATGCAAATCAAAACCACAATGAGATATCACCTCACACCTACCAAAATGGCTAAAATAAAAAACACAACAAGTGTTGGTGAGGATGTGGAGAAAAAGGAACCCTCTTGCACTGTTGGTGGGAATGCAAACTGGTGCAGCTACTATGGAAAACAGTATAGAGTTTCCTCAGAGATCCAGTAATTGCACTACTGGGTATTTACCCCCCAAAAATACAATAACATTAATTCAAAGGGATACATGCACCCCTTTGTTTATTGCAGCATTATTAACAATAGCCAAATTACGGAAGCAGCCCAAGTGTCCATCGATACATGAATGGGCAAAGAAGATGTGGTATGTATACACAATGGAATATTATTCAGCCATTAAAAAGGTAAGAAATCTTGCCATTTGCAACATAGATGGACCTAGAGCGTATAATGCTAAGTGAGATAAACCAGTCAGAGAAAGACAAATACCATATGATTTCATTCATATGTGGAATTTGAGAAACAAAATAAATGGGCAAAGGGGAAAAGGGAGAGAGAGAGAGAGGCAAACCAAGAAACAGACTCTTAATTATAGAAAACAAACTGCTGGTTAGCAGAGGGGAGGCAGGTGGGGGGATGGGTGAAATAGGGGATGGGGATTAAGGAGGGCACTTATCATGATGAGCACTGAGTAAAGCACAGAATTGTCGAACCACTATATTGTACACCCAAAACTAATACAACACTGTATGTTAACTATACTGGAATTAAAATTTATAACTTAATAAAAAAAAAGATGGGAAGGAAAGAACAATTTTTTTAAAGTGAAAGAGTAGAATGGGAAGATTCAGTGCTTAGCCCATGTGGGAAGAATAAGTATTCTTTTACGAAACTTTTTATTTTGTTTTATTTTATGAGAGAGAGGGGGAGAAAACTTGTTCCACATCTAAAATATTATTTTCAAAATCATGATCACATTCCAAGAAAAGATTTGAAAACACTGGAATAGGTCAATTGTTTGAGCCGCAATAAAGAAGAGCTCCATACATTGGAAGACTGCTTGTCATCTTCAATCAAAAGACCAATTAGGTCATGAGACTTGAAAATCAAGAAGCCCCTGTCTGTGTGTTATGCTGTTTATTATATTACCATGAATCATATTTATAATGAGAAAATTAAACAAATAATAAGAGGAAAACTTCACAGGAATAAAAGAGTGAGTTTAGAACCACTGTCAATGCCCTCTAAAGGAGTACAGGCTTTTAATGTGGCCATAAAGCTAATTAATCCTATTTCTTTCTTGAAAATTTATGAACCAGCATTTCAAATGTGCTTAAAGGATATGAGTAATCACAGTCTTCAGTCAGAGAGGGAAGAAGTGGAGAGGTAGCTCATGTAGCATTTGTCAGCAAGGAAACATCCTCATCCTCGGAGGCTGCAAGCACACACATGGTTTCATTGATAAACAAGTGAAACGGGACCCCTGTTTCCAGAGGGGAGAAACACAGTATCCTGGAAGGAAAATGTCTTGAAATTAAACCCTGTGACACCACAATATTCTAGCACAGTGACTCTCAAACTTGAGCATGCCGGGCAACACCTGGCGGGTTTGTGAAAATACAGATTGCCAGGCCCACCCTCAGAATTTCTGATTCAGTAGATGGGGGAGCCGTCTGGGGGAGCTGAGCATTTGCATTTCTACCAAGTTCCCAGCGGTTGCTATTCCTGCTCTGGGGCCACACTTTCAAGAGCTGGTGCTCTAGTAGAAGCACGGGGCTGATTAAGATAAAGAGAAGGAGGGCACCTCTGGCCTTGGGACCCATGGCTTTTTAGCAAGAGGGAGATTTTGACTCATGAGATCCTTTCTTTAGCCCAATCATTCTCTCCGTATTTCCCCATTTCTAAGACGTTCAGTCACCCACTCAGCAATTTAAAGAGCACTCATGATATATGAAACATTAAAGAAACAGCAATGAACAAGACAGGCAAGGTCTAACTTGAGAGGGCTTCTATCCCAATAGGAATGGTCAGCATGAATCAACTGTGATGTGCGTTTCCAGTATTATTTGGGAATAGTCCAATATTCTTCTATCCTACTATAGAAGATGCGAAACTCATGAGATGTGTTCAGTATAGATAATGAGTAAGCAAATAGAGTGTGAGACGTAGTCAGAATTCATGGGATATGTTAGATAAATCTAAGTTAGTAGAGTAAAAGTAGTGACTTTCTAATCTAAGTTAGAAAGGAATGGAAGGGCCAAGAGAAACTTGATATTCATGAGGCACCAAATATTTGTGAAACACTAAATACACATGAGGCATACGAGGCCTTTGATATTCATAGAGTTTCAATTTGGCCGCCCGGTGGTGATGCCTATTCTGTTCCCATGAGTCCTCTGCTCACAAAACACAAGAACACAAGAACAATCCAGAGTTGCTCATCAGGCCGATTGGCAAGCTATCGCTGTGGCCAAGGGTACTTAGTCCTACATCTGCCCCATGAAGCAAGTGTGTCTTTTGGCCCCAAGTATCTTCCACCTTTGGGGCTTCCTTGCTCCAACCTCGACTCTGGTCTTTGCAGCCACACATCAGTGAGAAAGGCTGACGTGGCAGAGAGAGAAGCAACAAGTAATCATTGCCTAATCCAGGACTCCGGCAGTGTGGTCCTCCCATCCTACAGGCGTCCTACAGGGCACCGCATCCTCTATGTTATCCTATCCCAACCCTTTCTCTGGCTACTTGCTGCATGTTTTAAATTCATTCAAGTATCTTAATTTTGTCTGTGAGAACTTCTGTTCCACGACCTCTGGGATAACTTGTCTCAAAAGATGTTTCCAGGTTCTCTGTGGCATCCATGTAATTTCCTGTGAGACCCTAATATTCGTGCAAAAAGTGACAAACATGATGCCTTTTTACATTTCTTTTCTCTCTTTGTGGCCTCACCTCTTGCCTTTAACACAGCTTAACCACAGAGCCTGGCTCTGGAAATAGAACTGACATGAAGCAGACATGGATAACACCTCTCTGGCGGGCCTGATGTGAAAATCGGAACGAATATGTGAGAGGGCCTGGGGCAGGGTCTGGTGTAGGGTCTGGTGTAGAGCGTGTCCCCACAAAGGTGGTTGTTGTTACTACTCTTGTACTCCCTACAGGACATTCCTACATTCTACCAAATAAGGTGAAACTGTAAAAACCTCCTTCAAGTCTTCTTAAAGGATTTTCTTTCCTCCCCACCAGCACGAAACTATGTTGCCAAGTTATGTCACCTAATAGCGTTAGCATGGCTTTCTTTCTGTTTCTCTCCCGAGAGCACAGTGTCCCCCTCATTCCCTCATTATTTTACAGGAGAGCTTATCGCAGTGCTTGGGTATAATTACTATCCAACCCACAAAATAAAGACCAGGCCCGGGGTTCACCCCTGATGCCAACATTTTGTCCCTTCCTCCCAGCTACCATCACTTCACGAAAAACATCATATAGTGTTTTCCATATAATCCGTGCTTTGTAATTCACCAACCCCAAGACGATGAGCCCCCTTCTCATTCAGTATGAAGTCATAGGAACTCCCTTCCTATTTGAAATATTCTGCAGCAGCAACCTTCATGAGCCCCACAAAGCAGCTGTCTGTGTTAGGACAGGAAAAGCTGGAACACATTTAGCAAGGTTTTGTTTTGTTTTTTAAATTGCAGCCTTCAGGGATCTCCCCCCTTCTTGGGCTCAGAAACTAAGCTGTTGAACCCGGCAGAGAGTGGGAGTTCAGAGGACCAGCTGAAAGCTATTTCACCATGAAGCCGACCTTGGCAGGCCTCGGAAGCTCCATGTGGTCTGCAGCTCTGGTCTCCAGGAAGCGCCCAGCTCATTCTCCCTACTTGGTTTGCTTGTATATAATCCCGGCACGTGTGTTTGAAAGGCAATGGTATAGAAAAGGTGCCTGGCTCTGGGTTTTTTTGTCCTATTAACCTTTATGGGAATAATTCACTGAGATGCAATTTAGTATATATTCCATCTATGGATTTTCTGCCAAGTTACGTCGTGAGACAGCTAAACTGTCCTGAACTTAGAAGGACTCAAGGAGGCAAATGGAGTTGTTACCTTCAAGGGGCCAAGGCATGGGAGATACGCCTACCTTCCCCAGCACCGTGGAGGCCTCCGAATCACCGAGACCTCCTTCCTTCTTCAGCTCTTCTGCCCTGCTCCCCAGAAGCTGCAAACAGACTCCTCTCTCAGCCCCAAATCCAAAGCCCTTATGCACATAGAGACCAGCTCTGCCATTTCATCAACCCGTGGCTCAGTCCACGGGGAAGGCACCTTGCTAGGATTCCAACCTGATCTCAAGGGAATTTGCTGATCCCGTGAACTTCCTCAGAGTCAGAATCCGCTGTCACCTTGGGGCGGCCTGGGTGGCTCTGTCAGTTAAGCGTCTGCCTTCGACTCAGGTCATGGTCCCAGGGTCCTGGGATCAAGCCCCGCATTGGGCTCCCTGCTCCGCGGGAAGCCTGCTTCTCCCTCTCCCTCTGCCTGCCGCTCCCCCTGCTTGCTCTCTCTCTATCAGATAAATAAATTAAATCTTAAAAAAAAAAAAAAAAGAATCTGCTGTCACCTATCACATTGGATAGAAAAGTAGAGACATTTCAGTCTTCCTTCACTACTGAAGCACAAGGGTTAGGGCCATGTTGTCCAGCAGAAATATAATATAGGCCACCAATTCTTGCTGTCCTTTGGCAAAGGTCATTTCCAATGCTCTAGGAGCCACACTTAAAAAAATAAAAAGGTAAAATTAATTGTAATGGTACATTGGATCTAACCCAATGTATCCCAAATATTATCATTTCAACATGCAATCTAGATAATTATCGGTAAAAAGTTATTATCCCCTTCTATAATAAGTCTTCAAAACCGGATGTTTTATACTTCCCTCATACCTCCATTTGGACTGGCCACATTTCAAGGGCTCAGTTGCCACACGTGCTACTGTATTAGACAATGCAGGTTTAGAAGTTCAAACAAGGTCGGTGGGAGAAACAGGACCTCTGAGCGAGAAATCTCAGTGGAAATAGTATCCTTTTTTACGTTTTTGGGAATTCCCTCTCCCTGATGAGTGAGGGGCGTGGCAGTTGGAGAAGAATGTTTTCACTAAATCCTAAACCCCTGGGGATAAGGCTGGCCTGTGTCTGTCCCAAGGAACCTCCTTCTTCACCTGCCCCTCTTTTCCAGAGCAGGCGTCCTTTCACCACACTGTGCACACAGATCCCCCAGGACCTTCTTAAAATGCACATTCTGATTCCACAGATCTAGATTTTGCACTTCTAACAAGCTCCCTGGTGACCCCTGCCACTGGTCTTCCACCCCACTTTGAATAGCAAGGTTCTGGAGGTTGATGCCCCCCAGTGTTGTGTGTGTGCTTAAATGGAGGTGGTTTGTATCACGGTGGGAAGAACGTGAACTTGGAGTCAGACTGCTGGGGTTTGGCGCTTTGGTCCGCCACCTCGCTGTGGGACTCGGGCAGGAGGCTTCAGCCCTCCAGGCCTCTGTCTGTAAAACGGAGGCAACGAGATATCATCTCACACTTGTCAAAATGGCTAAAATCAAAAACACAAGAAACAGCAAGTGTTGGCGAGGATGTGGACAGAATTGCACTGTTGGTGGGAATTCAAACTGGTGCAGCCATTATGGAAAACAGTATGGAGGTTCCTCAAACAGTTAAAAATAGAATCACCCTATGATTCAGTAGGGGGATTATGTGGAAGACCAATCCTGCTTTGGCTGCATAAAAATCACGTAGGGAAATTTGTTTAAAATATAGATTCATAGGCTCCATCCCAATGGTTGGACTCAGTGAGTCTCATTTGGACCCAGAAATCTGTATATTTTAAGAGTTCTGCTCCTTAGCTGGGTTTTGGAACCATTAGATTTTTCCACTTTGGATCCTCAGTGTCTATGCAGTACCTGGCATAAAGTCAGCTCCCAGTTTGCTGGATGAAGATGTCATTCTTTTTTTTTTTTTTTTTTTTAAGATTTTATTTATTTACTTGACAGAGAGAGAGCATGAGAGAGCACAAGCAGGGGGAGAGGCAGAGGGAGAGTGAGAAGCAGGCTCCCCGCTGAGCAGGGAGCCTGATGCGGTGCTCTATCCCAGGACCCTGGGATCATGATCTGAGCTGAAGGCAGACGCTTAACCAACTGAGCCACTCAGGTGCCCCTGAAGATGTCATTCTTTACCTTGACACAACCAGTCACAGTTTCCAAAGGGCCACCCCATACATAATTTTATCTGCAGGGCTGGATCAGGTTACATGGGATGTGATCCCTACTCAATTTGGAGTGACTTCTTTTAAAAGAAAGGAACAAAATTAGATGTGAACATGAATATTTATCTAGAATGAGGAAAATCACAACAAATACAAGTTGTGGAAAACTGACCAATACTGTATTACAAGTCACTAATATTTTTTATTAGTTTTTTTATTAATTTTATTAATTTTATTAATTTTATTAAGGAATTGCTTGATATGCCTCTACCTTATTTTTTCCCTAGCTTGTTTTGGGGGCTGTGTCTTCTTTTATCACCTCTTCATTATAGCAAGTTTTATAGCATAATTTTCAATAAAGAAATAGCAATATAATGTAGTCATTCCTCTAGCATGGTTGATTAAAATTTGTTTTTTTTTTAAATTATAGATGGCTTAGGATGCATGAAACCTATGGTTTTCCCAAACCAGAAAGACTAGCAATAACTTTACTACATCTGAAAATGACTGAATATCTAATAATGATTCCATTAAACCCCAACTAAATGTCTTGCAAACTTGGCTTCCCCTTAGCTGAGTTGTCACGATGACTTTGGCCACTCCGTTATCATCAAGGACAAAGGGCAATGTGATTAAATGGAAGCCAGATGGGAAAGAAGCAGTGGTCTTAACCAGTTGCTATTAAAACTCACTTTTGGAATGTGATGAAAACCTTTGACTGTGTGAACACCTTGCTTGGGGTTTTCTGAGCACCTTGAAAGGGGCTTACACAAGTGAAGGTCCCGAGGCCCAAGCTCAGAGAGCTTCACGGTGAATCTACCTTTGCTCATTGGGTCCTAACAATCCCTGTGTTAGTTAGAATTCCCTGGATGTGAGCAACAGAAAAACTCTGGTTGGCAAGAGGACGTTTATTGGCAGTGTATCCGGTCCTCCCAGAACCGAAGGAAAAGCCGAACAATCATTTCTCAGAAAGCAGTCCTGGGATTCAGGAAACGGAAGCGGATAGGTAGTCTTTTCGTACCTCCCCTGTTCGCAAAAAAGGGATTCATGTGTTTTTCAGCCTTTGCTTCATTAGCTCAAAAATGTACCTCTAGGGACATAATGACGGAATTAGCACGGCCCCAGGGCCCAGCCGTCACCAGGGGAGAGCTGTACTGCTTCACGGACACATTGACCAAGGCTGGGTCTATGAGAGAGGCCTCATTACCCAATGCTGGCTTAGGTGCTGCTATCAGAATAAGCGGGATGAAACAGGGCAGATGTCTTCTGCAGTTCCTTGTCTGGGCTCCCATCAGACCACGTGTAGCATTTACTGCATTATATTATAAACAATTATGTGTGCGTGTGCGTGTGTGTGTGTGTGTTTCCAACTGATTTTGTGTCATGCATCTTTGATTCCCAGTTACAAATTTCCACACCAAACGGTACATGGTAGGTATGCAAGAGATATTGATTAAGTGAATGAATACTCTGATGAAGTAGTGGAAAGGTATGACTACTCCCAAGTTACTTATGAAGCAGTTGTGGTCTAGAGAAGGTTAACGAACTTTCCCAGGGCCACGTGGTCAAAGAACGTGTCAGGGATACAGAAGGAACTTACCATTCTCTTCCCACTGGGAATGTCTGGACACAGGAGCCTCTCGTGAAGGGAAAGTCACAGGCTCTGGAGAGTCCTATACCTATCCGCCCCCATTTCTGCCTCAACTGCCTCCCTTCCAGCTAGGGAGAGTACATTGTCCCACCAGCCACAGCACATGGTGGCATGGCGTGGGACCTGGAGCCAGCCCCTCACCCAGGGAGAGTCAAGCCCACACTCAGCTCTGCTGTGAGCAGCCCATCATCCAAAACACCTAATCAAAACTGAAAGTGTGCCATCTGGCACCATCGCTCCCCCCAGGTGGTTCTCAGCCAGGAGCCATGTAATAGGAGGTCTAAGTCATAATGACATTTTGCTTTCTGCAGCTAGAGGTTGCCTAAGCTCCTTGAACCACAGGACTGCTAGCAGGGAGGTTCCTGGGCCGAAGATAAGCCAGGAGTCCCCACAGCTGGGCCCAGGGTACTGCTCTGTCCAAGTGCAGCGTGGCAAAGTCTGAGTCATGACGATTGTTTAGTCAGTGGTTCTCACGCTCCAGCGGGCAGTTCAATCACTAGGGAGGGCTTGTTAAAACCCAGATTGCTGGGCCCCACCAATTCAGCAGGCCTGGAGCCAGGGCCTCAGGCTTTGCATTTCTAACACGCTCCCCAGGGGATGCGCTAATGGAGCTGCTCAGAGGACCACAGGACCACAAGTTGAGAAGACTGGTTTGGATACTGCAAGGAATTTCATTAGCCCTGGCTGGGTTATGGAGATTTCAAGGTGTGCCCCCAAGGATCAGCAGCATATCAAGGCAAACAACTGTTCTCTGGCATGAAAGCAGAGTGGAAACATGTGAACACACCAGGGTTTCTAAATTTCCCAACTACTTACATTTTGAATCGGATAATTTTTCGTTGTGAGGGGCTGCTCTGTGCATTGTTGGATATTTAGAAGCACGCTCGGCCTCTGCCCTATAGATACAGATACATGGAGTCTCCCCGCCCCCTCCAATGGCCATGACAATCAAAACTGTCTCCAGACACTGCCAAATGTCCCTCAGATGGCAAAATCAGCTCCAGTTGAGAACCACTAATATATACTCTAACACGCTTCCAGCAGCATGCATGGGGTGAGGGGGAGCATTTAAGATTTCTCCAGCTGGTGCCTAAAGCAAACTGTAAGCTGACATGAAACATAAGGATGCCTTTCTTTTGGAGCACACATTTTTCGGGCTGTTTCACATATTCAAGTTCCTATGATCCCGACCTGTGTGTTTGGAAGAGTAGATATTACTTTTTTCTTCATTTTAAAGATGAAGAAACTGAGTCTCAGAGAGGCTTGGGATTTATATGGAAAAGACTGGAATATACATCCTCCAATGCCTAGGTGGGTCAGTTGCCCATTACAGAATGTGACCTTTATTCAGTCTGCACACATGCCATAAACAGTACCACGTAATGGCATGTTCGTAATTTGTGGTGATTGAGCGGCTGGAAAAGACATGAAAACAGTTGTCTGTAGAGCTGTGGGCTTTGAAAATCCCAACTGGGGCTAATGAAATCTATGTATCCTGGGGACAAATTGGTCTGCTGTGGAGGCTTCTTGGTCTATGGGATCAAGTGAGCCTAAAGCTCCCTAGGGAATATGCCTGGTCAAGCTGATGAGTTTCTTCTGATGGTTGGTCTGACCCATAAGCAGAGCAAGGACACCCTGACTCAGATTTCTCTGTATTACTCCCACCCTTTCCAGTATGTCAAATCATCTTTTCAGTGGGTACTGTCATGGCCTACAAACATCTATGAAACAAATTCTCAGTCTCTTTCTTTCTCTTATGTGCTTGCGCATACACACACACACACACACACACACACTTCCTATTTATTCCAGAGAGGATTTGATGCCAAAGCCCATATTAAAAAGTATTGCTCCAGACAGAGAATCCAGTAGGTATTAGAAACTGAGGATCAGGCGCCTAGGTGGCTCGGATGGTTAAAAGTCTGCCTTCGGCTCAGGTCATGATCCCAGGGTCCTGGGATCGAGCCCCACATCAGCACCCTGCTCAGTGGGGATTCTGCTTCTCCCTCTCCCTCTACTGCTCCCCCTGCTTATGCTCTCTCACTCTCTCTGTCAAATAAATAAATAAAATCTTAAAAAAAAAGAGAAACTGAGGATCAGAGAGAGAGAGCATGAGAGGGGAGAGGGTCAGAGGGAGAAGCAGACTCCCCGCTCAGCAGGGATCCCGATGTGGGACTCGATCCCGGGACTCCGGGATCAAGACCTGAGCCGAAGGTAGTTGCTTAACCCACTGAGCCACCCAGGCACCCAGAGAAACTGAGGATCAGGTCTCTCCATGTGTAGATACTATATCACCATCTCCCACCATGTCTGCCACTTTGCACTCTAGTTTGCTGCTCTGGTTTGTTGGGGTGAGGATTTAGGCAAAGACCAAGCCTTGGGGACTACATGTATCTAGGAAGCATTTTCACTATTATCCTTGGGTGCACACCTTGAAATCTCACACCTTGAAATTTTCACTATTATCTCAATCTAGCCTTTCTAACTTCCTTGTTGACTCTCCTGGAAAGAGAGCGATATCCATTTGAGTTTGAGCACATAACATGCAATGAAATTTCAAATAAGAACAAATTCAGGAATTCTTAATCTCAGGAAACAAACTGGGGGTTGCTGGAGTGGAGGGGGGTAGGAGGGATGGGGTGGCTGGGTGATAGACATTGGGGAGGGTATGTGCTATGGTGAGCGCTGTGAATTGTGTAAGACTGTTGAATCACAGACCTGTACCTCTGAAACAAATAATACATTATATGTTAAAAAAAAAAGAAGATAGTAAGAAGGGAAAAATGAAGGGGGGCAGGAATCGGAGGGGGAGATGAACCATGAGAGACTATGGACTCTGAGAAACAACCCGAGGGTTCTAGAGGGGAGGGGGTGGGGGGACGGGTTAGCCTGGTGATGGGTATTAAAGAGGGCACGTACTGAATGGAGCACTGGGTGTTATTCGCAAACAATGAATCATGGAACACTACATCAAAAACTAATGATGTAATGTATGGTGACTAACATAACATAAAAAAAAAATAAAGAACAAATTCAGGAAATGAAGAAGGTAGCCTAGCAAGACACAAGTGTGGAAACCAACCACAGCCTTCGGGTTTTCATGCTAATTTGGAAGTGTCACTATTAAAGAGGTGGTGTATGTGTGTTTGTGTGTACATGTGTGCATGTGATGTGTATGTGTGTGTGTGTGTGTGCTTTGAGGAATTATTATGGGGCTGGAGTGAGACTGGTGAGAAGCCTGATGAATGAGACACAATTTGTCCACAGTTTTCAAAGCCAGTTGCTAGTTATGTCTCTTGCCTTTGGCTCAAGAAAAGTTTTCAATATGTAGCTCAAACAGTTGAGGGGTGCTGAGTGAGCCAATGGGGCCATCTCGGACAGAGTAATGGATTCACCCCTAGTGAGATCAAAACAGAACTCTCAGCTGGAAAAGACCACATAAGCCCCAGAGTAACCCAATAATGAAGGAGCTTGGATTCTTCCCCCAGGTGAGACTGTCTCAACTTCCAGCATGCTGTTGGAGGCTCTGGTGGTGCCAAGCAGATGGAGTTACAAAAATAATCACTTGGCCAGAACACTCACTGCCATGTGGCAATGAATTTGGGTTGTGACTGCACTTGCCAGAGTGATTTTACTGCCCATACAAGATGAAGCGACTCTAATGGCTTCCACTCAGCTCCATATGGCCCCTCAATGTTCATCTTCCCTGCGGTGAGCTTTTCTTTGGTCATATTTCTTTCTGTAAAATTTATTAAGAGGAAGAAAAGGAGAAATGATCAAATACCAGCCCTTACTTACCTGAGTCTGGCAGAAGAAAGGAAAATTCTATGGCAAATATATATGAAGAAATGGCCAAATGAAATCGTAACCCTTTTTCACACTTCAACCACATCTTCAATAAAATAAGAGCTTCTTAAGTTAACATTTTATGATGCTATTTGCTCTGGGTCTTTTGAAGATTTCTGTTAATACATTTAAAAAGATAGTGTCAATGTATATGGAGATCTGAAGTAATCAACATCAATCTCATTGGAAATGTTCAAATAATTGAGGAGAGAGGTTAAGAGGGTGAGTTACTAGTTTCATCATTTTCTAGCTGTGAGATCTAACCCCAGTTACCTAAACTAGGCATTCATTTGCTTACTCATTCATTTGTTCATTCAGCAAACATTTGTTGGGTTCCTACTAAATGCTGGTCACTGTTTTAGTTACTGAGGATATAATGAAAACAAGAAAACCAAGTGTTTCATGGAGTTGACATTTCTGATGTGATATAAAGGCAATTAAAATATAAGCAAATCAGTAAATTAAGAAATAATACCAGCTATTGAATGACACTAATAGCTCTTTCTTGTCATTCAGACAACAGCTGAAATGTCACCTCCTTAGAGAAATTTTGCCTTTCATTCAATCCTTCCTTTTGTATTTGATTTAAATACCTTTGATCTACATACAAATGAAGGGATTGAATGACAACAAAGAGCCAGTCAGGAACATATTGGAGGAAGAGCATTTGAAATTGAGGGAATGGAAAGTACAAAGTCACTTAGATAGAAGAGAACCTGCTGTATTCAAGAATGAAAGTGAAATTCAGTCTTGCTGGAGCCCAGTGAGGTGGGGAGGGGGTGGGGGGGAGAGTGGTGCAGGAGTTGATCTTCTAGATAGGCAGATAAAAGCAGAATTTTATAGGCTATAGTAGAGAATTGGAGATTTTATTCTGAATGTGATAGAAAGTATATAAGTTATATATTGCTGTGTAACAAATTATGGATTGCTGCAATAGGTTTGCTTCAAAGCTATGTCTTTATCTTATTCTTTGTCAGTAGACGAAACTGAAAATTTTCAAAATGTGCAAGTCTGGGCTTCTTTTGTTTAACAATCCTTCCTTGATTTTATCTTTTTCCTCTTGCATTTAAATTTAAGTAGGAAGAAGAAACCAGGAGGCACCTTCAGCACTCTGCCTGGAAATCCTACCTGGGTCACCCAGTTCACTGGGCACAGTTTCTACTTTCTACAGTTTACTGCTGCTAAACATTCTGCCACTGTGTAGTAAGGATCCTCTTTCTTCCAGTTTCCAATACCTTTTTCTTCCCTCCCTTTATATCCTCTCTGGTAGCATCCACTAAGGCCACTGGACTTCTGCTAACATTTAGTCAAAACGCCTTACACTTTCACTAACACACTTTCCTAAAAGTTCTTTCAGCTTCCACACACTTCCTAATACTCCCACATTTTGTTTTTGTTGTGATAGCACCTGATAATGTTTTGGAGTTGTGTAATCAAGACTTGTTAAGGGATGTGGGAGGAATGATTGTAACTGAGAATGACGCTTGGGTTTTTGATTGGCTCAATCAGATGAATGGTGATTCCAATTATTGAGAGAAAAGTGGAGGAGAAGCAGGTTTGGTGAGCATCAAGGGTTCAATTCAGGATATATGTATTTTGAGAGGTCTGTTGAAAATCTAAGTACCAAGTTTCAGACAAGATTCAGGAATAAATCATTCAATCTTTCACCATTAAATATGATGCTAGCTGTTTGTGTTTTGTAGATGCCTTATCAATTTGAGGAAGTTCCCTTCTCTCCCTTCTGTCTATGATGCATGTTTTTTATCATGAAAGAGGATTAGATTTTGTCAAATACTTTTTCTTCATTTATTGAGACCCTATTTCTTCATCTGTTGATTTTTGTCTTTATTCTACTAGTATGGTATATTACAGAACTAATTTTCAGATGGTAAACCAAACTAGCATTTTTATGATAAATTCCATTTGGTCATGTGGATAATACTTTCTTTTTAAATGTATTTGGATTCACTTTGTTAGTTTTTTGTTGTGAATTGTTGCATCTATGTTTGTAAAGGTATTGGCCCAAAGTTTTCTTTTCTGTGATGTCTTTGGTTTTGGTAACAGGAGGAGTTGAAGACTATCTCCTCCTTTTCTATTTTTTGGAAGAGTTTGTGAAGGATTAGCATTAATTCCTCCTTAAATGGTTAGTAGAATTCAGTGGTAAATCATCTGGGCCTGGGCTATCCTTTGTGGAAAGTTTTTAAATTGCTAAGTCAATTTCTTTACTTGTTATAGGCTTATTTACATTTTCTATTTCTTCCTGAGTCAATTTTGGTATTTTGTGGTTTGTTCAGAATTTCTACATTTCATCCAGATAATCTGGTTATTCATAGTATTTCCCTATAATACTTTTTATTTCTGTAAGATCAATTCCAATATTCCCTGTTTCATTCCTGATTTTAGTAACTTGAATCTTTACTCTTTGGTCTTGTTAGTCTAGCTTAAGTTTTGTCAATTTTGTTGATCTTTTCTAAAAACCAACTTTTGGTTTTGTTGATTTTTTTCTATTGTTTTCATATTCTAGTCTACTGGGAGAGGCTTAGACACTTCAAACTTTGCCCTCCAGGAAAGGTCGAAATATACAACATCATATTGTGTGTAGCACTATAGAGTTAGCCATCAATCTTTTTATGAGTTCTTTCTCCCAGTTTGTGTATGAGATCAACGCCAAAGAATTTAATATCATCTGCTGCAGTGATCAAAAAAGATCAATAAAGTCAGTGGGGAGCAATAGATACCCAGTTCCTGTGTTGACTTCATTCCCTGAATCTTGAATGCTCCTAGTTTGTAACAGTGAAACATTTCCACGGGGAATGCTTGTTCACTTCAAGACATGTACTCATCATTCCAGACAATGGCTATAAAATTTCCCCTAATAAAAATGGAGTTCCATCCAACATTTAAGATGAGTTTGACAAGAGACAAAAGTTTTACTTAAGATTGCCAGGTGCATATTTTAAGAGTAAGAGCCAGTAAAAAAATCTGTGGTGTTGGGAAAATAACTGAAATTGTGATTATCCTAACAAAAATATCAGCATGGTCACTGCTATTTGCACACCAGGTGTTTCTAATTACCTCATGCATTTGCAGACTCTGTGTCTCCACATAATTCTCTATCCTTCTCCCAACAAAGATCTTCAAGACAATACGTTATAACACCTACAGCTGGTGCTCTGTGTTTGCTACTCTCTCTTATTAATCACTAAGTTGCTCATCAAAACCCTGAAATCTTGACAAGAGACTGGAACATTTATTGGGTGTTTACTGTATGCATGCTGGGCATTGGGTTAAGGCCAATAGAAGGAATTCTTAAAGAAATCAAACACTTCCACAATAAATTCAGTGTCTGGGGCAGATGGCATACTGGAGGATGGGTTGGACATGTGCTTTTCTCAAAATACAGAAAGGAAAAAAAATATGTAGCACTTAGAAGCGTGATAGAATTGTCAAAGTACACTAAGTCTCCTACATATGCTGTGATAAACAAAGACTGGTTGTATTTGTTTCTTCAACGGTATAAAAGTACAAATTGTTCTTGGAAATAGAAAAAGAAAGCAAGGAAAATTTACTTGAGCTTCTGATGGTGACAACTTCTATTGGGATGCATTCATTGTTCTGATAACTGTCACTGCGACCTTCAAGAAGACTGTGTCCCCCAGTCCTCTTTGCCTCCTTCCCCAGGCCCCAGACATTTTAGTCTCTCTTGCCTAGGGCATAAATACACATGATAGGAAGAATTTAGTTACAATGCAGATCCTTGCTTCAAATTAGTTAATACAGTGGGAACATCAAATTCTGAATTTTAAACAAGCATTCATGTAACTTTGACGCTGGTGGTCCCAGGACCACACTTTGAGTAACTTGGACTGAGTTCCTGCTTTGTGCAAGGCATAATATCTATCCTAGAGAAGCTTACAATTTAGTTGGAGAGAGGGGCGCCTGGGTGGCTCAGTCGTTAGGCGTCTGCCTTCGGCTCAGGTCATGATCCCAGCGTCCTGGGATCGAGCCCCGCATCGGGCTCCCTGCTCGGCGGGAAGCCTGCTTCTCGCTCTCCCACTCCCCCTGCTTGTGTTCCCTCTCTCGCTGTGTCTCTCTGGCAAATAAATAAATAAAATCTTTAACAATAAATAAATAAAATAAAATAAAATTTAGTTGGAGAGTCAAAACACATTAATGAAACAAAACAAACTGTGAAGAAAGAGATAGCAATATTCATCCGTTCAGCAAAATTTCTCAAGTGCCTACAAGCCTGGCAATTTACCAGAAAAACAAGAGGGTATTAAAACTGGACACTTCTTATCTCAGTTTGGCTGAGGTCTCAAGATATAGATGCCACATTTGGGGTGCTACATTTGGGGGACAAGGTAGACTGGTTTCTAGCAAGTGCCCGTGGGATCTAAAGGGGAAATGATGGGAATGGCTGGTTTGCTGCAGGACTTCTTCTTCCAAGGGGGACTTCTCTCTCCTGCCCATGCATCATGACACTTTTCAACCAAAGGCCTCAAAGTGATAGGTGCTGAACTCCTGAATACCCTGGTGAGGCAGTGAGGTATCATTATCCCTAATGTCCACCTGGACAAACAAAGAAAATTGGCTGCATTGACCTAGAACACACAGGGGGCAGGTTTAGGAAGGGAAGGGGGCCGTAGCCTCCCGCAGCCAGAGTGGGAACTTTGGTCAGGTCTCCCAGGGCAGATTCCCAGTTACCAGGCCAGAACTTTGAGCGTGCCTCCTTCAAGTGCAAGAGTTCCCGAGGCATTCTGTGATTGTCAGGGTGTGTGAGCTAAGAGCACTGTGTGATGAAATCTGAGGGAAGGAAAATTTTCCTGAAATAGCCTGTTTCCAATTTGCACCTGATTGGCAGGCAGAGATAAAGAAAATTGTGCTGCTTTAATTGGCAAGGGAAATGTGCACCCAAGAGACTAGAGTTTCCTGGCTTTATTTTAATTTTTCAATTAAAAAATATATAAATATATATATATATATCTTTAGGTACGTATGTTTGTGTGTGTGTATGTACGTTAGAATGACTGTTTACACACTTTAGCTTGCAAGTCTTTGGCAGCAACAAACTGCCCCCAGAGCTCTCTAGAAATGTTGCCCTGTGCAACAAGATGCTTAATAACTACAAAACAACTCAATTCAACAAACACTCAACTAGCCTGAGAGTGGAGTGGGGGTGGATAGACATAGATAGATAAATATAATACAGTCCCTACCCTCCAGAAGCTTGTAACTGTAGTAATGATAAATAATGGAGTTCCACTTCAATTGGAGTTAGGTTCTAAAATCAGTCAGTACATAAAAATCTCACACAATCAAAATTACCCTTGCAAAATTCTTTAACCTGTCTGTGAAGTACAAACCTGTACAGTAATTATTATGCCCTTCAAATTTTAAGAAACTCAGGAGTCATAATGTAAGGAACAAAAGACAGGTCATATAGTCTGAACATTCAACCTTGCCCATCTGTAAGGTAACTATCAAAAACTTGTGAACAGGGGCTGGAGTATATCATACAGTTAAAACATCATACAGTTATCTGCTTAGATTCACTGCACAGCAAAGAGCCCCAAACTCAGTGGCTTAAAATTACCATCATTTATTCTCATGGAGCTGTTGGTCAGTTGTGCGTTTGCCGTCTTGCCTGGGCTTGGCTGGGACTGTTCAGGTTTACTCCACAGTTTCTTCGTCCTTCCCTGATACTAGTCAAGCATGTTTTTTCCACGGGAATGGCAGAGACTCAAAATTACAAGACCATAGAATCACAGGAGTGGAAAGGACAGCAGAAGCAGAAAGAACCTTTAGTTATAATGAAAATAGATGAACTGACTTCTAGTCTGCAATTGTCTGGGAGTCAAGGAGCATATCTCACTCAGCGTTGGATCCCTACCCTTGCCTCATTGGTACCTATTCACTCAATAGCTGTTGACTGATGCATGTTAATTACGTTGTACCTTTCAGGACACAATTCATATTGAGGTGGAATGACATGCTGCTGCCATCTGTTCAAGCTGGGGTGGGAGAACAGGCCTGACCAGCAGGAGGCTTAGTTCTCAAAGGATCTTGTAGTTTTTGTGACATTTTTGGAGAAACTTGAACTTGTGAGCTCATTGAGGCCAGAGACATCTCTTAATTATCATAATATCTTTCCAGAGACTAGCACGATCTCACAAGGGAGACAGATCTTTACTTAAATAATTAACCATAACTGTGTAATTAATGCTGTAGCCACATGAAGAGAACCCTGAGCAGGAGCAGTGGTAAATCCTATCGGGGGACATGGATATAAAGGGGAGGTATTTGGGAAGGTTTCAGAGAAAAGGTGGAGGGCTTCCTCTTTTTGTTGCTGTTGTTGTTGTTGAAAGTAAGTCCTTTGTTTTCCACAAACATACCTGTGGAAATCAGAAGCAGTTAGGAGTGCTCCTAGGACAGGAGCTCAGGGAAAGACTTTTATAGAGAAAAGGCAGAAGCAAAATAAGAAAACTATTGATTAGCTATAACTTAAAGCTTAGTTGGCTGTTTGTGATTGGTTGTCATTAGGTTTCAATTTTGTAACCTTGAGGCATTTACAGGTTCGGGTTTTGGTTTGCTTACAGATAGCCATGGCGTAGGGCCACCTCAGAGCCCCTTGTTTAATTAATTTAACAAAGGGGGCAGAAGGGTTAATGTGTGCTTGTGTGGGAAGTATCGTGCCTCATGCAAATATGCTGGAACTCGGTTCCATGGAGGCTTCCTCTCTAAACAGCACAAAGCAGACATGAGATAGTATCTCATCTCAGGATGGAAGGGCTCAGAGGTGGTTCCACCGCACTTACCTCACGCTGTTGGGAAAGCAGTCCTGGCTTTCAGAGAGTCTGTTTCCTTGTCTATTCAATGGATTGTAAAGAGCCATGTGCTTGACAATATTGGTAAAGCAGAGAGACTGGTTCCCAGGGACAAACTTGACATCCACCTTCACAAGGGGGCTGGGACTTAAAGTTTGGGAGTTACTCGCCAGTGCACAATATATTTTAGAGAAGCTAAGAGTTGAACCAAACTTTGAAGTCTGTAGAATCTAGATAGAGTTTATACAAGAAGAGACAATGGCTCTGGGAGATGAAATAGTAAGAATAAAGGACTCAGATGGATAGGTGGGGGAAAATGAGCGGGGAAGGCAGGCCATGCTAAACAGCGAGGGCTTAGTCAGTAGCGGGACTTCATTACAGGTTTCTGAGAAGGGGCAACTCTAAGTTCTGTGAAGACCCAGACTGTGTCCTGTGTCCATTTGGTCATTGTTTCCCTAATCTCTGGCATATTTCAATGTATGAATGGAGAGAGGGAGAGAGAGAGACAACTAGAGATGTACATTTTAATGTGATTACCTCTATAAAGACCCTATCTTCAAATAAGGTCATATTCTGAAGTACTGGGGTTTCTTTTTTGGAAGGATGCACACAATTCAATCAATAACACTGGATGGATTAGCTCAGGTAATATGTAAAGCACTGTCTGAGAAATAATTATTTTAGTTGCTTTGAATTATTTTATTCGGGGGACTTCAGACCATTAAAAGGCCCGACCTATATTATTTTGGTCACTTGTAACTTGACTTTCATAAACATCTCTCATACATCACCAGGTATTTTGTTATTCATAAAGGATGCAAATCCAGTTTAGCTAATGAAGGAAATAAGATGGGCGGGAAGGCTCCTCTCTCAACTACCCCCCTTCCACTTTAATAGATGAATTCTGGCTACACCAGAAATTAACTTCATTACATTCTGTTTACTCTTATTTCCCCCAAACCCTCATTCAGTTTAGACCAAGGTGGTTGGAACTTTGTTAGTTGTAAACCAGTTTTTGCAGTAAACTGTTAAATCTTACCGCTTCCCAGAGAAAGCTACATTTCAAGGTCGGCCATTTGATTCAAATGGGTCTCTCCAAAGTGATTGGTGGAGATGCTGTCTCGTCCACAAATTGTGGAACTCATCCTTTGGGACATGGAAGCTAGTGGAACCATTGAAATAAAAGTGGGGTTCAATATGAAACTTGTAGGAATGCACTGAAATACATGAATTATTGCCACCACTTTGAAGGAAGTGATTTCTCTATGTCCAATCCAGGAGATAATAAACTTCCTTGATTAATTTATTCTATTCCAAATTTTATCTCAATGTCCACCAACTATCTGTCTCCTGAGACATTTTCTTTTTTAAAAACTCTTTGCTGGGAAAGTTGCACCAGTGAGGAAGAGACCAGAGACGGTTTGGTGACCGCTCTTGGGCACCTTTGCTAAGAGAAAGAGGACCTCCCAGCTCAGTACTAGTTCCCCAACTAATGTTCACCAAGTCTTGACAAACTCCTTAGAAACACAAACCACCAAATAAGATTTAAAGTTTATGGGGTGCCTGGCTGGCTCAATCAGCAGAGCATGCAACTCTCAGTTTCAGAGTTGTGAGTTCAAGCCCCATGTTGGGGGTAGAATTTACTTTAAAAAAAATTAAAGTTTATTTACATCTATAGCAAACAACTTCAATTCAGTCTGTGGTAATTCAGAGACTGTTTCAATGGGTTAGGGAAGTGGAAGAGGAAATTTTGGACCAAAGATCTGAAAGGAATATAGGAATGTTTGACAGTCAGAGAGAGTGAGCTCCCCATCCAGGTATATTAGTTACCTGAAGCTTCCATAACAAGTTACCACAAACTTGGCTAGTAACAACAGAAATTTGTTTTCTCAGAGTTCTTGAGGGCAGAAGTCTGAACTGAAGGTATGGGCAGGGTTGGTTCTTTCTGGAGGCTCTGAGGGAGAATCCATTCCTTGACTCTCTCCTAGCTTCTGGTGGCTGCTGGAAATTCTTGGTGTTTCTTGGCTTGAAGCTACATCACTCCAATCTCTGCTTCTGTCTACATAGCACTTCCTCTGTCTGTGTCTTTCTTCTCTTCTTATAAGGACACTTGTCATTACGTTTAAGGCCCTCCCAGCCAACCCAGTATGATCTCATCTCTAGGTTCTTAATTTAGCAACATCTGCAAAAACTTTTTTCCAAATAAAGTCATATTCACAGGTTTCAGGTGGATATATCTTTTGAGGAGTCACCATTCTACCCAGCACATCAGGGTATAAGGAAGACAAGGCAAGCAATGGAAGGGGATTCAGAAGGGAGTGTGGAAGAGTGCCAAGGATCAACTTTGCCCTCTTTGTTATTTTCCCTTGGAACCTGAAGCAGCTGATGCATCCTTGCAAACTGTTACCAGAGGTTACTGATGCCTTAAGTTAGCTACCAAAACTAGTTTAGATGGTTGAAAAGCCAGGGGTGACTAGTTAACTCGCAGTATCTATTCCTTCTTTCTTTTAGAAATTGAATTAATAGAGCACATGGCTACCCAGCCAAAGACTACAATTCCCCAGTCTCCTTTGAAGCTACATAGGGCCACACCACTATATTCTGGTCAAGGGGATGGAGTCAGAAATCATGTATGCAACTTCTGCATCACGTTCTTAAAAGAAAGCTGTTTGCCCTCCATTCCCTTCATCTTTTCCCCCTCCTATGGGCTGGGATACAATTGTAGTAGCAACTCAACTTCAGAAGTGCAGATAAAGACAAAACCCAAGGGAAGAAGGGATTATAGAAAGGCCCTGAGACCTTGGATGATCTTCTGGAGAAGTGCTATATACCAGCAGGGATCATCTGCCAACCTCTGCATTTCAGGGTCTCTTCGTTGCAGCCGCCTAGATGGTGTCCTAACTGACCCACTCCACTGTGGGCAAGTCCAGTCCAGCTTTTCAACATCAGTCTGGTCTCTTTCCACAGGAAAAAGAAAGAGGAAGAGGAAGAAAGAGGAGAGAGATAGGGAGGTCATTTTAGGCATTGGGAAAACCAAACTGAGAAGGGAGAGATGAGAAGGAGGAGAAAGCCAATAGGGGAAGAGAAGAAATTTTGTTCTTGTGTGGTTAGACCTACTTGTGAAAACTGAAAAGAGACAGTTTATTTTAACTTGAGATGAGGGGGACCACATTAGACGTTGAGTCAAACATATTTTTAGTAATTATGATACTGTGTTTTGAAAGGCATATTTATGTGTTCCACAAATTTATCACAATATAGATATTTACATATAATAGAGGTGAAATCTGGAAAAAGTCTAAAATTTACCTGAGTTAATTATGTTGTACCAATGTTAGTTTTCTGGTGTTGACAATGTACTATGGCTATTATCGTTAAAGGAAGCTGGGACATGGGTCCACAGAAACTCTTGACTGTTTTTCAACTTCTTCTGAATTTTAACCTACTTCAAAATAAGAAGTTAAAAAATAAAAACAATTACTAATGGATACAAGTACAACTAGAGGAAACTGAAAGAGATTTTAAGAGTTTTGTCTCCATTTCTCAGATTGAAGCACCTGAAAGTACAGTGAAGCCAAGCTGTTCTCAAGTAGTGGTAGCCCTCCACTGCTCGAATTTACAAATGGTTGCACCCTCAGCTGACTCAGGGTGGGCATAGCGGCCATTTCTCCAAAATAGCGAATAATTTTGTTGGGTACGGAATTGAAGAGCCAGCTATCCCTTTGGTTAAAAGAAAGACAATATAGCATTTTTACTTTGTTATAGCTAGAAGTATTATACCATCATGGAAGGTATACTACTTAAAAAACCAAACTGGGAGCATTCACATATTTGATTTAGCATTCCTGCTCTGGAATTCTGCCTTAACGCATGTAGACTTGGTTATGAGACAGCCTGGGGCCTCAATTTCAGACAAGATAGGAGACATGAGCAAGCTAAGGACAAGGGGGGTGGGCACAAACAAGGCTTTGGGAGCCAGCCTCCCAGAGGTAGTCCACCATCTGTTCAGTGTCTAATGGGACATGACTACTTTGCACTGGGTCAGACATGGCAATGATTTCTAAGAAAAGTTAGTGGGGAGGTAGGCAATCCAAGCAGGATTACCTGGTCTTATGGATGGCAATGCCTTGGCTGCCAAGTAGAGAAATGATAAGGGAACAGGACCCCCATCTCTGGTAATGAGATGGGGAAATCTCTGGTGTGAGATGGGGGAAAGATCTGGGAGAAGAGCTACACAAGAGGTCAGAGCCCTGGCCACATGGACTGCATTAGGATTAGTCTCCAGGAAAGGACTCTAGCTCCAGTGTGGGAAACTGGTGTCCCCTCAGCAAAACAAGGCAGAAGATTATAAGGAAGATGTGATAATAAGAGCAATATGAGCAGATTAATATTGTTTAACATACAATACTATAGGGAGTGAGATTCATTTCAAGAGCAATTAGTGATATTTCTGGATGATGGTTTTACTCACGACTATCACACTCTGATAGGAAGAAGCTAAAATTTTAGTTTAAAGACACTCAGGAGAACCATATGAGCAATGCTGGGAAGTTAGGGGCTGGAGGCACAGATCAGATTAAAGGACAAAGAGAAAAATTCGCACAGCCTCCAAACCTCCTCTAATGCATTCTGTGAGGTTTTTGTGACCATAAATGCCATCATTTAAAAAGAATAAAGACCAAAGGTTTTATTTATACACTGATCCAGTATTTATTCTGGAAAAATAGAAGTAGGTGGAAGTGACTTTCATGTCTTAGTATCTGATGGAATATTACCTTTGCCTTTCCCTCATCTCAGGGTTGCCGCCTCATCTGGTTTCCTTCTCATGAGGCTCAACTACCATTACTGGTTCAAAGTGTGTAGCATTTTATCAGGGCAAAGCACAAGATTGTTATATCCCCTGGGAGCATCCAGGCAGTGAAGGTAATAATCTATGTCCCATATTTCAGATCAGTGGGGGCGCAAATCAACTTTCCCAAACCTCCCAAGGAGGGGAAACCCTGCTATTTTGAAAACGTGTCTTGTGTTTTGTAATTAAAAAAAAAAGTACCTTCTGTTTCCAATGCTTTTAGATCCTAGTGAATATAGTGTGTGTGTCTCTGGGTGTGTGTCTGTGCATATGTGTGCCCACACATGCTTTATATTTTATGAGGCTTTCCCCAGCCTGTATTATCACATGACTCAAGAACATAGCTGTTTGAACTAGAGAAAATAACTTCCCTATTTCTACTTAGAATTTAATCCTGAAACATCTATACAGATTTTCCAGAATTAATTATTACATTAATATAGAGAACTAAAGCCAAAGATTTCAACTTTAAGCAGTCTTTCTTCAAGGGTGAATGGATTCTGCCTATATATGAAATATTACACAGGCTTATAGAAAAACAGTAACTTGGAAAGAGAGTTTGTAATAAAATATCATAAAGTTTCCAAGCAACTAAGTCAACCCAAATAACAACAATAATCTTAGCAGAAAACTTGGGGGAGAAAAATATGTTTAGAAATACAGTAAATGACTCGAAAAGATATATGCACCCCATGTTCATTGCAGCATTATTTCAAATAACTAAAATATAGAAATGCCCACAGACAGATGGATAAAGAAAAGGTGGTATGTGTACAATGAAATATTATTCAACCATGAAAAATAATGAAATCTTGCCATTTGTGAGAGCATGGAAGGAACTTGAGGGCTAAGGGAAACAAGTCAGATAGAGAAGGACAAATATTGTATAATTTCATTATATATAAAATCCAAAAAAAAATGCAAAAAGGAAAACCCAAAACCCACAAGCTCATAGATAAACAGAACAGATTGGTGGCTGCCAAAAGTGGGGGTGGGAGGATGGGAGAGTGGCAGAATGAATGAAGGGGGTCAAAAGGTACAAATTTCCAGTTATATAATAAATAAGTCATGGGGATATAATGCACAGCATGGCGACTATGGTTAATAATACTATATTTCATATTTGAAAGTTGCTAAGACAATAAATCTTAAAAGCTCTCATCATGAGAAAAAAATTCTGTAACTATGTATGGTGACAGATGTTAACTAGACTATTGTACTGAATATTTCCACAATATATACAAATATTGAATCATTATGTTGTACAGCTGAAACTAATATAACAGTGTATACAAATTAAACCTCAATTTAAAAAGAAATAGAATAAATAGAATAAAAATAAAACAAACTTTTTTCAGTCTCACTTTTGGAAAAGATTTCTAATTGTAAAAATAATACAGTAACTCTTTAAAAGCATCAGAACTAGATGGTTTTACAGGTGACATTAAAAAAAATTTTCCAAGAATGTGTAATTCCCATGTTACAGAAATTGTCCCAGAATATGAAAAAAGTTGAGACTCGACTCAATTTTTGTTTTATTTTTAAAACTTTTTATTTAAATTCAATTGACTTAACATATAGTGTTTATTAGTTTTAGGGGTAAAATTTAGTGATTCATCAGTTGCACATAACACCCAGTGCTCATTACATCAAGTGCTCTCTGAGACTCAACTCAGTTTTAAGGCTAACCTAATCTGATTCTAAAACCAGACACAGCTGGTATAGAAAAGAGAATGGCAGGCTAATTTCACTTTCAAACACCGATATGAAAATCCTAAATAAAATGTTGGCAAATCCAACCTTAAATAAAATACTGGCAAACCAACTCCAGTAATGGGTTGACAGAGCCTTACATCATAAAAAGGTGGGATTTAACCTAAAAATGCAAAAATACAGTTCAGATTTTAAAGATCTTTTAATGTTACTCATGGTGGTAACAGATTGAAGGATACAAACCATAGGAACATCTCAGTAGATGCCAAAAGGTATTTGCCAAAGTTCAGCAGCCATTCCTCATTAAAGCACACACACACCCACACACCCACAAACACACACACAGAGTAGGAGCAACTACCAGAAAATAGCAGAAAGTATCATGCTAACGTATGAACTATACAAACCAATGATTTTCCTAACCAGTGAGAAGGAAAATGATCTCAATCATAACAGCAACAGTAAAATATTCAAGATGTACAGGAAGAAAACTGCAAAATTTTACTGAAAAGACATTAAGGAAAGCCTGGATAAGTGGAGTAATATACAATGTTTCTAAAAGGGAACACAGAAGATTATAAATATCCCAATTCTCGCCAAATTAATTTATAAATTTAATATATTTCTATTGAAAATTTTAAGATTTTTCATGGATACTTCAAGCTGATTATAATTTCATCTGAAAAACAATAGGTAATAGACTTTTAGAAAACAGTAATGTGAGATAACCTGGAGTACCAGATATCAAAATATACTGTAAAGTCAGTCATCAAAATCAAGACAGGAATTAAGACACAAATACACAAATAGATCAATTATCAGATACAAAGTATGAAAAACAGATTCACATACATACCTATGAAAATGTAATAACCGATGAAGGTGACATCTAATCAATGACTAAACATTGGACTATTTAACAAATAGTTTTTTGACAGTTGGTTATCCACTTGGAGAAAAAGGAAAACAAGATTCTTAACTCCGCCCCCCCACATATAAAAGTAAATTGCAGATAGGTTGAGCAATCAAGGTATCAAGTGTGGCTGCAGGCATCTCAGAGATTGACTGGAATGATGTGGAATGATCCACATCTAAGATGGCTCACAGTTGTTGGCAGGATTCTTGCCAGCTGGTGGAGGAGGTCCTCAATACCTCACTGGCTACCTTTGCCACTTGGGCAGCTCACAAGATGGCAGTAGGCTTTATCAAAGTGAGCAAATGAGACAGGGCCATCAAGACAATAGTCATAGTTTTTGTAAGCTAAACTCTAAGGTGACATCCCATCACTTTGGCTGTATTTTGTTTGTTAGAGGTGAGTCATTAGATGCGGCCCACACTCAAAGGGAGGTGATTACACAGGATGTGACTGCTAGGAGGAGGGGATCATTGGGTTCTATCTTATTTGGTGCTCAATGTCTACCACAGCAAGAAATGGTCACAAATGGGAGATGCCTAGAAGAAGATGAAAGTCCAGCAAACACAAAACAAAATGGACAGGATAATTCAAATAGAAACAACAACATTCCACTTTCCTCCCATTTACTGGCAGAACACAAGCTCTGGGGTCATGTCTGAGTTAGTATTCCAGCTTCAGCACTTGCTGTGTGACTTTGCACATTTACTTGCTTTGCCTGGCCTTTATTTCTTTATCAGAGGACAACAATAGTACCTACCACATATGTTCAATAGACATTTTTAAAAAATCCTTGTTATTCAAGGTATAGAAAAAATGACATATACTACTAGTAATATAAGTTGGTAAATATTTTTGGCTATGAATTTAGAACCCGTTTTTTAAAAATTTTTAAAATTTTATTATGTTATGTTAGTCACCATACATTACATCATTAGTTTTTGATGTAGTGATCCAGGATCCATTGTTTTCATATAACACCCAGTGCCCCATGCAGTACGTGCCCTCCTTAATACCCATCACCAGGCTAACCCATCCCCCCACCCCCTCCCCTTTAAAACCCTGTTTGTTTCTCAGAGTCCATAGTCTCTCATGGTTCAGCTCTCCCTCTGATTCCCCCCCTTCATTTTTCCCTTCCTTCTCCTATGTCCTCCATGCTATTCCTTATGTTCCACAGATAAGTGAAACCATATGATAATTGACTTTCTCTGCTTGACTTATTTCACTTAGCATAATCTCCTCCAGTCCCATCCATGTTGATGTAAAAGTTGGATATTCATCCTTTCTGATGGCTGAGTAATATTCCATTGTAAATATGGACCACATCTTCTTTATCCATTCATCTGTTGAAGGGCATCTCAACTCTTTCCACAGTTTGGCTATTGCGGACATTGCTGCTATGAACATTGGAGGGCGTATGGCCCTTCTTTTCACCACATCTCTGACTTTGGGGAAAATACCCAGGAGTGCAATTGCTGGGTCATAGGGTAGCTCTATTTTTAATTTTTTGAGGAACCTCTACACTGTTTTCCAAAGTGGCTGTACCAACTTGCACTCCCACCAACAGTGTAAGAACCCTCTTTTGCTAGTTAATTGTATATCGTCTTCCACCAAACAGTTTTGCTTTTCTATAGTTAAACTCACAGTTTCTTGAAAACACATGTTCACAATTATTTATTGTAACTTTGTTTGTAACAGAGAAAAAATGGCCCATCAAAATGTTTGTTAATAGGGAAAGTGCAAATATATTCTAATATAGCAATATTCTGTAATTTTTTAGTTAGAAAAATATTTTAAAATACAGTAACCCAAACCCAGAGTTACAAAATGGCAGGCAACATGGGAACCTGTTTATTATCACGGTGTTTAATTAACATTGGTTGAGTGAATGCATCACTAAATTTAAAAGAAGTAATTCTGTATCACTAAATTTAAAAGAAGTAATTCTGTATATACTGAAATGAAATATCAGTATGAAATTAAGCTTCTAAGAAATATTGCTACTGAAAAAAAAGGAAGTGCAGAATAGAATGTTCAGGATGGCACTAGAGATACACAAATGACCTCAATTTACATATATGCATATAAATGTTTTTAAAAAGAAACTATAAGGACTTGGGGTGATAATGCTGTGTCAATGCAGGCTCATGGATTGTATGTAACAAATGCACCACTCTGGTGCTGGATTTTTTTTTTTTTTTAAGATTTATTTATTTAGAGAGAGAGAATTGCACATGTTGGCAAGTGCATGAGGGGGAGGAGGGGCAGAGGGAGAATCTCAAGCAGAATCCCCACTGAAGGTTGAGCCCAACACGTGGAGCTCGATCTCATGACGCTGAGATCATGACCTGAGCTGAAATCAGGAGTCAGACCCTTAACCAACTGAGCCATCCAGGTGCCCCTCTGGTGCTGGATTTTGATGGCGGGGGAGGCTAGGCTTATATGTAGGCAGGGAGTATATGGAAATTTCTGTACTCTCCACTAAATTTTGCTATAAATCTAAAAATTCTCTCAAAGTGTATTAAGAAAAAGAATCTGGAAAGATTCATGCCAACCTGATAGTGAATATTAGCTCTGTGGAAAGGACTAGGGTCACAGGTTTTGGTCAGGGGAGGCTGTCCATTTCTTTGTATTGCTTGAGTTTTTCACAAGTGTCTATGTGTTATATATTACTTGTGTAATTTTTTAATAAATAAAAGTATGTGTTATTATTGAGAATTTAGAAAACACAGGAGGCCATCAAGAAAGAAAATTTAATGTGTCCATAGTGTTGGGGTGCCTGGGTGGTTCAGTGGGGTGGCTTAGTGTCGACGCTTGATTTCAGATCAGGTCGTGATCTCAGGTTGTGAGATCAAGCCCCACGTGGGGAACATGCCGGGTGTGGAGCCTGATTAAGATTCTCTCTCTCCCTCTGCCCCTCACCTGCCTTCTCTCTTTCTCTCTCTCCCTCCCTCTCTCTCTCCCTCTGCCCCTCCCCTCCACTCACATGCTCACTTTCTCTCTCTAAAAAAAAATAATAAATAAATAAAGTGTCCATAGTCTCACTGCACAGAGGTAGCTACTATTGGCATTTAATGATATATTCTCCCAGGTTTTTTTCTACAAATATCCATGCAAGTGTGTTCGTACCTAGTTATACATATGTTTATGAAGAATCTTGTCATTTCAGGGAGGGGCACATATAAAAGCTTCATTGCCACCTCTAACCGTTTATGCCCTGCCTCTTCTCACTGCTGTCTCTTCTGCCTACAATCACTAACAGCAGAGGAATCACCACATACAATGAACTCTATGACCAGCTTTCCAATTTTCAAATTTAGGGTTTTCAGTATCACTTCCAGGGACATGGGAGGGGATGTTGTTTATTTCTTCCCACCCACATATCTCAGAGCAGAGGGCTAGCCTCTTCAATCCCCTCCTTCCCACTGCTCTTCCAAATTCATGTTTCCACCATCGCTTAAATCTCATTGCGTATGATCCCAGCTTTACCATCCTCCACTCCTCATCTCTGCTGTTCTGTTGGCCTGGTGATCGATTTCTTCTTTAGAATATTTAGCACATTTCGGCACATGGTCTTTTTGACACTCTTCTGATAGACACATGCACCACTCTTTGTGTTCCACTTTTTATACTTGTCCTTAGTTACATGACCCACATATCTTTTCTTACATATTCCTTTCAAAGGTAAGCTCAGAGGGTCAGGGTTTCTTTATATAGCTCTGCTTGTCTTCCTCATCAAGATCCTTGATCATTGTTTTGCCAGAATTCAACTTTAGAGGCTCTGATCCCCTTTTAGTTGAATTTTTAAGAGTTTCTAACCCTGGTATCATAGCTCTCATTCCTCTCAACTTTATCTAGAGTCTGTACACACCTGTCTATAACCACCATACTCTTGATGATGATGATGGTGATGATGATGATGATGATGCTAAGATACATGATTACTTGCTCCCCAGACTCACTTTCACTTCCCCAGTCAATCTTCCATTTTTGGTTGACATCAAGTCCATGGTAATCATTTCCTTAATTATTTCTTCTAATTCCTGAGGGAGTTCACATTGTCCACATGGTAAACAACTATTTGCCTAAAACTCTTCTTTGAACAATCTGAGACTTTCCACACTCATCTACATACCACTCCTTGTTGCTGTGCTGTCTCTGTGTGTGTGTGTATGTGTGTGTGTGTGTGTGAGATTTGTATCATGATGGCTCATTCATCCTGCTCTCTGGCTGGTTATCTGTAGTAAATTTCCCCAATTAAACCACTGGGTTTGCCCTCTGCATTTTTTTCTTCCAATTTTATTGAGATAATAATTGATATACAGCCCACTGTAGAAGTTTAGGTATATAGGATAATGACTTGATTTCATATATTGTGAAATAATTACCATAATAAATTTAGTTATCATTCATCACCTCATATAAATAGAAGAAAGAAAGAAAAAATGTTTTTTCCTTGTGATGAGCAATTTTAGGATCTCTTTTAGCAGTATTTAGATATACCATACAGCAAGCGGTGTTAACTATAGTCATCATGTTGTACATTATATCCCCAGTGCTTATTTATCTTATAACTGGAAGCTTGTACCTTTTGACTACCTTTATCCAATTTCCCCATCCCCCAACCCCAAAAGGAGGGGTTCTGAGAGCTTTTGGGTTGGTAAGCACGTGGAGATTTCGAGAGAAGGAAGCACTAGGAAAGCACAGGGACTCTGTGCTCCCTCCCCATACTTGCCCTAAGCACCTCTTCCATCTGGCCGTTCCTGAGTTAAATCTTTTTATAATAAATTGGTCATCTAGAAAGCAAAATGTTTCTCTGAGTTCTGTGAGCTGCTCTAGCAAATTGGTTGAACCCAAGGTGGAGATCATTGGAATCTCTTGTCTATCTATAGCAGGTCAGTCAGAAGCACAGGTAACAACCTGGACTTGTGATTGGTGTCTTAAGTGGGGGATGAGGGACAGTTTTGTAGGACTGAGCCCTCAACCTGTGGGATCTGAAGCTAACTCATGGTAAATAGTGTCAGAATTGAGTTGAATTGTAGGACACCCAGCTGGGTGACCAAAGGAGTAGAGCCCAGAATAGTCACAGCCAATAGAAGTAAATCTTTACTGTTGCAAATCACAGAGAATTGGGGGTCATTTGTTATTACAGCAAAGATGATCCATACACCTTTTGGTTAACCACCTCTAGTCATCACACAGTTACCCCTGTACCCCAAAGATGGGAGATACAAAACCCTACTCCTTGGGGAGCTTGGGTAGCTCAATCAATTAAGCATCTGACTCTTGATTTCAGGTCATGGTCTCAGGATCGTGGGATCAAGGCCTGTGTTGGGCTCCTTGCTGAGCATGGAGCCTGCTTAGGATTTTCTCTCTCCCTCCACACCCCACCCCCACTCTCTCTATTTCTTGTCCTTCCCTCCTGTGACCAGCAGCAGGATTCATCGAGGGAAAACATTGTTCCATGGAGCATGGGAGTTTAATTCTTCTTCTGAATGTGCAGATTTGCCTCCTTTAAAAAAAGGCCCCTTGTAGAATAATGCCCGGGGGAGTATCTTCTCTTTCCCTCAGTGTCACAAGTTAATATTTAATCCTTGATATAAGATTTGGTTCTCCTTGATTCCTTAAATCTGCTTCCTTCTTGGATGTCTCCTTCCATCCTCTCCAGAAACTCTTAATATTCTCTAGGGAGCAGGAGCAGAGAAGGGCAGGTGAGGGGGTACCACAGGGGCAAACAGACAAGGCCCTACCCTCATAGAGCTGATAGTCTAGTGGAGAAAATGGACAAGAAACAATAACAGTACATCAGGTAGGGATCAGTGCCATGTAGAAAAATAAACCAAGGAAGGAGAACAGGGATGGCAGGGTGTTTTACCTTGGATTGGGTAGTCGGGAATGACTGCATGTATGACACACTTGGACACAGGGCCATCTGCGTCCACTGTGTAGACCGCATGTCACGGGCTCCATCGCATGGTGCCACTTGTCAACATTCCTCAGCACTTACTGCTGTCAGCTCCTTTGGCACATTCAGGGTCAGTCCCACCTGAGAATACGCCCCACCTTCAATTCTACTCACTGCTTCGAAAACCTGAATGGGGACTCCTTACTTAACTCTCCACCAAGGTATTGGCTATTGACCTCAGGTTTTGCTTATCCTATTATTTTAAAATATTTCCTCTTGTGCCTCAGATTTCAACTGAAACTCAAGAGGGCACTGGGGAAATGAAAAAGTGCGTGAGAAGAAACACTTTTATGGATTGGCAACAGAGCCCCGAGAAGCAGCCCGGGCTGTGCTCCTTCACAACTTTGCCGCCTCCCCCACCCCTGGGATTGGGGTTTGTTTATGACAAGGAAGCAGCCTGATAAAAAACAAACATGACTTATCTGTAATATTTCATTTACTTTAAGAAAGAAAGACTGGAGACAAATATGGCCAAACTTAAATTACTAATTTTGCGCGGTAGAAAAGTAGGTGTTTGTTATGCATTTTAAAAATGCCTTAAAAAAAAGTTTCTTCAGACTCTTAAGGATAAAGAACAAACAGATGGTCACTAGAGGGGAGGTGATGTGGGGGGAGGGGTGATATAGGTGATGGGGATTAAGGAGTGCACTTATCATGATGAGCACTGAGTAAGGTATACAAGTGTTGAATCACTATATTGTACACCTGACACTAATATAACACTGTATGTTAACTATACTGGAATTAAAATTAAGAACTTAATTTAAAATTTTCCTTAAGGAGGAAGAACATAAAATTTAGGGTTCAAAATATTTGGCCTCTGCCCTTGCACTCTACTCTCCTGGCTGTGTGTCCTTGAGCAGGTAACTGAAATCTTCTAAAGCTGGTTTTCTGTGCCTGTGAAGTGGTGACGATGAGGCCCATCCTTGAGGATGTGATGGATTCCCAGTGAGAAAATGTATACAGAGCTCCCAGCATTAGGCTGAGGTGAGTCAGTCCCAAGTATATGGTGGCCGTGCGGTTACTTCGTGATTTCCGAAAGCGTGTCCATGGGACGCTAATATCATAAGTGGTCTCCAAGTGCAGGATACCAAGGTCAATGAGGTTTGGGAGACTATACATTACAGTCTCTTTTTGGGGACTCAATGACATTAGGGTATTAATGGTACTGAGAAGTTCTACAGTAAAGAAACCTGTTTTGTTTCTCTTTGGTTTTTTTCTTCATTTAAATTGTTGTTTCCAGATTCGCGGCATGAAACACTGGCCAACAGTGTCCCTGCCTAAAAAGGCTGAGTGAGGCCCCCCGGGTAGTTGCTTAACTTAGTGAGAAAGGCTACTCTTCCTTGAAAAGCATGGTGCAGAGGGTGGGGTGCTAACGGTGAGCGTGTTCTTCCCACCACCGTGACATGTGGCCAGTTGGAAGGCATGGTGACAAAGCTGCACCTGACGTGGAGGCCACCCAGAAAAAACTTTGAAGTGGCCTGGCGGATACCCATTAACTGGTTGAAAAGAATCCCTAAACTGGCATCCTTCCCAGTTGGAAAATTATGGGGAATTTTGAAGATCTCAAAACAAACAAATAAAGCATAAAAACAAACAAAGCCCCCACGTTTTAGATGACTCTGTATTTCTAGCTACTAATAATGACCCAAGAGGCAAGAATCCACTTCAAGTGAAAGCACACATTTTGTGCCCTGATTTGCAGGGAAGAGGTTGTTAATAACCGCCCCATCACTAATCCTACTGGCAAATTGTCCCTCAGAGTGAAAAGACCAAATATAGATGAGTGTCTTGCCTGGAGCTCATTTTTATGATCTGTTCGAGCACTTACGAGTTTGACCATGAAGGGGATACTCCCTCCCTGCTCTGGGTTGCATATGTGAGGACCAGAGAGCCTGAGTGAGGGCTGGAAGGAGCCTGCGTTGTTACCGGCAGTGGGTCCCAGCTGGGTGTGACCTCAGAGGATGCAGACAGACCTTCGAAATTGATGACAACATGTCTCCAAGGAGGATGAGTCGCCAAAGAAAAAAGCAGCCCAGGCAGGAACAGAAAGTAACAAGGACAATATCTCCTTTCCAGAGATGAGGGCTTCTCTATCCCGATGTTTCCTTCCATGCATCAGAATGTTCTAAACAAGGCAAGATTGAAAGTGGGGAATGGGGGGAAGGGGGACCCTCACTAGGTGTGGAGACTACGGTCAGGCAATCACCCTCTCTAAGGCTTGACCTCCTAACCTACAGAACAAGGGTGGTAACAGGATCTCCCTTGTGTGGTGCTTGTTCAGATCAGGTGAGATGAAATCCAGAGTCCAAGCATGGTACCTGGCGTGCGGGAGGAGCTCTTCCGGCATTGCCTGAAATTTAGATCGCGACAGTAGAGAATTCAGCTTTTGGTCGCATGTCATATGCTGGCCACATTTACCCTGCTTTTCCCAAGAGGACCTGTGTCCCAGCAGGCGCTCGGCTGAAGCATGCTCATTGTAATTGAATCTAAGGTCTGGTCGTGCTGTGTAAAGAATAATTGATATGCAGAGACTCTGAAACAAGCTTTGGGAATCAAACATCTGGTTTGGAAGGCAGCCTTGTAGGCCAACCCCCTGTAGACCCAGGGAGGAGAGGAAAACAGGAAGTTTTATTCATCTTAGTTTCTTGGTTTTTCAAGTTACAGTCTCCAGCTGTTTACATCAACTTTGTTTTTCCTAAAGAGAGAGAGAGAGAGAGAGGGAGTCGCTCTAAAGCAATGTCATAATCTTTCATGAAGTAGCCCTTTGTGGAAAATCAGAGTTATTCTTTTACTTGGCTAACTCATCTTTTATTTTTCTCTTCTCCTCCCAGAGTAAATATCTGTTCTCTGGCTTCTGTTCAGGCCTGAGTAAGTTGTGGAGAAGAAAGAGAGAAGAGAAGGAGGTGAGGAGGAGGCAGAAAGAAATAGGAGAAAATGCTAGAGAGGGAGAAAGAGAGGTCACGCCCCTGAAATTTAATATGTTTCCAGAGTTGGCAGTTTTGCCCTATGGATGAATGTGAATTCAGTGGGATGCCACAGATGTGGGTAACCATCCTCAGGGCTGAGGAGGACCGAGGGGGAAGAAATACTCTCAACAAAGGCTGAGGAAGGTCTGTTGAAACTCCGTTTCTTGAAAACAACTGAGATTTAAGTTATTGCCCCCACATCAGCCAAACGTCGGTGCAAACATTTAATGTGGCATGTCCTAAACTGCCTTTTGCTCTCCTAGCTTCACCTTCCAGAGTAGGGGTGAAGCGAATGGTCTCTGGCCCTAGACTACAGGGGTTCAAACCTCAGCTAGGGCACTTGCAAACTTAGGTGACCTTGGACAAGCTGTGTGACTCTCTGGGTCTCAGCTTCCTCGTTTGTAAAGAGGAGGTGATGATAATGATGAAAATAATGGTTTGCCTATAACCTAGGCTGTTATGAGGATTAAATAAGTCAGCACAGGTAAAGTTCCTAGCCTCGGGGTAAGTGCTCTATGAGTGTGAACTATCATCGTCCTTGCCCACTCTGATTCGAGTATTATTAAATCCCCCTCCCCCCCCATGAAGTGGCATGCATTGGTCATTCGGAGCATTTGCTATTTGCAGGCATCATTCAGAATACTTGCTACATAAGAAATCATTTCATATCACACCAACCCTAGGAGGCAGGTGCACTATTATCTCCCGTATGATAGATAAGGAAACAGGCACAGAGAGAGAAAGTAAGTTGCTTCATTTTACACATCTGATAAATGGCATAGTGGTCTTGAGTAGTTTAGCTCTACAACAGGGATCCAACAAGGGCCTGCCACTTGTTTTGTAAATAAAGTTTAATTGGGCCCATGGCCACACCCATTCATTTACATATCATTTATGGCTGCTTTATTTTCAGGCAAACCTGAAAATACTTATTACCTGGCCTTTTTACAGTAAATGTTTACTGATCCCTGATCTAAAGTCTATCTACGTTCTATTAAGGTGCGGTTGCCAAATAGAGCAAATGAAAATGAGATGCTAAGTTGATTTAGATAAACAATGAATAATTTCTCAGTTGGAACTTTCAGCACCCCCCCCAACCTCCTGGAAGAAGGGCTGAAGGTTGAGTTAATCGCTAATGGTCAATGAATTAATCATACCTATATAATGCATGCCTATATAATGAAGCCTCCATCAGAAAACAAAACAAAACAAAAACCTAACAGAAGGGATTTGGGGAGCTTCCAGGTTGATGAACACATTGAGGGGCCGGGACGGCTGTGCACCCAGAGAGAGCATGGAAGCTCTGTGGTCGTTTCCACATAACTTGTCCTGTGCATCTCTTCCATTTGGCTGTTCCTGAGCTGTAATCTTTTTTTTTTTTTTAAAGATTTTATTTATTTATTTGTCAGAGAGAGACACAGCGAGAGAGGGAACACAAGCAGGGGGAGTGGGAGAGGGAGAAGCAGGCCTCCCACGGAGCAGGGAGCCCGATGCGGGGCTCGATCCCAGGACCCTGGGATCATGACCTGAGCCGAAGGCAGATGCTTAACCATGTGAGCCACCCAGGCGCCCCTGTAATCTTTATAATAAACAGACAATAGTAAGTAAAGCGCTTTCCTGAGTTCTGTGAGCCATTCTAACAAATTATCAAACCTGAAGAAGGGGGTTGTGGGAAACCACAATTTACAGCCAGTCGGTCAGAAATACAGGTCACAACTGGAAACTTGCAGTTGGCATCTGAAGCGAAAAGTAATCTTTTGGGACTGAGCTTTTGACCTGTGGGATGTGCACTAACGCCTGGTGGCCTGGTGTCATACTTGAATTGTGGGACATCCAGTTGGTGTCCAGAGAGTTGGAGAATTGGCTGGTGTTGGAAAAATCTGTACATCTGGTGACAGAAATGTGGAGAGAAGAAGAAACAGAGGCTTTTCTTTTACATATACATAGCATTGTATAATAAGCCTTTGGGGTCGGATATTAAAATTTGCCTTTTAAGGTCTTAAAACTTAGTGGGCGAGACCAGAGAAATAGACGTGTAACTGACGGAAACATGGAAATTATTTGTACGACTTAGAATTTGGCCAGTTTGCTTTAAAGAGTTCTTCTCAAGGATGACTCCAGAGCTTGAACAGGTGGCATCCCGGGGTTTGAAAGAGCAGAAGTTTATTTTCTAGGGAGATGTTTACTTCCACTTCCCCATCGGGTCTGACTCAGTATTATTCCTTTATTCCTCCCTCCTTATATATAATCTTTCAGTAAATGGTCAAACTCTGGCTCTGGTCCCCCGACACCAATGAAGGAAGGAACAAGGGAAACACACGGATCCTAAGAAGTCCAGGGAGACCCAGTGTAACTAGGAGATATACCATTTGCATTTATTTATTTTACATATGGTTTCGAATTCTTCGAGATCCTCAAGAACTTTGGTTTGGCAGACTTCGGGGCACATTAAGACAAAGGTTATGTGATCCAGCGCTCGGTTGGCTACCTCTCCTGATCTCTGCTTTGCTCCCCTCCCCAAGACCTGCTTTGTGTTGTAGACAAACACAAGTGGACACATTGGAATTTGGCAGTAAGATGGATTCCAGAAATTGGGCAAAAGTTAAAATAGACAAAAGGTTAAAAAGATGAACTATTAGGCTTGATGGCAGACTTAAACCTCGTTAAAAATGAAAATATTTTACATATGAAACTGATCCTGTAGTAAGGAATATTCAATACCTGAAGACTAAATGAAATCAAAGCACAATTGCACCTTAAAACGGTTAAAAAACAAAAACCACAACTAAAAAAAGGCGGGAGGAAGTACTGGGAGTGTTTGTTATATGGAAGATGTTATGCTGTATTTACCATAAATCATGTTGCCAAAAGGATTTTGGTATCTCTGCAGATTCTTCCTCTTCCCACACCATGCTGCACACTGTAATTATATTAATTTTCCACAAAGTTTACTTCCATCTTGAAGCACTGGAAAATATTTGCTCCAACCATCTCACTTTGGATTTGAGAATCTGAAACCCAGCAAGGTGATTTGGCCAAGACCCCCAACCGCTTCCTGGATGGGAGCCCAGATCACCCCATTTCCCAGCAAAACAACATACTTCCTGAAGGCAGGGACATTGAGAAGCAGTACAGGAGAGTGGAGCAGAGATGGAGAGCAACCAAGAGACCTGAGTTATCACCCAGGTGCTGCCAATCCTTAGCTGCATTTGGGGTCAGGTCTAAAAGCCTTAGTAACTGTTTCTCACCAGAGCCTGAACTATACCTCCTTTTTCCAACTACCTCCAACTAAACTCTCAATTCGAGCACTATTTATCCACTCACTGTTCTACAAATCATTTCCCTTGTCCCCCGCCATGCTTTTATTCATTCAGTTCTTCCAGCTTTTTCTCTCCTCCACTCTCCAAATTCCCCTGGCCCTTGAGACCCAACTCAAGTGCTCCATAGCTAGTATGTCTTCATCAAGCCCACCAAAGCCTCTACCTTTCACAGCACTGTTATGGAAGACATGGCCAGAGACCTGATCTACGTTGGTCTTCTGGCCTTCAGAGATGTTCTAGGAAGCTTACTGTTGCTCAGTGTATGTAACTGTGTCATTTTCTATACACTCTAATGTAGAGAATCAAGCAGGAAATGACCACAGGCTCCTTTGGGACTCCTTGCCAGTGGACTCTCTGGAACAGTGCTGGTTTTCACCCAAGTTGTGCCCAAACTAAACTTTCCATAGGACTGGGAGCTTCCTCTCCGCAGGAAGGAGGCACGCTATGCGCCACCCACCACGTGGCTCCCAAGGAATCCAGGCACTGAACATCTTGCGTTCTGCAGCCTCTCCTAAACATCTGGTATCCAATTCAGACTGGCATTATCTACTCCTACTCAAACTAATAGGGCTCACTATCAAGTTCAGCTCAAACAATGGAGAGCAAATTGAGGGCAGGACACCTCTCCTGGAATGTAACCCTATGTGTTCAGCATGCAGACCTGACACCTCTCTGTAGGACGAAGGGCAATCAGGGGACCACATGTCTTTTCTTACTAAGCCTTAACTTACAATCTCCCTCCGATGAAACGCATTTTGTAACTCACACTTTGCGGCTCTGGGGGATGCCCCTTCTTCCACTTTGCCACAGCAACTCAGTGCACCTGGGTCCACAGCTAACCTGGGACCTGCCAGAGCTTCTGCTGTGTGTGTTCTGGGCTAAGTTCTCAGTTAGTTCTCTGCACACAAATCAAGGCAACAGATTTTCTGATTTTGAAACGTAGGATGCAATGCTTTAACCTTGGAGCTCGTCATCTTAACAGTAGCTACTTTGAACCGAGCACATATTGTGTGCCTGACTCTGAGTTCTTTCATTTCATCCTCAACAATCCGATGAGATAGGTACTATAATTATCTTCATTTTATATTTGATGAAACTGAGACTTGGTATATTCAAGACAGCAGCTCAAGGCCTCTCAGCTAGTAAGTGGCAGAGACAAAAACCTGGATCTGTTTGACTGCTAAGCCCATTTTTAAAAAATATATATCGTATCATTTTTCCTACCACCTAGAACTAATAACATGTTTTTTCAATTTGTCTTTATTTTTTAATGAAAAAAAAAAAAAAACCAAACAAACAGTAGTTAAGTCCCCTTATCAGGCATTCTAAATTCCATTCCTACCATTACCATGAGTTTGTTGTATATTCTTCCAGTTGTATTTTACAGTTTTACATAAATACCTGTGTATCCATTTACTATATAGTTCACCAGGTATATGTTTAAAGGTTACATAAATGTTATCAAAGCAGATATGTCTTTCTTAAAGCCTGCCTTTCTCACTTTCTGGGTCACCTCGTGTCTTGGCACCAGCTGTGTGGTTATGGGAGCAAGTAGACACACGGAGCCTGCTCTTCAGTGGGCCGCTGTGATAGAGTGGGTGGGCTCATGATTCTGCTGCAGCCTGCCTTCACTGGGGAACCCGGTCCACCTGGGTCAACAGGGCCCTGGAACCGCATGCGTGTGCTTGTGTGTCAGTGGTGTTTATGCCAAGGTGGGTTTTTTTTAAGTGGGTACGAGGCTCCATGCCCAGTGTGGAGCCCAGCACAGGGCTTGAACTCACGACCCCGAGATCAAGACCTGAGCTGAGATCAGGAATTGGACACCCAACTGACGGAGTCACCCAGGTGCCCCTGTGCCAAAGTGGTTTGAATATCTCCACTTCAATAGGAGGATACCGTTGTTTAAAGTAGGAAAAGCCTTGTTGTTTATTCCGGGGTCACTTTGTGCTAAAATGTTTGCAGATTCAAACCTGTTTCCATGAGGTCACTGTGAGTTCATGTGTAGCTTTTATTAGTCACGCTGGTGCTGTGACTAATGAAAGAGCCAGATGCGAGTCTGTGTTCCAGTAAACAAACAAACCCAACTTCCAGAACTATACAATCTATTTTTTATTGATTCGTAGGGTGATTTTTTTCCCCCAATTGCCAAGTCATCCTTCAGTAATAAATCTTTGTCCAAGCAATAGTGTCCTTTACCTTTGAAATTCTATAGAAAACTGTGGGAAGATTCTAGCCTGCTTCAGGTGAGCTGACTTACCCCTGGCTGCAGAGTGAGGCATCCTATTTTCTAGGGCAGATGTCAGCTCATTCCATGAGCCAGAGTTCAGTCAATTGCCTTTGGAGGATTTTGTTTGACTCGAAAGCTCATTTTTAAAAATGTAGTATCAACTTTCCCCCCATCATCCAGAGCTTAACACTTAATGTATATCCATTACAAAATAGAGTTTACTACGCTTATGTTTAAATATTACATAAAATGTAAAGATTGCATGAAAGATTACATACAATGTAGTCTACACGGGGCTAGGTTTTGGGGTTTTTTTTTTTTTTAGATTTTATTTATTTATTTGACAGAGACACAGCGAGAGAGGGAACACAAGCAGGGGGAGTGGGAGAGGGAGAAGCAGGCTTCCTGCTGAGCAAGGACCCCGGTGCGGGGCTCGATCCCAGGACTCTGGGATCATGACCTGAGCGGAAGGCAGATGCTTAACGACTGAGCCACCCAGGCGTCCCGGGGCTAGGTTTTTAAATCAGTGCCAAAGGAAATCGCATAGAGACGTGTTCTCCCTGGATCCTCCTTAAATAGCCCTTACAGTGCAGTATGGAAATGTGACACTCAAAATTTTAACAACAGGTACGGCACAGCCGTGACCAATAAAATGGACGCCCTGGTTGTACATACGTTGGGGGCACAGTCATAGCCATGCTTGCAGGTGTATCTCTGCATGGTGCAGGGTGCAATGCACATCAGTGGTTCCCAGTTGGGAAGGAGCCCTCCTGCCCCACAGGACATTGAGCAATATCTGCAAACATTACTTTATTATCATGCCTAGGGTTGGTCCTGTTACTGGCATCTAGTAGGTAGAACCCATAGATACTGCTAAACATCCTACAATACACAGGAGAGCCCTCCGGCAGAGAATTACCTGGTCCAAAATGTCATAGTGTTGAGGTTAAGACCTCTTGGTACATAAGACTTTGTGTGCAGTGTGTTTATGTGTTTGCATAAATGTACCATGTTCACAATGATGTAAAATTGAAAAGTATCTCTTTAAACACACAGTGAGATACACAAGCAATGAGCCTTACTGTTCAAGCTCAGTGTTTCCATCCCTGCTCTCTGAGGCCTTTGCTCATGGAGTGAGTGACTGGTGGGTGGAGTTATTTGCACTCCCAGGTTTTTCCGTGTGTGTATGTGCATGCTCACTCTTATAGGCTCTTTCTTTGGCTATGAACTGAAAATTTCTTAAATCATGTAAAAGCAAGTTCCAACTATGGAAATCTTTAATGAACTGACAATTGTAAAATGGTTTATACTTGGACTTTTCCCCCCAAATTTTAATGATCAAAGTAATATATCATAATTATGTAAAAAATGGCTAATATAGGGGCGCCTGGGTGGCTCAGTTGGTTAAGCTACTGCCTTCAGCTCAGGTCATGATCCCAGGGTCCTGGGATCGAGTCCCGCATCGGGCTCCCTGCTCTGCGGGGAGCCTGCTTCTCCCTCTCCCGCTCCCCCTGCTTGTGTTCCCTCTCTCGCTGCGTCTCTCTCTGTCAAATAAATAAAATAAAATAAAAAAAAAAAAAAAAAAGAAAAAAAAAAATGGCTAATATAGAAAAAGAGAAAAAAATAAAACAAAACAAGAAACTGGACATAATGCCACCACCCAGAAAATATGATGGTTAAAATTTCAGTGGAGTTCCTTTTTGTATTTTTTTGCTTTGTTTTGTTTCCAGCTTTACTGAGCTACAATTGACAGATAACACTGTGTAGGTTTAAGTATTCTGCACGATGACTTGATACAAACACACACACACACACACACACATATAGAGTGAAATGATCATCACAACAAAGTTAGTGAACACATCTATTAACTCATAGTTACTTTTTTTTGTGGTGAGAACATTTAGAATTTACTTTCTTAGCAACTTTCATATATACGATACAGTGTTGTTAACTATGTAATGGTGCTATGCACTCTTTTGTATTCTTTTAATAAATACATATTTTCCTCTGCTTGACATGATACTATGGTTTTACTTTTGCTCCTTAACTTTATGAACAGTTCACGGCTATCTAATTAAATCATGTGGATCACAACATACTTATCAGCTTCATTTTTATGAAAAATTTAGATGGCTTACACTTTTTTTACTGATGTAAATTGTACTGCACTGAGTATTTTTCTTCGTGACTCTTTCTCTACATTTCTGATTCTAAACAGATTTCCAGAAATGTATTTATTGGAGCAAAGATTATGCATTTTTTTAAAACTATTAATGGACAATGCTTTGTGTGAAAAGTTGCATCCAGTTTGTACTCCTGAAAGAAGCACAAAAGAGTGACCACCTCACCATTCTCTCCAGCACTGAATACCATTCTTTGTTGTTTTATTTATTTTATTTATTTTTTTTTTTAAAGATTTTTTATTTTATTTATTTGACAGAGAGAGACACAGCGAGAGAGGGAACACAAGCAGGGGGAGTGGGAGAGGGAGAAGCAGGCTCCCCGCAGAGCAGGGAGCCCGATGCGGGACTCGATCCCAGGACCCCGGGATCATGACCTGAGCCGAAGGCAGTCGCTTAACCGACTGAGCCACCCAGGCACCCCCATTCTTTGTTGTTTTAAAGTTTTGGCATTGGATAGGTGAAAAATGGTATTTTGTTGTCTTACTTTACATTTCTCTGATTTCCAGTTAGGCCAACATTTTAAACTCTGTTGATTACCCATTGTGTTTTGTTCTTCATGTTCTCTTGATTTTCCCACGCTTTTTAGGACTGGTTTTGATAGGCTGTTTATCCGATATTAGTACTTCATGATTCTGGAAAACTAAATATTTCTATAAATTTGCAAGGTATTGGCCCGCCAGCCCTTTTAGAAATAAGCTTCCTCATCTTAAGTTTGACCTGCGAGAAGGATGGCAACTTCCTTTTTGTCTGTGGTATATTGCTTGAGAATATGATTAGGAATTCTCAAACTTACCCTTGGGGCTGAAACACCTGAAGGTCATGTGATCTTTATGGAGCAACCTAAAACATGAATATATTCATCTTAAAATAACAAAATATGTTGGCGTTTGATCAGTTTCCATCTTTTCTTAGAGGCTAGTACTGAAGCTTTAAGAAAAATTTGGGTAAAATCTTTACCATTGAGAAAGTGAATCCTATTAACTCTATCTATGGACTGGGGCAAAACCTCTCTTAGGCACTTGTTTTTAACAGGAAAACATGAAATTGTAACATAAGCATCCCAGAAAAACCTAATTTCCTGTGTAATGACATAGTCATCACCAAACCCTACACCTTCCCCTAGAATGTAAATTCCCTAAAGGCAGGGATTTTTGTCTGTTTTAATTATTACTGGCTTCTCAGTGTTCAACAAGCCAGGCATATAATACTTGCTCAATAAATATTTCTTGAATAAATAAATTCTAATTTATTATTAGAGATGAGATGGTATGGTGCCTTGGAAAGAGCAAGGTCTTTGAGATTAGACAAGCATTTAGAGAAGTCAGATGCTAGTAATTAATTATTATCAGAAATAACTGCTAAGTACCTAGGATACCACACCTGCTTCCCTTCTCTCTCTGAGCTAAGAAGGACCAGCCTAAGCTGCCCCAGGGATTTTTGGGAGACTGCTTTCCAAACAGCAGCTCTTTCAGGGAAGGAGAGAATGGCCATATAAAACTTAGGGCATCAGGTAATTTGAGTTCTTTGTAAGTTCTGAAACTATTTGTAATGAAGGACTAGATTTTTAGTTTTTTACTTTTTATCATCACAGATCAATACTTTTATAAATACAAATAAAATTAATTACTAGAAAAATTAAATGAAAAAATACAAAATATATGACCAATTTTTTTACTATTATTAGATTCAACAGACATAAAATTAAAGTTTAATGAATGTAGTCATAACAGAGAGAGAAAGAAAAAATCACAAAAACGATAAATGTTGCTCATTAAGAGTATAAGTGATTAAAACAGAATTGCAATTACACTTGTAAATTTCTGTTTTCTGCAATCATAATAAAAGAATTAGTGAGGAATAACCCATTTTAAACATCTGTATGCACTTAGGACAAACCCCATGTACATTCGTTTTTAAAGTTTTAATGTGACTAAATGAGCTTACTTCTTGCTGAGTGATTTATGTCACCTACACCAGCCACATTGCCATCCAACGATCCTCACAGAGGATAATAGATACCTTAATAATTTGTATAGTTTGCTTTCATAGTAGAAAAATGAATCTCACAAAAGCATATTGATAGGAATGAAAAAAGATATTTTAAAGCAATTTCAGCAAAGTCAAGATATTGATTTTTAAATTTTCTCCAAAATTAAGCAAGTAGAGTTGTAATTTCAAACCTTTCATCAGTAACCAGTCATACACACACACAATCTTGACTCTGCTTAAGCCCCTCTCCCAGTCGGGAGTATAGCAGAAAGAAAGCTCAGAGTCAGAAATGGATTTGAGTTATGGAAAATGTACAAAGTTATATTTCTTCATGCTGGAGTTTGTGAAAAGAGATTCTCATTAAGTGTTTCATATATCAAAAAATGACTTTTAGTGGTGTCTTAAGAAACCAAAAATCTACCAAAGACTGCTGTTTTGTTTGATTTACTTGGTGAATACAAGCCCTCTGAAATGTAGCATTTTCAAAAACAATTAGCTTGGGAAAATGTCTTCCTTTAATTGGACCTCTTTCTTGTGTATTTCTTTTTCTTTCTCTTTTTTTTTTTAGTTTAAATTCAATTAGCCAACGTAGAGTACATCATTAGTCTCAGATGCAGTGTTCAACAATTTACCAGTTGCATATAAGTCCCAGTGCTCATCACATCATGTGCCCTCCTTAGTGCCCATCACCCAATTACCCTGTCCCCCCCCCACCGCCCCTCCAGCAACCCTCAGTGTGTTTCCCAGAGTCAAGAGCCTCTCATGGTTTGTCTCCCTCTCTGATTTCTTCCCATTCAGTTTTCCCTCCCTTCCCCTATGATCCTCTGCACTGTTTCCTATATTCCACATATGAGTGAAACCATATGATAATTGTCTTTCTCGGACTCACTTATTTCGCTCAGTATAATCCCCTCCAGTTCCACCCACATAGATGCAAATGGTAAATATTCATCCTTTCGGATGGCTGAGTAATATTCCACTGGATATATATATCACATCTTCTTTATCCATTCTTGTGTATTTAATGAAAGGGAGAATCCTATGTTCCAGAGAAATATATATTTTATATGTTTTATAAATGTATATATATATATATATTATAAGACTGAGGTCACAGCCAAATGGAACATGGTAAAATGGGCAGCCCTGCCCAGTCGCTTTGAGCACCTTCCTCAAGGTCTGAGTAAAGCCCGGATGAACCCCAAATGCCAATTATTGAAAAAAATGAGGGAAACCACATACCTCTCCTCCGGCATCTCTTTTGGTTACAACTGAACTCACTTAGCAAACAATAAAAAAGTAAATGGAATGAATTTTGCTCTTTTTAATAGCTGACATTGCTATTTTGATCTTTTCCCATACAATAACTGAGGCAATCATGCCAATGACAGATTTTATTCTGTTGGGTGACATTTTCTTGAAGGAGTCCCAAGTTTTAGAAAGTGGAGAAACATTTTTTTTTTCAAATCGACATAAAGCTTTGTGTCTGTAAGTAATAAAATCTAGAAGAAAACCCCTCTAATATGTAGTCCAGTGTTTCTGTTTACCCCCAGCATGGTTGATTAACAAACTCATGAAGCTAGCCAAAAAATTCACTGATGTGTCCATCACCAAGACAAAAATTGTCGCAGAATCTGCTGGGAAAAGTGATTACTATAAGGCAAATAATGACACTGTGGGATTAGAAGGAGGGAGAAAACCATTAAAATGCTCTTGGTTTACTTAAATTACTCTTGGTTTACTTACTTAAAGGAGTTTGCCTGTTTAAGTGAATTACACTGGAGAACTGGGACGACCCTCAGCATGTTTTATTAACCACGAGGAACCTGTGTAGACACCTTGGCTAACCTCTTCCTTGTCCGCTGAGGTAAACACGCCAGGAAAGGGATTGGGCTTGGCCAAGAATGAAACATTCTCTATTCCATCAAGCGTTTTTTTGGTTTTTTTTTTTTTTCCTTTGTCATAAGGGAGTGCTCAACTGGTATTCCAAAGGCACACGTGCAAAATGGAACAATCTCTGCCTCCTTGTGGTGGCTCTTCCTGTCCCAGGACACTTTCATAAGGGCTGTGTCTGTCCCCAGTGGGACATGTGCGACTTACAACTCCGGAGGGAAGCTTACACTCCATCTAATTGGGTGGTCGACATTTGGACTCAATTTTAAAAATTCTTTCTCTTCTGCTGTCCTTATACACCAAACAGAATAAAACAAGTGTGCTTAATTTGGTTGTGTCTGGGCTTTAATTTCCATCCATCCGTACCTTGCAGCTTAAATTTAAAAACAATTAGACCAGACGACTCTTGCTGTCAGAAATTCATCGTCTTAACAAGTGTGTGCATGTGGGCATGCGCTCGAGTGTGATTTCCGCGCCGACGGTAAGCTCTTTGACGGCAGATCTCTTTTGATGACATTTTGCACTTCTCGTGTCTCTGTTGAGTACCTGGTACAAAGCAAGCACTCACAAAGTGTTTCATTCAGTTATTTTTTAAATCTAATTCTCACAACTACCCTAGCAGGTAGGTACTCTTATTCCCACTTCCTAAGTGTGGAACTGAAATGCAGAGAGGTTAAGTAACTTCCCTGGGGTTGCACAGCTAGTCAGTGACAGAGCCCTTGCAGGTGGCCTCTAGCATCTATGCTCCCGACCATGTCACACCCCCTCCCCTCTCTGCCATACACTGTCCATACACAGTCCATACACAGCGAAGAGGCAGGCCCACGACAAAGGGCTCTATCTACCTAGGGCAAACTTTCTTCTTCACCCACAATCATAACTTCAACAAGGAAACAGGATTTGGTTGAGCTGTACTGATCAGCAAACAAGCAAGAGCTTCATGAACCAACATTCGTGTAAGGATTCCATTTGTCCAACATTATGTGCGCCTGCTTGTGTGTGTGTGTGTGTGTGTGTGTGTACATAAACTGATGCATGAAAGAGTACTTATCAAAATATGGTGTTTGTAATCTCAGGGTGATGGGATTTCAGATGAATTTGATCTTTTCCCTTACATTTTCTTGTGTTGTTTGAATTTTCACAATATTTACAAATACATAATTAATATAATCAGAATAAAACGTACTAAATTATTTTTTATTATGAAATAAACAGTGATGGCTCTGGAGTCAGCTAGGGTTTGAATCACTTGGTTCCTGAACTTGGGCAGGTTTCTTCTCTTTTCCACCTTAGGCTTCTTTATAGGCAAGCAGGGTTCATGGCAGCACCTGCTTGGGTACTGGAGGGAACGAGCAGGACAGAGGACAGGGCAGAGCCCTATTCATGAGTGTTGTTACTCTCACCAGGCTTGAGGATGAAAAAGGACGAATGACCCTGTGTTCAAGGAGCTCATGCAGGTGGCTTCTGGAGAACAAATGAAATTTGCACACTGAACACTGCCCGTGGGCTGTCATTTTCAAGGACGGCCAGGCCACCCCGTGGCCACGACTCAAGCGGTTAGACAGGTTCTAACTCCATTTTGGTTGTCAAAACCCCTTTTCTGGTTTGTATCAGGAGTTCGGAACTGTCCCAGGCAGCAGCCCTCCTAATGACTCTGCCCTTCTAATGACTCGGCTTTCCTTGCATGGGCGACATTCCAGAATGTTTAGTCCGTTCATCTCCTTTTATCCAGCCACAGAGGAGGCATTTCATACAAGACAGGTACGGTAGGTTCTTTTCCTTCATGCTGTCACTACGTGTGTGCTCTTCAAAAAGAGCAGCAAGTGAGGGGCGCCTGGGTGACTCAGTGGTAAAGCATCTGCCTTCAGCTCAGGTCATGATCCCAGGGTCCTGGGATCGAGCCCCGCATTGGGCTCCCTGCTCGGCGGGGAGCCTGCTTCTCCCTCTCCCACTCGCCCTGCTTGTGTTGCCTCTCTCGCTGTATCTCTCTCTGTCAAATAAATAAATAAAATATATATATATAAAAAAGCAGCGACTGACAATAAAATCCTTCCGGGATGGGAACGGAGGATGGAGAGAATGGGGACAACCAGTTTCCCGGCTGCTTGTGGGGTAGAGGCCACTGCTGGGCAAGGTCGTGGCAGCTCAGAAAAGAAAAATGCAGGAGCCCCGGGTCTGAGCCGTCATAACCACACCTTGTCACCTATCCTGGTGCAGGAGAACTTTGTGATATTTGGAGGAATTCCCTGACTTCCATGACCAGGTTCAGAAGGAACCTGCGTCCCTAGGTTTCCGTAACCGCCAGGGCAGGGCTTGTGACGGGGGCTCCTCTCATCAAGCTCACTCAGGGAAGACTTGTACTTCAGGGGATCTGGTCTATTGGTAAGGGCTGCATGGAGGTGTCTGGCTTCCAGAGGTGCCAGAGGTTTACAATGTCAAGTTCCTGGTGGGGCAGTGGCCCCCAGTGGTTCTCCCCACGTCTGGTGGGGCAGCCATTGAGGTTCCCCGATCAGACCATCTTAGACGTGGGTTTGTGCCCTGCTCCGGGAAACTTAGCCTCAAATCACCCCATATCTTTTTACTAAACTCTCTCTGCGTGGTTAGCAACAAGCTTCTTTACGTTCTAAGAACCCTGAGAGGTACAAGTGCTGAATGCTGCTGGGCAAAGTCACTGCTAACAAGTCATGCCCTTTGAGACTCTGAGCACAAGTGCGCCCTTTGCCCGCCCTTGTATCACCGTCCAGGACAGTGGTCATCTGAAGAAGCTGGTCACCACTTCCCGCACTCTGGGATTCTAATGCCCTCAGTGGTCTTCACATGAGTTGTTGTTCCCATGTCAGTGGTTTTCAAATTTTGCCACACATTATAATCATCTAGGGATCTCTTAAAATCTCTAATTTAATCTCAATCAAATTCAATGAGTCCCCGGGGCCAGGGGTGAGGGGGCGCGGGCATCAATCATTTTTATGTGGCCGCGTGTCCAAGCCAGTGGTCTCGTCAGTGGGTCTAAAAGTGCCTCCCAGACCAGCGTCACCTGGGAGCTTGGGGGAAATGGCAGATTCTTGAGCTGCCCCCAGACTGAATCAGAAACTCTAGGGAGTGTTTGCTATCCCGCACAAACAGCCCTCCAGGTGTCTTTGTGGCACACTCGAGTTTGAGAATCACTGGACTAACTCCCTCGCAGGCTGTCATGTAGGCATTTTTAAAGCTGACTCTTTCAGTTCAGGGCTTAAGGAAATTTTTACTCTTGCAATGAATAGGTCATGACTCCAATTTCTGCATAGAGAGAATTTTCTGTGTCCCAAAGTACAGATTCCAAACCCACTCTATTCCTCCCCCTCGAGTTTAGGGTGAATCCTAAATTTTTTTTAAAGCCTAAAGTATCTATTTCATTATGTTTATTTAACCAGACTAAGTTAATTTTGAAAGGTTAAACTAAAAAGAAAATAAGGGAGGTGCTTAGCATACAGAATACAACCTGAGACTTGAACCATAGCAAATACACACTTACATGCATGTACGCACACAAATACACACATCCACACACATGCACGGACTCTCGTGGACACACACACAATTTCATGAGGTGAATGTGGCCTGTGCCTAGCAGCGCTCCTGGATCTAAGGGACAGGAAGAAATTGGTGGTTGATCAGGAAAGACCTAAATGGGATACTGCATTGCTTAGCACAAACCCCTACAGTCCTGGGTGAGGACAGGTTATCCTGTGACGTTTTCTGGGTAACAGAAGGTTGGATGTGCTTTCAAAGTCGGCTTCTGCTTATGAGATAAGAATCATAAGTTTAATCCTGTAGTAACAAGTCCCGTCAATAAATGGTTTTATGGTTGTTCATTTTATTATTGCTATGATCATCATGGCAGTGGGCACCTGGAGGCCTTCCAAATACAACCACCCACTGGAGACTTGCAAGCACAGAGAAGGATTTTCTCATCCAACTTATTTTTTTCTGTCCAATCCTGAGAAAGGAACCCTCAAAAAAGCCTGAAAGGGGAGGTTGGATGAACTTTAACCACAATGCCCCCTCCCCAAACTTCAAAATAAAAGGGAGCATCTGGATTTCAGGAAGTCCTATAAGAAAGTGGGTAATTAAGAATGCTATAAGATGTCTATTCTGTACATAATAGGCTCCTATTTGTTATTTTTAAGATAGCATTGTGATTAGCAGCCAACACCCTTCCTGAAGGGCCTGTTAAGGAACTAGCAGAAAAAGAAGAGGGGCGTCTGTGTGGCTTAGTCGGTTAAGCATCTGCCTTCGGCTCAGGTCATGATCTCAGGGTCCTGGATTGAGCCCTGCATTGGGCTCCCTGCTCGGCGAGGAACCTGCTTCTCCCTCTGTGCCTCCCCCCTGCTCGTGCTCTCTCAAATAAATAAATAAAATAAATTTTTAAAAAAAGAAAGAAAAAAAAGAAGAGAGATGTTTATGCCACCTCTCATACAGTGGAAGCCCTCAGAGGAGATCACAGCAACTTAGAAACGAGGAAAGCAGAATGCCAGGGGTCCCAGAAGTAATGATAAAATTACAACCAACATTAATTAAGCACTTAATTAATGCAAATTAAGCACCAATTGTCAGGTCCTGAGATGAAGACCCTACCTCATTTTATCCACATCCCATCATGAGCCCTGGTACCGGTGGAAACTGAGGCACAGGAACATTACATAAATGAAGGCTTCCAACTGGCGAGTGCCTAAATTCGAAGCTGTTGTCCAACCTTGACCAGCCAAAGAGTAAGAGGTGACTGCCCTCGTTCCCATGACAGAAGCCTCTGGAGTCCTGCTTACCCCTGCTATAAAGATACCATCGTATCCACTGTCTACCAATTACGTGATCAGTACTGCCTTAGTTTGGAGGGGATGTAACGGTGGATGAGGTAGGCACAGACCAGCTTCCAGTGGGCATACAGAATAGTAATTGCAGCAGGATGTGATCGGTGTCACCCTGGGAGCTTCTGAGTGGGAGTTACAGCTGAGCTGAGACCTGACAGCGTCATCACTGGCCGAGGGTGAAGAGAATCCCAGGCTGCGGGAACAGGCTGGTGAAGGCCTGGAGGCCAGGAAGCATGGCCCTTCAGCAAGATGTGAGTTCAGCATGGCTGCAATGCAGCTGTTGGCTTCCTTAAGGGCTTTTGAGTTGCTCTTGGTAACTGAGGAGTCATCGAAGGGTCATAAATAGGGAAGGATCGTGACCAGATTTGAGTTTTACAAACTGTCCTGACGGCATCATGGAAAATGTGTTGGGTTTGGGTAGTTGCTGACCAGAGGCGAGGAGCCCACCAACAAATATTTATTGAGTGCTTACTAGACCACCATTTGAGCACTGGGTTCTGTGGTAAGCAAGACAGCAGGAGCCGTGTTTTCCTGGAACTCACATTCTGATGGGGGAAGGAAAAAGAGTAAGTCTCCACGTATACAGAGGCCTTGGTAACGTCCCTTCAGTGAGAGGCACCCTTCAACTCAAACTAGCTGTACTGAAAGATTAGATTTCCCCCCCCATTCGTCCCAGACTGATGTGTGATTCTAATGGGCATGATTAGTACACCCTCATGCCACATGGGACCCACCACCCAAATATTGCAATACCTGAGCTGGCTGCCACTCCATTCCAAGAGACAAGTCCACTGTACACAGATGTTGCAGCAATAGGAAATTGCAATAGACATGTTAAACCCTTGCTGTCAGTCGCTCACAACTGGGGAAGTTACGAGATAGAAGGAGGTCTAGAGGAAGGGTCCGTGCTGGAGGCACTGATGATGCCTGGTAGAATACAAGAGATGTCTGGGCAAAGGGATATGTGGGTTGAATTCTAGTCCACAAACTCAGGTAGGAAGGGAAATAGGCATGGCCATTTCCATTAGTTCCTTCAAATCAACTTAAATCTGCTTCGGATTCAGCGTCCCAGCATCTGGGATCAACTAATTTAAATGATAAAGCTTATTGCAAAAGACTCAGGGTGAAAAAGAAACAAATGATGTTGTTAACTAAATTCTCTTTCAGGGCCTCGAGTGTGATCGTGGTGGGGAAGGGAAGCTGAGTAGAAGAGCCCCAGAAGCAGCATGACTCCTAGTACACACAGCCAGCAAAGTGACCAAGCCCCTGCTGGTAGGAAACTGTATTTTCCCAAGAGGCCTTGACAGCCGGGTGAGGTCCGAGGTCTGAAACCTGAAGAGAAATTCTTGTCCCCTCAGGTGTTGGAAGCAGAGGGAGACCCCAGCTTTCTCCTGTTGGGCAGCCAACAGTGGAATTGTCAGTGGCCTTCCCTCCACTCTTGCAGTCAAGTTCTGGGATCAGGGCCTGGCTCCAGGCTCTTCTGATGGCCTTCAGCCCTGGAGCAGTGCCTGGCTGTAAGCAGCCATCCCAGAGAAGCTCTAAACATCCCAGAGAAGCACTTCAGAGGCCTTCGTACCCCCAAGAGAATTTTTCTATTACCATTTCTTCATTTTTTTAAAAGTAAACTAAGAATCTCAAATAATGGAAATTGTCTGGCCCTCTCCCTCCTTCTAAGACACTTTGGTTCTCCCTCACACATCGATCCCTAGGAACCTGTTCAGTTCATTTACTTAGTTAAAAACAGACAAAAAGAACAAGAAAAAAATGATTTGCCCAGCAGGGGGCAGCAAGAGACAAAGAATATAATAGAGCGTTTTGCTTCCCCCAGACCCCCAACCCCCAACTTTGTCTGAAATCCTAGATTAGAAGGGTTTAAATTGGGAAGAGGGCAGTAGGGGAGCAGGGACGGAATCCAAACCACAGAACCCAAATTCATAAAGTTAAGTGGATGCAGAACTTGCTGGAACACGATCTACCAAGAACAATAGCTAGACTGCCATTTTTTTGGAGCTCCATGGAAGAAGGCAGCCCAGTGGAATTTTTAAAGAAACTCTGGCTCTCTGTGGTGACGTCCACAAACCTGGTAATATGAATGTGATTTAGGAAATATCCCATGGATAAGATGAAAGAATGTGTTTCCCTTTGAATATAATCTCACAACCTGTATTCATGCTACTATGAATTGGAAACATGGCTCTCACAGGCTGGGAATCCCAGGGCAGTTGGCATGTGTGGTACCCAGCACGGGGCATCTTAGGTAGGACTCACCTGACCAGGTGAGAAGAGATGTGGGATGCTGGAAAGTGGGTGGAGGAAGGGAGGCACGTGGTCTGGGACAGAATCTCTCACTGGCCCAGGAATCCTTGAGGTGAGTAAAAATGTGAACCCTAGTGGCGCCTGGGTGGCTCATTCAGTTAAACAGCTGCCTTTGGCTCAGATCATGATCTCAGGGTCCTGGGATGGAGCCCTGCATCAGCTCCTTGCACAGCAGGGAGTCTGTTCTTCCCCTCTCCCCCTGCTCCTGCTCTCTCTCACTCTCCTGAATAAATAAATAAAATCTTTAAAAAAAAATTGTGACTCCTGATATAAAGGGCCCCAGACCTGAAGGAAGAGTGTAAGGAGAAACAGGAAAGAAAAGGCTTGTGGTGGGGAGTTCTGGTTGGGAAATGTTTATTTGGGGTCCTAGGCTGTAAACAGTGTGATTAAAAATCCTGGCAACAATTGTATGAAACACATGGGCTTGTGTCCGTTTAGGGAAATTTATATTGGTTTCCAAGGGCCACCATAACAAAGTGCCACCAACAGAGTGTCTTATAACCACAGAAATTTATTCTCTTATGGTTCTGAAGACTGGAAGTCCTAAATAAGGTGTTGGTTCTAAAGTCTGTTGGGAAGAATCCTTCTTTAGAATGTTCTAAAGTCTCTAGGGAAGAATCCTTCTTTGTCTCTTCCTAGCATTCGGTGGCTGCCAGCAATCCTTGGGGTTGCCCAGCTGGTGCTGCATTGCTCGATGCCTGCCTCCATCATCATATGGCCTTCTTCCCTGTACGTATGTGTCTGTGTGTCTGAATCTCCTCTCCTTTCTCTTAAGAAGACACCAGTCACTGGATTTAGGGCCCACCCTGATCCAGCATGACCTCATTTTAGTGTAACTCATGACATCTACAAAGACCCCATTTCCAAATAAGGTCACATTTTGAGGTTCTGGGTGGATATGAATTTGGGGGAGGACACTATTCAATCCAGTACGTACCCCAAACAGTAGTCATGTTATGGCAGTAAAGCTAGGCAATGCTGCTCTCAGATCTTTGCTCACCCTCCTCCTGTCCCTTAGTCTCCCTAAACTTTGAAATGGTAGCGAGAATCGGCTTGTGAGACAGATCAGAAATTATGTGCTTCGTGCAGTTGGTGCACAATGGTGGGTGCAGCCAGGAGGCTGGGAGAGACGCAGTGGAGGCTCCTCTCTCCCATGCGCAAGCTGCCCCGAGGTGCTCGTCCAGAGCCCCCGGAATGTTCCAGGCGTCTTCCCAACAGCTCTGCCCTAGACTTGACTTTCAGGAGTTTTACTTACCAGGTTTCTGCTTGGGATATGATTTATTTATCTTTACTTACGAGTTGGTGTGTGTCTCTTCCCAGGTGAGATACCTTAAATGGGCTATGTCCTACTTAGATTCTGCTTCAACTTCAATGAGTGGTGGTAGGAGTCTTGGAGACTATTGTGGACCAATGGGGGAAAAGGTTGGGGGGACTTTGAGCAGGGCCATGATTCTTCAACCCTCAAGTGGCATCCAGTGGGGGGCCGGGATGGGGGGAAGCAGCCTGGCTGTAGCAGGGCTTTGTTCTGGAAATCTGTGCAATCAACAGTCACAAATCCTGGGGTGGGGGCGGGGGGGGGAGGGTGGAATGCAGGAACATTCAGAGTTGTGCTACAGGCTTTTTATAGGAATATTTCATGTTTCCAGTGGCTCTTACTTTGAGGCTGGTCTAGGCCTGGTTTCTGCATTTAGCCTCCACACCAGATTCACTGAGATATTAACTACAGAAGTTATTTGATATTGGTATTCACTCATTTATTAGTCTGAAATCTTTACTGTATCTTTGTTGGACAAATTTATTAATTCCAAATGTGGATTTTGGGGGGGTGGGGCTTATAACAATCTTTTTCTGTTTAACCAAGGAAAGATTTTCTTTCATAAGTCCAAGATTTTTTTTTTTTAACACTAAGTCCAAGATTTTTATAAGCCTGAATTTTTCTGACTGAGTCAATGACAGCTCACTGAAAATGTTTATACCTTCCACAGTCAAATTGGCAGAACCCAACTAGACACAGATAAACATTTTAAGGAAGTGTCCTCTCCATGCCCTACTGATTCAACAAAGCTGTAAGAACATCTAACCTTCTAAGAATTAGAGCCTTCTGGGCGCCTGGGTGGCTTAGTTGGTTAAGCGACTGCCTTCGGCTCAGGTCATGATCCTGGAGTCCCGGGATCGAGTCCCGCATCGGGCTCCCTGCTCAGCGGGGGGTCTGCTTCTCTTTCCTGTCTGCAGATTTTATTTATTTGAGAGAGAGAATGAGAGACAGCACAAGAGGGAACCCAGGAGAATATTCTACCCCTGTCCAGCCTTGTGTTAACTGCATTCCAGGTTGACATTTTCATTCCAGCTATTGAGAGACCTTGACTCACAAGACCCAGCTAAGCCATGCCCAGATTTCTGATCCACAGAAACTGTGAGACAATAAATATTGCTGCATTAAGCCACCAAATTTTGGAGTAATCTGTTACACAGAGATAGATAAGTAATACACACTTTACTGGCTCTGAAGATACAAATTTTTTTTTAAAGATTTTATTTATTTATTTGAGAGAGAGAGAATGAGAGACAGAGAGCACGAGAGGGAAGAGGGCAGAGGGAGAAGCAGACCCCCTGCTCAGCAGGGAGCCCGATGCGGGACTCAATCCCAGGACTCCAGGATCATGACCTGAGCCGAAGGCAGTCGCTTAACCAACTGAGCCACCCAGGCACCCTGAAGATACAAATTTGAAAAAAAAATCCATGATCTTTTTCTCAAGCTATGCAATAATTTCAAGAGGAAGCGTAAATGCCCTCATTGGATCTCCGTTCAAAATACAGTGGTTATATAAATGAAGATGTGATCTGGGTTTTTAGTCTAAATATCTAGAATTCATGAAACTGCCCAAATGTTAAAGTGATTGGGAAGGATTTTAATTGTGTGAGATATCTCTGACTGCTTGGAAATGGTTCACTACAGACTGGCAAATATGCATACATTTCAGAATAAAACGTGGCTGGAGCTTGGAATACGAATTATATCAGGGATTATATCTGCCTCTGCAAAATCCATCTTTATTAAAAGAACCACTGAAAACAAAACTAGATAAGGAGGTAATAAGGTTTTCCCACCCATTTCTGTTACCTCATTTTCAATCAGCATTATATTTTTTGCTTTAGAGCAGTTCTAAAAGATGGACTAAAAATAAAGTATACAAACCATATTTATGCCAATGGGAACAGAAAGACTTTGAAGGAAATCTAAAGGAAACCCTCTTGATAAAATTTTGAGCCATGATGCTCTGACTCAAGATGCTGGACTTTAGGATCTGTTAGAAATATCCTGCATTTCTGCTCTATCCATATCCATGTTGCCAAATTTAATTACAGAAAATTAGGTTGCTACCCTCCATATGGAGTGAAGATAGGTAATGGAATATAAGAGCCTGGAGCTCAGGAGAAGGGTCCAGGATGGATGAGATCTCCAAGGGAGTGGTGGAGATCGAGAAGAACGGAGCTCCAAGGACTGAAGCCTGATACACTCCTGTGTTAGGAGGGCTGGAAGAAAAGGAGTCACAGAGAAAACTGAGGTCTAGCACAACCCAGTCCAAAGCCAGGTTCACTGGGAGGGGGCGAATGTTCATGTTGACTCATAAAGATGGTGTGCTTGGTTCTTTCTGTCCTATGTCCTCACTGTTAGTTATCTCATTTATTCCCATGGCTACTACATATTCATCCCCATGAAAATGATTCCAAAATCTGTTTCTATTCCTACCTCTGGACATCTCTGCTTGGATATGTATATCCAACTGGCATCCCAGCGCAACATGTCCCAAATAAAATTGTCTTAAATCTCCACACAGATGTCATCTTCTCCTGAGAGACCTGCCTGGATCACCTTCCCTAAATAAGCCTCTTACCCTTTCCCCAATCACAATCTCCTTAAATTGTTTTATTTTCAGTAATAGCACTTGCCAACATAATGCTTTGTTCCTACTCTCTCTCCTATACTTGGCTATAAGCCCATGAGAGCAGGGACTTGACCTCTTCCATTCCTGATGTATCAAGAATGATCCCTGGCCATAGGAAGTGCTTAGTATTTTCTGGTTCTGATTTTTTTGAAGCCTCTCATTACTGGATTTTCAAAATCAAACCTATTATTTTAATAAAATTCAGTAAGTTTAAAATTTAAATAATAGTTCTAATTTTGAGATAATTTTAGGTTTACATGCAGTTGTAAGAAATAGAAGGGATCGAATGCTCCTGTTACCCAATTTCTCTCATCTTACAAAACTGCTGTGCAACATCATAACCATAGTATTGACATTGATACAGTCAAGACAGAACATCACCGCAAGGATTGCTCCTGGTCCCTTTTATAACCACATTCACTTCCTTCTTGCCCCAACTCCCTACTTAGAGCGCGAAAACCACTAATCTATTCTCCATTTCTATAATTTTATCATTTCAAGAATTTTATATCAGTGGAATCATAGAGTATATAAACTTTTGGGATTTGATTTTTTCACTTAGCATAATTCCCTGGAGATTGATCTGGGCTGTTACATGTATTAACACTTCCTTCCTTCTTGTCACTGAGCAATCCTACACAGTATGCATATGTCTGTTTGTTTAACCATTCAACCACTGAAGGACCTCTAGGTTGTTCCCAGTTTAAGTCTATTACAAGTGAAGCTGCCATAAATATTTGTGTTCAGGTTTCCCTGTAAACATGTCTTCGTTTCTCTGGGATAAATGCCCCAAAGTGTGATTTCTGGGTTGAATGGTAGCTGCATATTAAGATTTTAAAGAAATTGTCAAACCGTTTTTTAGAGTGGTTGCATCATGGTACAATGTACATGTACATTGTACATGATCCAGTTTCTCCACATCCTTACCAGCATTTTGTGTTTTCTCTATTTTTCACTTTAGTCATTCTGACAGGTGTGTGGTGATATCTTGTTGTAGTTTTAACTTCCATTTCGAAAGGCCAGTGATGTTCAGCAACTTTTCATGTATTTATTTTCCACCTGTATATCCACTTGGTGAAATGTCTGTTTAGGTCTTTTGTCTATGATTTACTTGGGTTATTTGGGAGTTGTTTTTTGTTTTTGTTATTTTTACTGTTTTTAGAGTTCTTTATATATTTAAAGACTAGTCTTTTGTTGGATGTATGGTTTGAAAACTTAGCTTGTCTTTTCCACCTCTTAACAGGGTCTTTCATAGGGTAGAAGTTTTAATTTTAATGAAGTTCAATTTATCAATTTCCCTTTGACAGATCATGCTTTTGGTGTTAAATGTAAGAACTCTCTGTGTAACTTTAGATCCTGAAGGTTTCTCCTTTGCTTATTTTTTCTAAAAATTTTATAGTTTCACATTTAAGCTTACCATCTATTTTCAGTTAATTTCTGTATAAGCTGTGAGACTTAGGTCAAAGTTCACTTTTTTTTGCCTATGGATATCCAATCTGTCCAGCATCATTTGCTGAGAAGGTTGTATTTCTTCCATTGAATTACTTTTGTACCTTTCAGGAAAAAAATAGCAGGGCATATTTTGGGAGCTCTATTTCTGTTCCACTGATCTGCGTGCCAACCCCTCTGGCAATACCATGCAGTCTTGATAACTGTAACTATTTAATAAGTCTTGAAACAAACTGGTTCCTCTCACTTTATTCTTATTTTTCAAAAATGGTTTTAGCTATTGTAGTTCTTTTGCCTCTCCAAATGAATTTTGGAATAATATTGCTATATACAAAAAATACCTTGCTGGCATTTTGATAGGAATTTCATGAAATATATCAATTTGGGGAGAATGGGCGTCTTTGCTATTGAGTTGACAATCCATGAACATGGCATATCTCTTCGTTTTATTTAGATCTCCCGTGATTTCCTTCACCAGCATTCTGTAGGTCTCAGCATTCAAGTCCTGTACATGTCTTGTTAGATTTATACCTAAGTATTTCTCCCCTACCCCCGCAATTGTAAATTGTAATTGCAATTGTAATTTCGGTGTCCACATGTTTTTTGAATACTATTTGCTAATATTTTATTAAGGATTTTTTGTATCTATATATTGATTAAGAATATTGGTCTATAGTTTTCTTTTTATGTACTGTATTCATTTGGTTTTGGTATCAAGGTAATACCACCTTTATAAAATGAGTTAAGAAGTATTCCTTCTTCTATTTGGTGGAAGAGATTGTTCAGAATTGGTTTAATTTTTCTTTATGTGTTTGGTAGATTTCTCTACCATTTGTGAAACCATTTGTGCCTGGAGATTTCTTTTGGTGGAATTTTAAAATTACAAATTCAATTTCCTTAATAGTTATAGAGCTATTCAAATTATTTCATATTGGGTGAGTTATGGTAGTTTGTGTTTTTCTGAGGAATAAGTTTATCAGCATAATGTCAACATGATGTCAAATTTGTCATCAACAAACATCAAATTTATGTGTGTAGAGATATTCAGAGTATTTTATCCTTTGGTGTTGCAGGGTCTATAGTGATATTCTTTGTTTCATTCCTGATGTTGATAATTTGTGTTTTCTCTTTTTTCTTTGTCAGTCTTGCTAAAGGTTTGTCAATTTTATTGATCTTTCTAAGACTCAGCTCTTTCTTTGATTTTTGCTATTGTTTTTCTGTTTCAATTTCATTGGTTTCAGTTCTTATCTTTATTATTCCCTTCTTTCTACTCATTTTGGGTTTAGTTTGCTCTTCTTTTCATATGTTCTTGAAATGGTAGCTTATATTATTTATTTTAAAGTTTTTTTCTTTTCTAATATATTCATTCAATGCTATAAATCTCCCTCTCCCCACTGCTTCACTGTGTCCCACAGTTTTTTTTTCAGTTTTATTGACATATAATTGACAAATAAAAATTGTATTTACTTAAGGTATATAACCTGATATATTGAGATACACACACACACACACACAGAGAGTGAAATAATCTCCACAATCAAGTTAATTAACTTCACTTTTCATTCTATCATCCTATCTTCTATCTATCACTTCACATAGTTACTATTTTCTGTGTGTGTGTTAGGTACACTTAAGATCTACCTTCTTAGCAAATTTTATGTGTACAATACAGTATTGTTAACTATAGTCACATTGCTGTACATGAGGTCTCCAGAACTTATCCATCTTGCATAACTGAAACTGTCTCACACATTTTTATATGCTATATTATCATTTTCATTCAATTTTTGAAAATTTCCCTTGAAACTTTCTCTTTGATCCCCAGAGTATTTGGAAGTGTGCTGTTTCCAAGTGTTTGGAGATTTTCCTATTATCTCTTTTATTGATTTCTAGCTTAATTCCTTTGTGGTCTGAGAACACGGTCTCAACACTGTATGATTTCCATTCTTTTCAATTTGTTAAGATTTGTTTTATGGCCCAGGATGTGGTCTGTCCTGGTATGTATTATATGGGCACTTGAAAAGAATGGGTATCCTGCTATTGTTGGTAGAGTGTTCTATAAATGTTGATTCTATCTTGGGTTGATGGTTTTGTTGAGTTCTTCTAGATCTTTGCTGACTTTGTTCTGTTTCAGTTGTTGAAAGGGGACACTGAAGTCACCAACTGTAACTGTGGATTTGTCTATTTCTCCTTTCAGTTCTATTAGTTTTGCTTCACATTTTTTGTACCTCAGTTGAATAAACATTTAGGATTACTATGTTTTCTTGGTGGATTAGCCCTTTTATCATTATATATGTTCTTTGTCTCTGGTGATTTTCTTTGTTCTGAGGTCTACTTTATTTGATATTAAAATAGCCACTCCTTCTTTCCTTTGATTAATGTTTACATGATGTAACTTTTCCCATTCTTTTGGTTTCAACTGTCCTACACCATTATATTTGAAGTGAATTTTTTATAGACAGCATATAGTTGAGTCCTGTTTTTTAATTCACTCTGCTAATCTCTGTCTTTTAATTAGTGTATTTGGACAATTTCCATTTAATGTAATTATTGATGTTAGTCCATAAGTGTGCCATTAAAATTTTTGTTTTCTTCATTTCTCTTTTTTTCCTTTTTCTTTCCTTTCTGTGGATTACTTGAATTCTTTTAGAATTTCGGTTTTTATTTACCAATAGTATTTTTGACCATATATTAATATAGATTCTTTTAGTGGTTGCTGCACATATTACTTTATATATACAAAAGTTAGTACAATCTACTGGTGTTGCAACTTTACCAGTTCAAATGAAGTGTAGAAAACTTACCTTCCTCTATGTCCCTTTATTTTTCCCCATTTATAATGTAATCATTGTAGATATTTTCTCTACATACATTTAGATCCCTAGAGACAGTACTATCCCTTTTGCTTTCACCATCAAAAATAATTTAGAAAATGCAAGAGGAGAAGGGAAGTCTGTTGTATTATCTGTATGTGTTCTTTCTTCCTTCTTGATGGTCCAAGGTTTCTTCTTTTATTGTTTTTTTCTGCTTAGAGAACTTTAGCTAGCTATTCTTTTAGGGTTGGTATGCTACTGACATATTCTTTTAGTTCCTTCACCTGAGAAAGTTTTATTTCTTCTTTATTCCTGAAGCACGTTTTCACTGGGAATAGGATTCTGAGTTCATAGTTCTATCTTTCAGCACTTGGAGAATATTGTGCACTGGCTTCCATGGCTTCTGATGAGAAATGTCATCCAATGTCATTCAATTTGTTTTCCCCCTTTAGGTAAGGTTTTGTTTCCCTCTTGTTGATTTCAAGATATTTTCCTTTGCCTTTATTTTTCAGAAGTTTGACTATAATGTGTTTTGATTTTAATTCCTTTAGGTTGGTCCTGTTTGGGATTCATTCAGCTTCTTACATCTGTGAACTCAGATCTTTTGCAAAATTTGGGAACTTTTCAGCCATTATTACTTCAAATACTTTTTCAGCCCCACTCTCTATCTTCCTCTCTTTTGGGGACTCTGATGACATGAACGATCGATCTTTCATTATAGGCTGACTATCTTTAGTATGAGAAATGTCATTCTGATAAATTGCAGGGATGGATTTTGCCATTTTTCTTACAGTCCTTGACCAGGCACTGCATCCAGCATGTACGCAAAAAGAAACCTACGCCCACTGTGAATCCATTTTTCTCACAATGCGGTGACCTTGTGTTAGGGCTCCCATATTTCTTTCTTTATTAAAAGCAGGTTGGGACTTCACAGCATTTAATGGGCTCTTTATCTCTTACAGACAATTTTATAAAGGATATACAGGAAAAGCAAAATGAAACTTGGAATAATGAAAATGATTTTTAGAGAAAAAGATCAAAGTGGTAAAAAGATTAAATATAAAGCTTTGTTTAAAGCCTGGCTCTGAACATAATACTCCCTCAAATAGGCTTGAAGAGAAATAAAATGGTGCTCTAAAACTCCTAATGCAGGCTTCACAGCAGAGTGATTTCCACTTGATTAACAACTGGAAAGCCCTGTTATGGAAGCAGTTTGAGCCTCCCTTGTTGAAGACGGGTGCTGTCACTAAACAGTTTATCCGTGTTTATAAAGATGACAAATCTATCACTTGTGTAAACTCTGGTCCCCTCATATATGGGCTCATGCCTTTGCCATCCAACAAACTAAATTTGGCTTGACTGAAAGGTGCAGAGTCTAATGGAGGTCAGAACATCATTCTTTGTCTACAAACCTCAAAGTGTTTCCAAAGCCTCCTAAACTTTCCCTGTTAACGCTTTTCACACTTTGCTGATATTCTTTCTTGAACATCTGTCTCCTGAAGTAGACTCTGTTCTGTGGGGGGTCTAACGAAAATCCCATCTTTAAGAGGCACCTGGATGGCTCAGTCTGTTAAGCGCCGGCTCTTGGTTTCAGATCAGGTCTTGATCTCTCAGGTCGTGGGTCGTGGGATCAAGCCCTGAGTCAGACTCTAGGCTCAGCGTGGAGTCTGCTTGAGATTCTTTCCCTCACCCCCTCCCTCCCCCTCTGCTCCTTTCCCCATTCGCTTGCGTGCTCGCTCTCTTTAAAATAAATGAATGAATAATCTTTTTAAAAATCCCATCTTTTTAATCATCAAATGGAGGCCCTGAATAAATGTTTGTGAAATAAATGCCTAAATGAACAAGATCTCTCTAGAAGTAGAGAAAAATATCTCCTCACTTCAAACTCTATACCTCATTCATTCACTTATTTCAAGAAAGTTTTAAGAAATGTTTACTATGTGCCAGGTGAGGTGCTAGACATTGTAAGTACAAAAAAAAAAAAAAAAAAAAAAAGAATGTGATTTATTTTCTGGCCAGCAGTGCCCATGGAAATATGTCCGACCTGTGCTCATACTTGTTGGCTTGGGCTCCCAAATGTGTCCCTAGATCAGGGATTAGCAAATTATGGTTTAGGGGCCAAATCTGGCCATTGCTTTTTTTGTGTGCATGTGTGTGTGTGTGTGTGTGTGTAAGTAAATTTTGTTGGAACTCAACCACACTCATTTATTTATGTATTACCAAACCTGCTTTCACATTACAATGACCGGCAAATGCCTAAAATATTTACTATCTGAACATCTCCAGGAAAACTATGGTCAATCCCTGCTCTAAATAATGAATTGGGGAATGTTTGACACACCCTTCCCTTACCTGGAAGTTCCTGCAGTGTCAAACAGGCCAAGTCATGGTTCCATCCTTTAGTCAACACATCCTGTGGTCAAGACGATTGGGGGAACAATAAACAAAATATATATTGTCCCTAAAACTCTCCAGATGACATATTAGTGTCAACCAAAGTCCCTGATTTTAATAGAATGTCTTTTATCTTCATTAAACCTCACAGAATAGAAACAAGAAAGGTGGTCTGCAATCAGAGTTCAGGACAATTGCTTGGTCCCATCATTTACCAGGGGGGAACACTTAATGTTTAGGAATATGCAATGGACAGCTCACATCCCATTGGTATGCTTGGCATGTTTGAGATGTTTGGGGAATAGTCAGGGGTTCAGTGAGGCTGGAGGGGAGTGAGTGAGGGGCTGCAGTGGGAGATAAGAGCAGAGAGCTGGGAGAGGAAAAGAGAGAGCCACTGAAAGGATGAGCCATCAGTTGATTTTGAGCGGAAGAGTGACCTGATCTGATTTGTGTTTTGGGAAGATCACCGTGGCTGATGTGTGGGGACTGGACCATAGGGGTGCAAGGGTGGAAGCAAGGCCATCAGTGAGGAGGTCATTGGAATGATCCAGATGAGACATGACAGTGGCTGAGCCCAGGGAATGTGGTGGAGGTGTAAGAAGTGGTTAGATTCTGCACTTTAGTGATGGAGCCAATAAAAAATTCTGATGGATGGAATGTAGGAAGAACAGGAGAGTCAAGGAAGGCTGCAAGGCTCTTGACCTGAACAAGTGGAAGGATAGAACTGCCATTGACTAAGATGGGAAAGACTGGGGAGAATCTGGTTTTGGGGGTGACATCAATAGTTCATTTTAGACACGGTATGTTTGACATGTTTTATTTTTTCTCAGATTTCTTTTTCTCCTTTGGGTTACCCTCATTCTGAAATCAGGATCTCTCCCTTCCAGTTTCTAGGTCTGTTCCACTCCCTTCCCTTCATTAACCTCCCAGGGATAGCATTGGAGAATGGTGGTTAGAAGAGTGGACTCTAGAGACAGAATTCTGCATTCAAATCCAGGTCTGCCATTTTCTAGCTGTGTGACCTTGAGAAAATTACTTAACTGAAGTTTAGTTCCTCTATTTGTAAAGTAGAAAAAAAAATCATTGCCTTTCTCTCAGAGTTAATGTGAGGATTAAGAGGAATAGTATATGTGAAATGGGCAAGTACACAGTAAGTGTCAGCTCTCTGGCTATATTCCAGGCTTTTGTCTCCAAAATTTTTCCAGTTTCCTGTGTCATATCTCAGGACTAGGGTGTGAGGATGAGGTTCTTGTGGAGAGGGAGACAATGTGGGGTGGGTGGGAGGGGAAGGAGCCAGGAGCCAGTACAAGAGCCCCTGTCTACTAGAAGGGGCTGGAGGTTGGGAACAAGTATGACTGACAAAAGAGAGCTGCCCAGGCAGGCAAGTCACATTAGTACCCTGCTGGTGCTTGGAAATAAACCACAGCACCTCTCAGCTGTAGAAGAGGCAGATGGGGAGGGGGAAGCCAGGACCTGACATGAGGCAGGGCCAGGAGAAGAGGACAGTGAAACAGTAGCTGATCAAGGAATGCCTGGTATCCAAGGATGAGGCCAGAAGCATTAAGATGCAGGCAGTGGCCTGTTGTGGGCTTCCAAGAAGAAATGGTGGGATTCCCACAAAGACAGAAACATAGTGATGGGAATGAGGCATCATCTAGAAGGTTTGTCTCTGGCTGGGGTTCACTGGCAGAGCCTAAGCCCCTTGGTGGGGAGTAGGTGAGAATGACAAAGTTACTCCTCCAGATCCATGATCCAGATACCCCTGCCTGAATTTGGGATCTGATTCTGGGCTCTCAATCTCTGCCTTTCCCATGCCTACTTGCCCAAGCCCCTGAGCCTTTATTTTGGGAAACTCTTCAACTGCCCAGCCCCCTTTTTGGGGAGGCTTGTTCCCCTCACCCTCTGCCAAGTAGTCAAGTGCTCCAGCTCGAGATCCTGAAAGGCCTGGCTTTCAACACCAGCCACTGTCCTGCTATATAACAGAACACTTCTCCCATGCCGTTAAAGTCTCAGTTTCCTGATCTATAAAATGGGCATATCAGTAACACTTTCCTCTCAACATTAGTTGAGTTTCCATGAGACTTAGCATGAACCTGTCACACAGTGAGTGCCCCTGGGTTGATGGCAACTAGGATTATGAAGGTAACTTGCCTGCTTTTCACAGCTTGGTCATCAATCTCTTGTGGTATATAAAAAGATAAAATGAATCTAAATTTCTTTTTTGAGTTGAAAACTGGATATCAATGCAATTCTTCAAGAAGGGTTTTGTGTTTTTAGCAATTACATCAGAGGTTCCTATGGAAAGATCTTTGAGAGACGGTCCTTGTTTATACGTGAGACTTCTAGTGTTTCCTAAAAACCAGTCACACTTAGATGTATGAGATCCAAACCTCAGGAGGGGGGAAAGGAAAATCTTCATTTACCATTATGAGAGGTCACACATCCAGAGCAAAACAGTTTTGCGTCAGAAAATTCTAATCAAGGTGGCCTTGGTGTTAATTTTTCCTACATGTGCAGCCCACATGGCTACCTCACCAAATGCCTTTTAATTCTTTTATAAGGAGATGCTTCATCCATCAGTTGTCCAGGCTTTTGCCGTAAGAAGACATCTTCATGGAGACCATAGCAAGACATCCTCCTCAAGCTCTAATCTGGTTTTCTAAGTTAGTAGAAGTGCTTTTGCAAAGCAAAATGGTATTGTGTAGCAGAAGCCACAAAGACGTCAGAAATTCTATTCCTAAGAATCTATTCTAAGGACATGTTAACCAAGAGGCAAAAATTATGTGCAAGAAGATGCTTCCTGCAAATGTTACCTAAGAAACACCAAAAATATGAGGAGGGAACTAACTGCACAACAATGTGGGAATAATTTAGTAGGTTACGGAATATTGGGCAAACACTGAAATTTTTAAATATGAAGGCTTTGGAAACATAGAAACTGTTTTTGATGTGCTGTTAAATGAAATGGCAGAATTCAAAATAGACATTGCTTTGTGGCTGCAAGTGTATAAAATGCTTATGCGTGGATGAGCAGGGGTAGATGACCGGCAAAAATGAAACACTACTTGAGGGTGCTGGAAATAGAATTTGTCCCTTCAAAATATTTGTTGGTGCTGTTGCTATGACAGCTTTTCAACAAAAATGTTTAAAATAATTAAGTAAACCCAAGGCACCAAAGATGTGGACTCCCCAAAGCTGGGTGAAATGATACACTCTCATATACACTGATTACACGAGAAAATTCCTTTTCTGTTGCTTAGGCACAGCTTGTAGATCACCTGCTGACATTTGTCTTCTCACCTAGGCAGGAGCCCCTGCTGCCTGGTAACTCTTCAGCATGCGACTCACAGACATCAAAGCCCCCAAACCTACGTGGCCAGAACTAGAAACACTTCCAGCGTCCACCTGGAATTTTATGATGATTGATTTCCTGTCCAGAAAAACTGGGTCTGGGTAAAAGAAAAAGTTTGACTTATATCATCCTTTACCTATAGGAACCGTATGGTCCATGCTTTTGAATAATTAGTCCTCTAAGCCAGACTAGGCTTGTAAACAAATTGACTTTTCCTGGCCTGTAGTCATTCATTCATTTGCTCACTCACCAAGTTCTTGTGAAACATCTTTCATATGCCCAGCATTTCCTCTTTATGAAGATTTAAAATTCCTAAGAAATAATCTTACCAAGGAGCTCACAACCTAATTAGAAAAGACAGACACATCTTTAATTCTATGCGATGAGTTAAGGGCTTGCTTTCATCATCTGCAAAGTGGAGGGAGGAATTCCTACTTCACAAAGTTAAGAGAGGATTTAATGAAATGACACATGGACTAAACACCCAGAAAATAGACAATACTCAGGAAATACTGGTTTCTTTCTCGTTGACATTGAGTGTTGGGTGGCTGTGTCATCCTAACATGGAGGAAGAATAGAATTCCTAAGATTTTGCTAATGATTGATGGGGAGGCCTCCTCAGAAGCAGGGGCACTCATGCTGGGCCTGGGAAGATGAGTGGAATTTCTCCAGGGGGAAGAGAAGAGACAAGACAAGAGAGATGGGGAGGGAGAGAAGGAATCCCAAGCAGACTCCCCACTGAGCATGGAGCCTGACACAGGGCACGATCTCATGGTCCTGAGATTGTGACCTGAGCCAAAATCAAGAGTCCTGATGCTTAACCAACTGAACCACCCAGGCACCCCCAGAGTTCTATTCTTATATGTGGTCCAGCCACTGTCTGTTTGTATACTCAGTCTCAATTCAAATTAAACGACCCAGGTGTCCCATCTCGCTTAGAGCGAAAATGTCCTTTTTTCTTCCCTAGGTTTCACCTGAGGGCCTGCTGGTGTCCAAAGGACCAATTGCGAAGGCTTGGAAGATGCCCCCGCCCTATCCCAGCCCTTCAAGTTTGCCATTACTCCAGAGCATGCTTCATTCCTTCCATGCGGTCATCACTGTCATTCCTTCTGGCCATTCCTGGTCCTGGCCTTGGAACCTGCCCATGTTCTGTCCAAAGGTACGTTCTGGCTTTTCTTCCCTCATTGCTGGAACCGGAACTCAACTCACTCTTAGGAAGCAGACATCGGATTATAACCGACAACAACTTTGACTATGATTCTTCAAAAGACAGATTTTTCCCATAAATGGGTATTTCTGATATTTCCCTCTACAAAAAAAAAAAAAAAAAAAGCGAACTCACAACCTAGTTCCACCAAAAGCACTGCTGTGAAAAGCTTGAATAATAGAGCCCAGACCTGTTGTTTTTCTAATGAGCTGCCTCCGGGCAGGGGGAGAAGGAGGGAACCGAGAGGAACAAGGAGTTAATATGCCATTTGGATGGCCTCCTTGCAAATCAGATGTCTGGATCGCACTCTTGGCAAATGCTGAACTGCAATCAGTTCTTAGATAAATTCTCTGACAGGTGTTCAAAGTGATGATATTCTGGGCTGTTGATTAAAGAATGATCCATATGTTTTAGATGCCAGATGTGCAGGCAGCAAAGTCAACAGTTAGTTGAGAACATGTAGGAGCCTAACTGATACTTTCCCCAGATGGACTGCAGGGGCATTGGCAAGCGAGCAAAGTATTATTTTTTTAGGGGTTAGGTCATAAAGCATGAAAGAGATCATTCTGGCCTGCAAAAATAGAAAGCACATTCGAAAATCATTTTTAATCTGCTTGGATCTCAGCTTATTTTTAAATGACCTACTCTTGCATTTAAGGAAATAAATGTAAACTGAATGCCTACGAGACCAGCTTTCAGTTTACTGCAAAGACAGGCATTTTCAAGGTAACCATGATATAAAATAAAGGGCAAGTATTACGTATTGGCTGATCCTCATAACACTATTTTGAGCCAGGGCAGAGCTACCGGCTACTGGCTAATGGAATGAGGCACTTTGGCTCAAAGGGGATCTGTCCTCAACCTGCACATAGACCTACTAGATGCGAACACTGTACTTAATTCTATGGTGGGCGATCAAAGCAAGATGACATCTGTCTAAAGCAGTGGTTCTCAACTGAGCCATTCTGTCTCCCAGGAGACATGTGGCAACATCTAGGCAGCCATTTTCAATTGTCACAACATGGGAAGCGTTACGGGCATCTAGTGGGCAGAGGCCAGGGAGGCTGCTAAACATCCTATAATGCACAGGAGAGCCTGCCACAGCGAAGAATTATCTGGCCCCAAATGTCAATAGTGCAGAAGTGGAGAAACCCTGGTCTCGGGGGGACTGTATGCTCATCTCCCCTTTCTAGCCTCATCTTGCTGGTGTGCCCCATGGGCAACCAGCCAGTCGCTCCCTGGGCAACCCATGAATGTTGACTCATACACAGTAGTCTCTCTGCCTGCACATACCTCTCCTCCTTTCTCTCTCTGGCAATTTCTTAACTATCCTTCAAGACCCTGTTTAAATGCTAAGCGCCTGCTTTCTGACACCCCCAATCCCCTCCTCCCAACCTGCCCTGTCTCTCTACGCAGAAAAAATTCTCTCCTGCCCCCTCTCCCCTATGACATGCATCACATTGTATTACGATCATTTGTTTGCATTGTAGAGAAAACTGAGCTCCTGAAAAATTAGACATGGAGCCCTTTGCATCCCTGGGTTCCTAAGACCTGGCACTACCATTCTAACACCTAGTAGGTAAGCAATGATTTTATGCCAAATTATTCCTTTAAAAAGATCCCCAAGTACTATGCCTTTCCCACAGGGAGCCCAAATTTCATAGAGAGAAACAGCTTTTGTTGTGACTCAGGAGAGCATGTGTTGTCTGGCTTGTATGTAAATCACCTAGCGGAGTGCCTGACACATAGATTTTATTAAATGAGCATCGTTTCCTGCAGTTTCCCTTCAAAGCAGCCACAGCAGCTGAGGGAGACGCATGGTAGTTTTGGGGAACACACAGGTGTGATGGTATCATACCCCACCGCCGTTATAGGCTAGTAATTGTCACCGAGCAGACGGTAATCCTGCCCAGTTCTTACCTCCGCCTCTCACCTGCATTCTGCACCCGTTCACATATGGCAAAGGAGACCAGGTGGAGAACCAGATCCATCTGTCTCGGCATCACATAGAGGTGCAGCTGAGAAGAGCTGCCTAGTTAAGGACCGCGTTGTCCAGGCTCCTTGAATCTTGCTTGTGGGCCTACGACCAGTTCCCACCTAAGAATGTGAGCAGATGTGCTGCATGTGCTGCTGGCCCAAAGATTTTGAGAAGCAAGCATGCTTCCTCCACACCCTCTTTCCTCTTCTGCTGGCCAGGCACATGAGGGATGGCCAAACCCCTAGGCTTCCTGAGTCCCTGCATTAGGGAGAGCCACTGCCTGAACCCTTGGGTTATTATACTAATGTGAAATAACCTTCTATTATATCAGATGCATTTTAGGATCAATGTGCTACAGCAGTTTAGCCTACCTTAATCAAACACAACACACCATGTTTTCATAATTAAAACAAATGGAGCAGTGCCTAAGGTGACAAATTGAGCATAATGTTTATCTCCTATCCCCCATGATCACACTAAAGCAACACTAAAGAATGGCATCCAGGACAGGAGGGAGCCCATCAGAGTGTGAGAGAGCTTAACAAGTTCCCAGGAGACTGGAAGCAGATGGAAGAATATTGACTGATGAAGCAGGGTGGGCAATGCAACCCCTAGTCCTGGCAGGTCCTGTAAGGACAAAGGCTGAGTGTATTGGGGATCCTGCTTGCCAGAGTCCTGAGGACATGCCAGCCTTGCAAACTGCATATGGTACAATGGAGGACAAAAATGAGAAGTGAGATAGAAAACACAGGCATTATTCAAGAGTCAAATGGAATAAATGACCTGCAGTGGCACCCCCTTCCAGAGTTCTGTGCTCAGAACAACAGCAGTCAGGCATTTAGCTCCCCTACCCCCACAAATACATAGAGGGTTCTTCTCTAAAGAGACCGCAGAAGGAGAATAAGGAACCTCTGTGCTCTACTGGTGGAAATGCAAATTGGTGCAGCCACTGTGGAAAACAGTATGAAGGTTCCTCAAAAAACTAAAAATAAAGGGGCGCCTGGTGGTTCAGTCTGTTAGGCGTCTGCTTTCGGCTCAGGTCATGATCCCAGAGGCCTGGGAGCGAATCCCACATCAGGCTCTCAGCTTGGCGGGGAGTCTGCTTCTTTCTCTTCCTCTGCAGCTCTCTCTCTGTCAAATAAATAAATAAAAAATATATATATATTTTTTAAGGTGTGGTATATATCTACAATGGAGTATTACTCAGTCATCAAAAAGAATAAAATCTTGCCATTTGCAATGACATGGATGGACCTAGAGAATATAATGTTAAGTGAAATAAGTCAGTCAGAGAAAGACAAATACATTATGATTTCACTCACATCTGGAATTTTAGGAACAAAACAAATGAACAAAGAAAACAAGACAAACAAAAAAAACCAGACTCCCAAATACAAAGAACTAGTTGTTGCCAGAGGGGAGGGGGACATGGGGATGGGTAAAATAGATAGTCATCTCTCAGTGGTACCTGGCTCGTGGTAACGTCTCAAAAAATTATTTATTGACTAAATGTGTCAGGGCATGTCCTGGGTATTAGTGTCTGCTTTCTTCCCTATGACTGATCTCCTCCAAAGGAGGGACCATGCCTTCTCTGCTGTGACTCCATAGCAGAGTGACTTAAGACTTCAAAGCAATAAATGGACTTTTAAAAATACATCTACTAAATTGAAAAGTAGTGAATATTAAATGTAATAATGCAAATCAAAGAGTTTTTTAGTTCAACAGGAATTCCATGAGTGTCAATGTTGTATTTTAATTTACTATCAATTCATACATTTTGACTAAGTTATTGTGTCTTTTTTTTTTTAAAGATTTATTTATTTATTTTAGAGAGAAAGCGCGAGAGAGAGCATGAGCGGGAGGAGCAGAGGGAGAGAGAGAGAATCTCAAGCAGACTCCCCCCTAAGCACAGAGCCCGACACGGGGCTCGGGGTTTGAGCTCCCAACCCTGAGATAATGACCTGAGCTGAAACCAAGAGTCCATGCTTAACCAGCTGTGCCACCTAGGTGCCCCTAAGACTAAGAACTTGAATTCTAGAGCTAAATTACCTGGATTCAAATTCTTATCTCTACCACATAATAACTGAATATTTGGGAGCAGATTACTTTCCCCTATTTGCCTCAGCTCCCTCATCTTTTAATGGGAATAACAATAATAAGACCTAATACAATTATTGAGAAGATGAAATGAATTAGTGCATATGTTAGTCTGCTGTCATACAAGATACCACAGAATGGGTAGCTTTAACAACAGAAATTTGTTTTCTCACATTTCTGGAGGCTGGAAGCCCAGGATTAAGATGCTAGGGATTGATAAGAACTCTCCACTTGGGTTGCATAAGGCTGCTCCTCTTGCTGTGTGCTCATTAGGGCTTCCCTCCATGTGTGGGCTTGGTGGGAGAGAGAGAGTGTGCTAAAGCTCACTGATGTCTCTTCTTACAAGGACACTAGTTCTATTGGACCAGAACCCCATGGTTGTGACCTTATTTAACTTTAATTACTTCCTTAGAGGCCCCGTCTCCAAATATAGGCACATGGGAAGAGGTTAGGGTTTCTATAAATGAATTCTGGGTTGAGGCAAACATTGAGCCCATGCCGTACATGTAAGGCAGTGAGCAGAGTACCTGGTGGAGGTGGGCAATAACGTGAACTGTTTCTGTAAACCTCATTCTAGTTACAAGAAGAATCATGCTGGACCTCTCAGATTCCATCTGTAAATATTTATTTTATGCTACAACCTATAGCTGGCTTAAATATGACTCTGTCATGACAAAAAGATTGGAAGCTACAACAAGGAGGTGAGTGTAAACCAGGCAAGATATTAATGGTGAGGGAAGGCCAGGAGCCAGGAGTCATGACAAGGTAGCAGATCGGAGCACAGCAGAGAATTCAGAAAGAGATAGGAGAGGGAGGAAAAGAAAGGGAAGACAGAGCAAGGGGGGGTAGGCAGTGAAAGACAAATGGACAGAGAGGAGGACAGGCTATCTGTTGACCCAGCAGAGCCTCAAGAGCATCTGTCCGGGTGCTTTGGCATCATTCTTGGGCTTGGCTCAGCTTCATAGGCTCAGAATCTGGATTTCGTTTTCTCATCAAGAATAAGTCATCTTTTGGAAAGAAACTCCTGATAAACAAGTTGGTGAAAATAAAAAGAATTAATCATATAATCAATGTATTTATTTTTAATAATAGACATATCTCCCTAAAGTCATGAATGTAAGATACATGCTCCTCTGGTACCTACTACTGATATACTTGAGAAATAAAATCAGCAGAAGATGCTCTTGGTAAGCAAAGCATCAGATCAAAAAATGGTCTAGAAGCCTATCTCACAGGAAAGGGACCCATTATGGAATAACCCTCATTTGCTTCCAGCATATCCAAGATATTCATAGAGGGTTTTTCTCTTACTTTCTTTGCTCACTGTCTCCCAGACAGAAGGACTAAAGCTTAAAAACTAATCTCATTGAAAATCTGCCTCAGTCCCTGGAAGTAGGACTGGATAGGCACTCAGAAAGTCAGACTCCTAGCTAAAATTTGTTTGTTTGTTTTTTCTTTTTTTAAGATTTATTTTATTTATTTGAGAGAGTCTGCATGTGAGTGGGGGGTGGGGGGGTGAAGGGGGAGGGAGAGAATCTTAAGCAGACTCTGCGCTGAGCGAGGAGCCAGAGGCGGAGCTCATCTCAGGACTCTTGAGATCATGACCTGAGCTGAAATCGAGAGTCAGAGGTTTAACTGACTGAGCCACCCAGGAGCCCCTTAGCTAGAGGTTTTTCAAGGGGTGGAAGGAGCAGAAATCTTTGCGTACATACTGCATACCAGGCAGTCTGTTGGCTGTTTGAAATATTCTATGACGTATAATCCTCGCAACACCATTTTATTCCCCTCTAATTTTCAGTTAAGGAAATTAAGCTCAGAAGCACTGTTAATGACCTAAGCAAGATCACACATCTGACCAGACTTCGAAGTAGGTCTAACTAGCAAACATAATTGTTGGAGACTTTTGAACACAAAGACATGCAGATATGAAGAGTCCACTGCCATGATGAGAGCTAGTGGTTGGAGAATGCGTAATGCAACAGAATTATCTGTATGCTAACAAATACTAGTAATCAGAAAATAGCTAGTGTTAGTGCAATACTGATATTCTTATATCTGAACTCAGAGATGGAAGGAAAACCTCAGGGATTTGTCACAAGGCACAGGTAGTTATGCTTCAAAGCTTATTAATCATGTAGGCTGTGTCTCTGAGCTGAAGCAAAGGAATCCCAGGGAATCCAAATAGATGTCTTCTAATTAAAAGCAAATGCAGCTCTTCGACAAACATGATGAGTACAAGTTATGTTGGATGTAAGGAAAGATAATCTGAGATTGCATGGTGACAAACATCTGGGTTCGGGGGAATGGACGGCTGGCTGAATTGAACTGTATATATTTGGACAGCTGGATTATATCATATTTAGGGCAGTGTCTTCTCACCACCCTTGCCCCGGCTTCTCACCAAACAAAAATAAGTTACTTCTCCAAAGCAGCGCCAGGTCATGTTTCCAATCTCCACTGGTGTGCAGATGGTTGGGCCTAGAGGCTACCACTTCTTCACGCGATTGACCTGCAGACTGAGGCTACCAGGGTCAGGCAGGAAGCTGAAAGCCTTCCAGTCACAATCTTAGCTTTCAGGAGGCTTTGGCAATAAACATCTCTCTTGGTTTCTGAAGGAGCAAAGTCATGTCATCTCACTGCTCTTCCAACCCTCCCTGCTTTCTGCTTAAAAAAGGAAACAAGGTTATCATCAGATCCAAGGATATTTTTTTATTTTCAACACTTCAATGTTCGTGTTTAAAGTGACAATTTGGGGGCACCTGTGTGACATGGCTGGTTGAGCAACTGACCTTTGGCTTCCATTTGGGTCCTGAGAACCAGCCCTGTTGGGTTTCTCTCTCCCTCACCCTCTTTCCCTCCTCCCCCCACCCATGCTCACGCTCTCTCTCTAAAATAAATAAATCTTTAAAAACAAAGAAACAAAACAAACAAGGAAATAAAGTGGCCATTTGGAAAGCTTTTGTTCTCCTGTAGGCTTCACTTGACCAGGGACTATTTGTTCAGCTTCCTGCAAGGTGAGGAAGTAAAAAAGAGGTCAAAGGTGTGATCCCTGTTCATATACAAGAATTTTCACTGTAGCTGTGTCCAATATAATGAAAAAATGGGGGGGCACCTGGGTGGCTCAGTTGGTTAAGCAACTGCCTTCGGCTCAGGTCATGATCCTGGAGTCCTGGGATCTTGTCCCACATTGGGCTCCTGGCTCATCGGGGAGCCTGCTTCTCCCTCTGACCTTCTCCCCTCTCATGCTGTTTCTCTCTCTCTCTCTCACTCTCAAATAAATAAATAAAACCGTTAAAAAAAATGAAAAAATGGAGACAGCAAAAATATCTAATAATAAGGGGTTGGTTAACTAGATCATGGAACATCCATTAACTACATAACTTTGGCACTATTTAAAATTGTGCATTTAAAGAAACATTTAATGACATACAAGAATGTTCACAACAAAACATATTGACTGTTAAAAAAAAAAAGGATCCCCCCATCCCAGTTTTGTGGTGAAACACAATTAGGTATAATGATGAAGATCATTATAGTATAAGATGTAACCTTGGTATGTCTTACCATATTGCTGGTATTTTTCAAGAATGTATTTATTCCAACATGGCTTTAAATTTTTCAAACAATTGTCTGAAATCTTTTTCAAAAGTGCATTGTAAGGTTGTGGTAGATTGCAAAATGGCCCCAGTTCACTATCCCTCCCTATATCCATGCCCTTTGCCAGGGAACTTTGCCATGCCCTCCCGCTTGCCTCTAGGCCCAGCCATATGACTTCTTTAGACCAGTGGGATGATCACAAATGCAATGCAAGCAGGGTCTTAAACCACCGTTACCACAAGAACCTCTCCAGGCTACCTGCTAGTGAACAAGGGACTGGGCAGCAGAGTGAAGGTGGTCCCAGCTGAGGCCAGCCTCGGACAGTGAACTGCCAGCCAGCACCCTGACACTGAAGTGAGCCCAGCCAGGATCAGCAGAGCCCCTCACTGACCACCCCACACATGTAAACAATAAACACCTACTGTTATATGCTGCTGAGATTTTGTGTGGTTGTGAGTTAGCTACCCAGCGTGGTTGTAGCAATAGGTAATCAATGCCATAATTACTACATTTAAAAATATTGACCTTTTCGGGGCACCTGGGTGACTGAGTAGGTTAAGCAACCGACTCTTGACTTTGCTCGGATCATGATCTCAGGGTCCTGAGATCGAGCCCCAGGTCAGGCTTGCACTGGGCATGAAGCCTGCTTAAGAGTCTCTCCCCACCCCACCCCCACCCCACTTGCACATTCTCTGTCTCTTAAAAAAAATATACTGACCATTTCAATGGACTCCTCTCTGGGGTCATAATATGTTAAATTAAGAATGTTTTCTCCCTGTAGATGCTGAGGTACTTGGTAGTTTTGGAGCCCACTGTGGTAAGTGGAGGATATTCTCCATTCTCTATATTTTTTCATATCAAAATGTGTAACTATCTTAATTGAAATATTTTCTCTTTTCTTTGTTCAGGTTGCCATTTGGAACCTGAGGAGGAGGGTGGTGAGATGCTGACGTGCATTCCTGCTGGTGGCAAGTCAAGGAGGTGATGGGGAGGGGTGATGATGATTATCGCAGTGATGGCGGCCCTGCGGGTGCTGGTGGGGATCAGTAGACGAGGATGTGGCCTTTATGTTTCTTTAGAGACAATCAGTGTGTTCTGAGCAGCACCTACTCACCCCCTCTACATGTCTAGCTTCTCTCTCAGTTCCTGAACAAATGTTCAAACTTAAACCATACAAGCGCCGCCCTCACAATTTTGACATATTCATGTCTTATCTGAACTGTGGTTTGCTTCTTTAAATCACTTGCTTTTAAAATTCAAGGAATGTAATTTTTTAAGATTTTTATGCTGAGCGAAATAAGTCAATCAGAGAAAGACATGTATCATATGAGCTCACTGATATGAGGAATTCTTAATCTCAGGAAACAAACTGAGGGTTGCTGGAGTGGTGGGGGTGGGAGGGATGGGGTGGCTGGGTGATAGACATTGGGGAGGGTATGTGCTATGGGAAATTTATTTTTAAGAGGAAACCCAATTGCTTATTTTTATCAATAAAAGCAATGTATCATTTGGCATAAATTAAAAATGCTAGTCGAATTAAAAACTGCAAAGGAAAAAAAAAAACTCTCTGTAATTAAATTCTTAATGCAACCAAGACTCTGAACCCATGATCTGCTCTTCCTTTGTTACGAACGAAGACTGAAATGTTAGAGAAATGTTCAAGCATAATAGTGCAACCCTGCGGCTCTCCCCTTTGTGGAATCAGAAGGACTAAAGGAGAATTTAAAAGAAAATGGTTTTCTCAGAATGTGATAAAATGTCATTTAATGGAGCATCTGTGTGTCACCTAAAGTCACATCCCGTAGTTTAGAAACATTATTCTAGGGAGAAGTTATTTCTGTGCGCCTGGAACATTGGAGACTCTTCTTTCTCGGGAATAATGGACTCGTGAGTGAAGAGGCAGTGATAGAAGAGAAGCAGGAGGGATAGAGACAAATAGGCAGGGTCTGTTCATGTCGCAAAGCCACAGAGGGATGGGGACAGGTGGTTCGCAAAAATACCTTTGCTTTTACTTTTTAAAAAAGTGCCATTAGCAAGAAAGAAACCATACATAATCAGGTAAGTACTTCATGGTCAAGAAGTCAGAAACTGAAAGAGAAAAAGAACTTTGATACCAACAAGCTCTGGAAGATGCCCATATGAGCAAACACATGGTCACTGGCAGGCTCATGGAATGCCATCTGCGAAGTGATAGAATGACTGCGGTGTCATCATCTGTGGAAATGTAAAAGTGTGTATTTCTTTTCTGTTGGGAAAAAAAAACCCAACAGAACCTTGACCTATGTCTCCCAATTTATTTATGTAGGTGCTTTCTTACACTTTTAAGAATCTAATCATGTCTTCGACAGTAAGAACATTTTTCCCCCTCTGGAAAGTGGATGGAAGGGGGTGAGACAGACCTCTTAGTATCTCCGCAACACTCCACGGATGTTTGCCTAAATATTCTCATTTCTATCCTCAAAACGCCATGCCCTTATCTAGATCTGAGGCTCGTACACGCTGGTAAATGGTTAGTTTGAGGTTCACCCCAAATTCCTGCCTTCCCACCATCCCCACTGCTCCCAGGCAAAGGGAATGATCTCTTTGGTGTTTCGGGACCTGTGTGCGCACACACGCATTTCTTTTCCTCTTTGATTGTACTCATAGGGACTTCCATGTTTTGCTCAGCATTACCATCAGGTGACAAAGAGCAGCCCTCAGCAATTTGATGGTTTTTCTACACCTCGTTATTAAGCTGCCTGAGACTCTGGTCAGCCCACAGACATCTCAAATAAGTGGGCAGAAAGCAAATTCCCAGCAGTGGTTCCAAATAATATCCAGAAAACCCACTGAGTTATTTGATTTTAAGACTAGGGTTTTCACATTCAGTATACACTTTTCTTTAAAAGGGGTTGTTATTCAGGAACTGGGAAATGTCTTTTCGTTTGATGAGTAGATATTAGCATCCCCAAGTAACATTTACCCAGTGCTCACACAAGCATGTGAAAACTGCAGTATTGTTTGGTGTGCATGCAATTTAATTAGTGGCTTAAATGTTAATAACGAGTATCTTAGAAGTACCTCAAAAGAAGTTGCCAAATAAGTATCTGAGGCTGACTTGAAGGGAAACCCTGTGGTTATAATCAGCACAGAGGTACTGAGCTGCTTCCTGCATCCCAGGATAATTTTTACTCTCCCACGGGCACCATTTAAAATACCCCAAGAAGCAAATGTAATGTCATAGAGTGAACTGCCTTCTGTTTATCCACACGCCTCTACGAGAAAACTTTTCTTCCTGCCTCAGAAAGCACCACACAGCTGGAAAGTGAGTCAGTGACATTATAGTCCATCAGTGAGTCAATGTTTAGGGACTGTCCTTGTGCTCAGATATGTTTTCACAGAGGATCCAGAGTTCCCAGTTTTCTGAATGAGCAGAGGATCGTAGGAGATTGATTATTCAAGGTGGTATGTGGACGGGGATCAAGAGGACGGATTTCTGTTTCTACTTTTGCTAACTTGCTGGGTCTTTTGAGATATGTTACATTTTACCTCTGTAAAATGAGAAAGAGTTAGAGTCCCTCCCATTCCAAAAAGCAAGCAATAAGAAAAAAAATTTTTTTTAACATTTTATTTATTTATTTGAGAGAAAGAGAGAGAAAGAGAAACAGCATGAGAGGAGAGAGGGTCAGAGGCAGAAGCAGGCTCCCCACTGAGCCGGGAGCCCGATGTGGGACTCGATCCCAGGACCCTGGGATCATGACCTGAGCTGAAGGCAGTCGCTTAACCAACTGAGCCACCCAGGTGCCCAGAAAAAAATTTTTTTAAAACCCCAAACCTCTGGAGCGTGAATTCAGCAGAAAATCTACAAAATGCAGTGTTTCTCAATGTGAACTACCATAGTGAAGCTGAAATGTTAAAGAGGCTCTGTGATTTATCAGGTCTACAGTAAGCCAGAGCAATGTCATCCCCAAGTCATTCTCTGCACATGTCATCTCCTGGTCCTCAATCGGGTTCCTAGAAGTAAGAAGCAAGTTGCAGGTTCTCAACTAGAACCTGGTCTCTCTAACTGCACCTTAGACTAACCTTGGCTTTATTTTATGAGCTGATTTATGCAGTCAGTTTACAAATGAACCTTGGGGAACTCAGGTTCTTCTGTAAATTGATGCTGCCTGTTGTCAAGCAGAATTTGGAGTTATGAAAACATGTTTGTTTGTTTTGTTTTGTTTTGTTTTAAAGAGACAGAGACGGTGGGGGGGAGCATTGGTGGGGAGAGGGAGAGAATATTAAGCAGGCTCCACGCCCAGCACAGAGCCCAACTTGGGGCTTGATCTCATGACCCGGAGATCATGACCTGAGCCTAAATCAAGAGTCAGACGCTTAACAGACTGAGCCACCCAGGCGCCCCTGAAAACATGCATTCTTAAATGAATATATCTCAGTGAGCCTGCAGTATCCGCCTCCACTGTTAAATTGGACACCAAGGTTTAGTTCTACTTAGGTTTCAAATACATGAAGAAGGAAGTGTATTAGAAGTAGATTAGGCTACAATAGACAGAAAACCCAGAGAAACATTGGCTTAAACTAGTGGAAAGTTCATTTCTCTTTTAGGTAAATGTAGGTCATCCATGTGCAGAGGAGTTAAAGTAGCAACTCCGAAACTGCTCTCCTTAGAAAGGCCTTTTGCAAGGTCAGCCCTTAGCCGGCATCTGGAAATTTGGCTCTTGGTTGTCCCCCAAATTGACAATAAGCTGATATTGGGGAATAATAGCAATCTCTGCCACAGAATGAGAGAAAATACTAGGGGATTTTTTTTTTTTTTTTAACAGATCAAAAATCTTGATCAGTGAACACTGGGCCTCAACTATCTGTTTACTTTCCTTCTAAGAATTTGGAATTTTGGTATGTGCTGGGCAGGGGGTGTCTTAAATGGTAACCTACCATTGGGCACTGAGTCTCAAACAAGCTTCCCTGTGTAGAGACATCTCACATGTGTTGCTGTATTTCCACTGCTGGGGGAAGAATGGGTTCTATGTGAACCCTCATGGGAGGTGGAGAGCAAAAGGAAGCCTGCATATGGATTCCTCCAGACTCTTTCTGTGTGTTTTTTTTCCCCCCTTATGATCAGGCTGTGTATCCTTACTACATGACTGTACTAAATCTTAGCCATGAGCACAACTATATGCTGAATGCTGAGAGTCCTTCTAGCAAATCTCCAAGTGTGGGGGTGATATTGAAGAGCCTGAAACAATTCAGAACCAGTGGGGCAGCTCCACAATGACGGGGACTCGGGCTCTCCAATATGCATCTGGACCTTGGGGTCCACGATGGCTCTTCCTTAAGTCTACATTCCAACCAGCAGAAAGGAGGATAGGAACAAGAGAAGAGATACTCTCCCCCACCGGTATTTAATGACAATTCCTAACTGTTAACACAAATCAATTACAACCCCTTGGCCAGAATTTAGTGAGATAGCCACACCCAGCTGCAAAGGTGGCTGGGAAATGGCGTATTTGTACTGGGCAGTCATGTGTCCAGCCAGTACCCAGACGTTGTCTACTAAGGGAGGAGAAAATGAGTATGAGGAACAGCTAACAGTCTCTGTCACAGAAGGCAAGAAACAGTAGTGATTTTTTTTTTTTTTAAACTGAAACCAAGTTAAGAATCTTTATGCTAGTGAACAGAATTAGACAGCTCAAAGTATGACATTAATTTTAGGCTGGATCTTCTAACAGTGAAAAAGAACCAGGCTTCTTGCCTATTAAAAGATTTATTCTGGGGCCAGTGACCAGCTGCTGAATCATTTCTAAGCTATTAAATGATTTACATATGAATGAAATTGAGAATCCCTGGACATTGAGTCCCTACCACTTTCCTCACTCTCTCTGTCACCTCATTTCTAAATATTTCCAAAAATAAGGTATTCTGACTAAAAATCTTTAGACCAAATGGAAAAATGAAGCCTGTGGTACTTGGTTCTCTATACATCTCATAAAACACCTACTCCGCAGGGCTGTACCAGGTCACTATATTATAACTCTTGTCCTGAAGGAATTTCCAACTTAGTGAATGACAGTGTTGAATATTATGATACATTTTTGTGCAAATGTACTCCTACCAACCAGCCCCAGGAGCATGGGTTATGAATCTGGGTGTTCATGGATGGGTTCTATGGATAGCTCTGAGATACGCAAAATCATGTGCAAATGTCCTTTTTTTTTTTTTGTAGATTTCATCAGCTGATCAAGGAAGTCTGTTAATTCCCAACGATTATGAATCTTTCCTTTCGTAGTTTAATTTCTAATTGTCTAGAGATGACAGATGTGCTGTGATCCATTCAAGCTGACCTCTTGGAGACCAGTAGTGAGGGGGAATACACCAGCCAGCTAGTCATTCAGGGCCAGAGGTGTGGTCTGGACAAGAAGCAGAGCCAAGTAGCAGTCCCTAGACAATTAGAACTCACAAGCTAGATTTTAATTACAGAGTAGTGCTACCAAGCAACCCATTTTCTTAGAACAAGTCACTCTTGAGCAATTTGTCTGACTTTCCTTTAGGATGGCTTATAGTCTTCTAGATCAGCAGTTAGTGCTAATCCAGGACCTTCCATTTTCCATGTAAATCCCAAGCTCCTTCCACTGGGCCTCCTGCAGCAGTCTTATTGCTCTCATACCGTGAGTGTGACTTCTGCTGTGTCCTGGTGAGGGCTACAGGGGATCACTGGGCTTTAGAGCAAAATTCAGAAGCCCTGTTCAAACCGATAGTGGATCTCATCTGCTCAGGTATCCTTCAGGAGCCAAGGTCCATGAGATCTGAAAACAAATGATACCATCAGTGTATCATTAAGAATAGGGGGAATGAAAATGATTGCTTTTGTTTGGCACATTTCCTTCTGTACACATTTGACTAGAAGGCTGCAGGGCGATGTAACGGTGACCTGAGCCATTCTGCTCAGTGATAGGAAAGCAGTCATCTGAGATTAGCAGTTGGGGCGCAAGAGTGATCACAGTCTGCTACCATTTGACGTTAGGTATGTGTAGGGCGTGGTCTGACCTCTGAAGGCTGTGTGCCCTGAAAGCAATAGGGACCTCCAGGATCACATGGTTTAGGGATGAACCTGGTGATTCCAGAAGGCAAATAGGCCTTTGTCAAGGGGTCTTAAATGGTAACCTACCACCACTGAGCCTTTTTATATATCTGGAATGGGACTGCTGTGACACCCTAAGAGATTTTGAATAGTGCTCTTACATCATGCATCTTACAACATTAGTTAAGGAATAATTTAGGAGACCAAAAAATTACAGTGGCTCAAGTAGAATAGAAGTTTCTCTCTCCTAACTGCCCAGAGGTAGGTGGGCAGTCCAAGCTACTCTCCACCAAATTGTCCAAATACCCACATTTTTTCTAACTTGCTGGTCTGCTATATCAAGGAAGACCATCAGCACCATGCCCATGTTCCAGGCCACAGAGGGAAAAAAGAAAGTGGAGAGCAGGTAACCCCCACTCAGGATGTGATGCCCAGATAGCTCATGGTCACCTTTGCTCCGATTCTTTTGGGGAGAACCAAATCACAAGGTCACACCTAGCGACGAAGCAAGCTTAGAGATGGAAGCCGCAGCTGGGAGGCCACGTGCTCTGCTGAAACTGATGGGGGTGGGAGGGAGGAGGTTCTATCGCTAGAAGGAAGAAAGGAGAACAGAGCCTGTCGAACAATGAGCAATCTCTGCCGCAGTGTGACTTCTCTTTCACAGAACTAGTCAGAGGTAGTAGAGTGTACTAGAGTGAGCAGGGCATCCTGAGCAAAACAGACACCTCTCAACCCTGGGTCTCTCACTTCATATCTGTGTGATTTTGAACATATTACTCTACTTCAATGAATCTCAGTTTCCTTAACTATAAAATAAGAATAATACTTCCACCTAACTCACAGATCTGTGAAGATTAATTATATGCTCATAGTGCCTGGTCCATAGGAAAAAAGGATGTATATGCATATGTACACACTCATCTCTCTACATCGTCTATGTCTATAGCTCTCTATACCTGTATCGATCTGTATATACTTTGACCAAGTTAGGCAAGGAGAAGATGCAGAGAAGACAGTGATCGAGAGGTTGCATTGACCTTGTAAACTGAAATAAGAAATGAGATAACTTGCCTTTGTAAATTTTCCATCTAGTCCGTGCCCTTCACTAAATGGCACATTCATTTCTGAGAGGGAAAAGAGACAAAATGCTTCCCGTGTGTTAATGAGTCAGCAGGTGTATAGCCTCAGAGCCTGTCACATAATGAATTGAGAGCCCCTGAGCTGATGCTCCCCTTCAAACGTTGGCTAAATCTTCACCCAGGAACATTAAGGGTCTGAAGTGAATATTTCTTCTTTTTCTGTAATGTAACTTATCTTCTCTGATTTTCTGGATCTTGCTCTTTCAAGGCCCAGCTTATGAGCTAACTTCTTCCCCAAAGTCTCCCCTGTTCTCTCACAGGCAGAAAGAATTGCTCCTTCCACCCTGGTTCCAAAACTGTGGCTTCTGCCCCTGTCAAGCCCTCCTGGCTACGTGACCTCTGATGGCTTACCTGTCCGCCTCATCTAGAAGACACTAAGCACCTTAAGGGCAAAAACCACATTTCATGTCTTATTTGTGTCCCTCCCTCTCCAGCCCTCCTGGACAAAACTTCACATGTAACACATCCAAATTAATCAATGGTGACTAAATACATACGTGAAGGATAAATAAATAAATTCCTGCCTGGCCACTCCAGGTCAACATTCCAGGGACTATATATTATGAATAAAAAATTAGGACTTGTTATCTAATAAAGGAACCTATTGGGATAAAGTCCAGATTGTCTTAAATCTTAACTGTCCTGGGGAAGATCTGAAATACTTGGTTACGTTCAAAAGTCATGTATCTCTCAGTGAGTTAATATGACTTTAAGTTGGTTTTTTCTTAAGTAAGTCACATAACCTTTATAGCTTCTCATTTCTTCTCCTGCCCAGTGTGGGTAATAATACTTGAAGTGCCGACCACACAGGGTCACGGTGTCGAGGAGCAATTGGAATCACAGTGTGGGTGAAATCTCCTTGAGAAATTCTAAATCACTGTAAGATTTGAGGTTGTAGTTACAGAAGGAGCTCCCCATTTTATGAGACATAAAATTTAAGCCCCCAATTTTGACTTTCTGGCCCCACAGACCCATAATCTTTCATGGCACAGGCTGGTATTTCTCCTTGTTTGGGGGGCAGTAACCTCTCATCTTTCATGGCTAAGAAATTTCAAGACTTGGAGGTCACTTAATAAACTTGGAGGTCTGAGTTAATCCAAAGAATTTAATGGCCTGATTCAAACTTTCATTTTACCCTGTAAAGATCAGACCCGCTAGTTCCTTTTTCAATCAGTGATGGACTCTCCTCTCTCACCTTTTGCCCCAGAATGTACAATAATCTACCATCTTGAAAGGAAATTCTACAAAAATTAAGTTTCACCGAAATGATGGATGAAGGCCACCCTCGCTGTTAAGATGTTAGGTTTCTGCAAAAGCAGAGCAGACTGCAAATTTGAACCTTAACAGGGGTGACATCAATCTAAGATACGGTCTAGTTTCCTAAGGCTAAAATCTATTAACATTACAAAGAGACTTTGACCGAGGACTGGCATATATGGTTTTAGAATTATGCCCGAGAGGAGGAAGAAGTGTGCAAAATTCTCCAGGAAAACAGGAAACGTTCCGAGGATCAAAAGCTCTTGTCCCTGAAGTAAGCGTTCATTATTCATATAGTCCTTTTTAAAAAACCAGAAGGGCCCAAAGGAAGCACATCCGATAAGTAACATCTGAGCGCAGGAGGCCTCCTCTTGGGTCTGAAAAGCACAGAATACAAAGGAGTAATTCAGCAGAAAGGTGTAGGGGCGCCGCTGCTGGAGGAAGGAGGTGGGGATGCCGCAAAGCTAAGAAAGCCTTGGAACGTGATGCCTTTTCATAATTTCCACATTTTTTAGAGCAGGGTTTCTCAGCACGATTGCTATTTTTTACCAGATGAGTCTGTGTTGGGGAGCACGGATCTTTGCCGTGCGGGATGTTTAGCAGTCTCCCTCCACCCACCAGACGCAGGTAGCATCCCCCCGCTGTAGCAGCCAACACATCTCTGCACATTGCCAAATGTCCCCTCAGGGACAAAGCAGCCTTCCTCCCCCACCAAGTTGAGAACCATTGTTCCAGAGCCTATGAATCCTGCGGGTGTGGGGGTCAGCCCTGAGCTCCCCATACTCATGCTTCGTTCAGAAAGAAGTTCCTAGTGCGGTTCAAGAATGTAATGCTGACCTTTGGTCTTGCTCCGACATAAATGGAACAGGCAAAGCTGGTGCAGGGGGAATGGACTTGGGAGGAGGGCAGGACAGCTCTGGAAGGAACTCTAGGTATCGCAGGTAAGGGGTAGAATTCTGGGCCGGGGGACGGGAAGAATGTCCAACAGTGACACTGCGGGGAAGTATACAGGGAGGGAAGACTGTTTATAGGTAAAGTCAGCTCAGGTGGGAAGAATCCAGTCAGTACACAAGCCCAGGCAAGAAGGTCAAGAGTCCAGAAGAGTGAGAGAACCAATGCCAGCAGCAGTAATGAGAACAGTCAACAAAACCAATTTCTGGCCAAGGAGCTGGCCCTAGGCTGCATCTCTAAGTCTGATGCACTGACTATGCTTTATAATTGCAGCGTTACTATGCCCTAAATGCTTTATATAATGGTGTCCCCTTAGAATGCTTACAGCTGCAAAGTTATAGAGAGAACTCAATTTAAAATGGCTTAAACAACAAGCCTATTATCTCAGATTACAAAAAGCCCAGAGGTAAAATGTCTTCCAGTTTGGATAACTCAGCAGCTAAACAATGTCATTGGACACACAGGTCTTCTCTCCTTTCTACTCTGCCATTTCAGTGGGTTGGTTTGTCCCTAGCTAATTCCCTTCACAGCTCCAGAATGGCTGCCACAGCTCCCAACATCACAACATAGAAGCAACAGCAGAAGGAATTTCTTCCTGTCTCTCTCTGGCTAAAGGAGAGAAATCATTTTAATTTGCCTCCCTGGGCCTGGAGATAGAGCTTAGCTACCTTGAGCCTGTGGTTCTGCACATCCTCAAACAAAACTGTGATCCATCAGCAAGGAAGAAATGGAGAACATCTATTGAACAAGCATCCAAGGATATCCACTATAGATGGGTGATTTAATTTAAACTTCTCTACAGTTCTGTGAGGGAGGCACCATTATTAACTTCATTTTATACATAAGGAGTTTTGGCAAAGTTATTTCACCCAACATCATTCAGTTGGCAGGAGGTTGGGTAAGGCTTCATATAGGTGGTCTGACTTCAGACCTCATGTTTCTTAAGAATCATTCTATGGGGGATGCCTGGGTGGCTCAGTCAATTAAGTGTCTGCCTTCAGCTCAGATCATGATCTCAGGGTCTTGCGATCGAGCCCCGCATCGGGCTCCTTCCTCAGCTGAGAGCCTACTTCTCCCTCTGCCTGTTGCTCCCCCTGCTTGTGCTCCTTCTCTCTCTCTGACGAATAAATAAATAAATAAAATCTTAAAAAAAAAAAATCATTCCGAGGTAGACTGACTTCCACCCCATCACATGCAACCCACCTTACTTGTACTGAACTAGGCTACTACTATTACCCTGCCCCATTAGTTTCCAAAAATAGGTCCTTTCAAGGTCATTTCCGAAGAACTTACACATTTCTGGAAAGTGTGTGTGTGTATCAAGAGGAAAACTATAGGTGAGATTTTCCTTTCTTTTCTCTTCCTTTTTTCCTTTTCTCCCTGCATCTGTCCTGACTCAATCTTTCACTTTTTCTTTAAACACCTAAGTCAAAAAACAAATACTTTATGAGGCTATCACTTCTCTTGTCTTAAGTTCCCACCCAGAAATCTGTGAAATAGCTCCTAGAACACCCAAGAAATTGATACCATTTCTCCAAATTACAAATAGTTGGTCATGATATGTTAAAGGGAGCTTAATGAAGCAAAAAGAAAGCCCAATAAACATCCATTCTATGACACCATCTTCAATAAATGGAGGTGGTTACAGCTCACTACTGAGTGGAAGTTTAGGAATGAAAATTAGATTTCTGTGAAATTCATTCGGTATTAAATCCACTGAGAAAATTCTGTGCATGCAGTTAGGTCACACACCAGATTAGCAAAACTGACATCAAGATGATTTGCCTCTTAGTATTCTCAAAGCTTATTAAATATTTTCGTCTAAATGCAGAATGGTCCTGATGTGTTTCGGATACAGAAAGGCCAACTCCACTAATTCCTTGTCCCGTGGCCACGTCTTCATAAATTAATGAAGAGCCCCTGAGCTGATGCTCCCCTTCAAACGTTGGCTAAATCTTCACCCAGGAACATTAAGGGTCTGAAGTGAATATTTCTTCTTTCTCTGTAATGTAGCTTATCTTCTCTGATTTTCTGGATCTTGCTCTTTCAAGGCCCAGCTTATGAGCTAACTTCTTCCCCAAAGTCTCCCCTGTTCTCTCACAGGCAGAAAGAATTGCTCCTTCCACCCTGGTTCCAAAACTGTGGCTTCTGCCCCTGTCAGGCCCTCCTGGCTACGTGACCTCTGATGGCTTACCTGTCTGCCTCATCTAGAAGACACCAAGCACCCAAATTAGGGTGGTGCAGGAGCTAAGAGCGCTACCTTCTCTGGCATTTGGATTTTTAGAAATTACTAGAACTAGTCTGGAGCAGCCTCTCACTTCCTTGGGAGTTAATTGGCTGGTTAGTAGATTATCCAGAATGCTGAGACAACAGCCATATCAGTTAATGATTTTCTGCCTTTTCAGGTAGAAACCTCTTTTAGTTCTCCTGGATTTGTCAGGATTTGGCCACATTTAACAGGGAAGAAAGTATGTGAAAGAGAGAGAGCGTGCGCTCGAACCTCTGCCGCCGTATTGGAGCTGGGCTTTGGAGAAAATGCGTCTTGGGGACGAACAACTTTGGAAGCCCTCTTCCTGTTGGTGGAAGTTTAGAGGATTTTTTGTCATAAACTGTGTCATCAGAGGCTCCTGGGTAGCACAGTTGGCTTTGGCTCAGGTCATGATGTCGGGGTTGTGAGATTGAGCCCCATGGCAGGCTCTGCGCTCAGCGTGGTGTCTGCTTTAGACTCTCTCTCCCTCTGCCCCTCTTCCCCACGATCGCGTGCTCTCTCTCTAAAATAAATAAATAAAATCTTTTTTGAAAATTAATAAATAAACTGTATCATCAGTTTGTCTTTATTTTTCTGAGCTTTAGCTACAAAACACTGAAATTCATCCAAGTGTCCGAACTCTAACTTTATCATTTTTTTTCAAGGATCCAAGGATGTCATTTTCTTCTCCAGACAATACGACCTTTAAGTCTTTTGCTATTAAAAGATTTTCACAGCTCTAGTTAATGTTATGCATTCTGAAGTACTTGAGAGGAAGTATACTGATGTCTGCAACTTCCTTGAAATGCATCAAAAAATAAAATGGATTGATGGATGGGTAGGGGATTAGCTGGATGGAAAGAAGTGTGATAAATCCAGTACACTAAGGTGTTAATTGTAGAATCCAAGTGGTGACTATGTGGGGGATCACTGCAAAATTCTTTGACGTTTTCTATATTTTAAAAAATTTTCATAATAAAATGTTAAGTAAAATAAAAAAAGACTTCCACGAACTCTCTGACTGTAAGTAGTCCTTCCATTACTTCAGAGTGTTTGAACTGTTATCAAACTTAGCTTCCATTATTCAAATAACAACAGCAACAAAAAGGATGTGAATATTTGTGCCTGGTTTAAGATAATAAACAGATGACCCTTTGGGGCGCCAGGGTGGCTCAATCAGTTAAATGGCTGCCTTCAGCTCAGGTCATGATCCCAGAGTCCTGGGATCGAGCCCCGCATTGGGCTCCTTGCTCAGCAGAGAGCCTGCTTCTCCCTCTCCCTCTGCCTGTCTGCCACTCCCGCTGCTTGTGCTCTCTCTCTCTCTCTCTGTGTCAAATAAATAAATAAAATCTTAAAAAAAGAAAAAAGATGACCCTTTGATCAGTCTTTTAATGAAGTGATCTTAGAACACTTTATTTTATAAAGGCAAAGTGTATGAAGATTTCACACCCTTGAATGATATCCTGAAAGTTATAATATCGTATATTTTAAAAGCAAGAATCATTGTAGCAGTGAGGGTTCATATTCGGCACATTGCTGTCTTGTATTAGACAACTTATATGAATTTCCAAAATGATGGTTTCAACAATACAAATCTGGAGAAATAATAGCTGACATTACTTCTTTTCTTTTTCTAATATCTAGACTGCTTTTAATTTTTCATATTTGAAATCTTACTTATTAATTAAGATGTGTAATCCCTTATAATTTCCTTTGTTCAAATTTAGACATTAACTGTCTGTGAAATGAAAAATGAAAATTTTATGGACAATCCGTCTAACCACTGTATATTTTTTATCTCATTAGCATTATCTGATCACCTCTTTCCATCTTAACGGTTCACAAAAATCTCAGTTAAACTGAGACATATAAAAGGGAAATTATTTTCAATTCCCCACACACTTTCCAAGTAAAAGATAGACACAAAAAAAACTAGAGATACTATGACCCCAAAATGAATTTCTATTTTGCTAAATGTATACTTACTCAATAATTTTTCCTCTTGGGGCACCTGGGTGGCCCAGTCGGTTAAGTGTCTGCCTTCAGCTCAGGTCATGATCTCGGGGTCCTGGGATCATGCCCCACATTAGGCTCCCTTTTCAGCAGGGAGCCTGCTTCTCCCTCTCCCTCTCTCCCTACTTGTGCTCTCTCTGTCAAGTAAATAAATAAAATATTTTTTAAAAATAATTTTTCCTCCTAAGATAACCTTACACTAATTTACCTGCCTATTTAAAAATTCAATTAAAGGGGGGCGGAGCAAGATGGCGGAGGAGTAGGAGACCTGGATTTCGTCTGGTCTCAGGAATTCAGCTGGATAGGGATCAAACCATTCTGAACACCTACAAACTCAACAGGAGATCGAAGAAAAGAAGAGGAACAACTCTCTCATCAGAAAAGCGACCACTTTCTGGAAGGTAGGACGTGCGGAGAAGTGAATCCGAGGCGATATTCGGGAGGATAGACGGCGGGGGAGGGGCCTCCGTCGGCCGCTTCTGGCAAGTGATAGAACCACGGAGCACACAATCGGAACTTTTAAAAGTCTGCTCCGCCGAGGGACGTCACTCTGGTGGCTAAGTGGGGGGTGGGACCCTCCGGGACAGTGTGGTCTCAGGACCCTCGGGGTCACAGAAAGACCGGGGGTGCCTGAGTGTGGCAGAGCTCCCAGGTATCGGAGCAGGGAAGCCGGCTGCAGAGGCGGAGCCCAGGCGCGGGCTCTCAGCTCGGGGTTGCCATAAACCGTGATCCGCGGCACAGTCGGGCCACTGCTCCTCCAGCAGGGACCCAACAAGCGGCAGATCCGGGGAGACTCACCTTCCTCCCCCGGGAGGAGCCGCGCGGGTGTGCGCCGCAGGGATCTGCTGGGTTTGGAGACTCCACCCGGGGTCGGGTGCCAGAGATAGAAACGCGCGGTCACAGGCCGGGTGAGCACGGAGTGCGGCTGGAGACTGGGGAGACGGGAGTGACTGACGGCTTTTCTCTGGGGTCTCACTGAGAAGCGGGGCCCGAGTTCTCGGCTCCTCCGGGGCAGAGATTGGGAGGCCGCCATTTTTCACTCTCCGCCTCCAAAGCTGTACGGAAAGCTCGCAGGGAACAAAAGCCCTGGAGAGCAAACCCGAGCAGATTACTTAGCCGGGAGGGGGCAAGGGCGGGGCAGTTCCACCTCCGGCAGAGACATTTGGAAACCACGGCAACAGGCCCCTCCCCAGAAGATCAGCGAGAACAGCCAGCCAAGGCCAAGTTTACCCATCAATGAGAACGGCAGAACTCCAGCGCTAGGGGAATACTGCACATAGAATTCATGGCTTTTTTACCATGATTCTTTAGTCTTTCAAAGTTAATTTTTTTTTTAACTGTCTTTTTTTCTTTTTTTTTCTTTTTGAATTTTTCTTTTTCCCTTTTTCAACCAACATCTTATCAATCCCTTTTTTTAAAAAAAACATTTTTATTTTTCATTTTTAGAGTCATATTCTATCCCTTCATAGTAGTTACCCGTATTTTTGGCTTATATATATAAGTTGTTCTCTCTTTAAAATTTTGAGATAGTTTCTTCTAATAGATTAAAATATACCCTAAATCTCTAGTATATGGTGTTTTCTATTCCCCTGCCTGATCACATCCTCTCCCTTTTTTTTTTCTTTTTTTAAATCCTCTTCTTTCTTTTTTCAAACAACTTCTTATCAATTCCTTTTATAAAATTTTTTATAATTTCCATCTTTACAGTCATATTCCATCCCTTCATCATATCAACCCTTATTTTTGTACATATATAAGTTTTTCTTTCTTTAAAATTTTGGGAGGCACTTTCTTCTAAAAGACCAAAATACACCCCAAATCTAGTGTGTGGCACTGATCTAGATACCAGCCTGATCATATTTGATCACATTCTGGTTTTTTTGTCGTTGTTGTTGTTGTTTTGTTTTGTTTGTTTTTGTTTTTATCTTTATCTTTTTCTTTTTTTTCTTTTTCTTTTTTCTCTCTTTCCCTTTCTTTTCCCACTGCTTCAAGTCTTTTCTGATTTGTTTAGAGTATATTTTCTGGGGACGTTGTTACTCTGCTAGCATTTTGTTCTCTCATTAATCTATTCTCCTCTGCACAAAATGACGAGATGGAAAAAATCACCTCAACAAAAAGAACAAGAGGTAGTACCGACTGCCAGGGACCTACTCAATACGGACATTAGTACAATGTCAGATCTAGAGTTCAGAATCATCACTTTAAAGATACTAGCTGGGCTTGAAAAAAATATGGAAGTTATTAGAGAAACCCTTTCTGGAGAAGTAAAAGAACTAAAATCCAACCAAGTAGAAATCAAAAAGGCTATTAATGAGGTGCAATCAAAAATGGGGGCGCTAACTGCTAGAATAAATGAGGCAGAAGAGAGAATCAATAATATAGAAGATGAAATGATGGAAAATAAAGAAGCTGAGAAAAAGAGAGATAAACAACTACTGGATCACGAGGGCAGAATTCGAGAGATAAGCGATACCATAAGACGAAACAACATTAGAATAATTGGGATCCCAGAAGAAGAAGAAAGAGAGAGAGGGGCAGAAGGTATAATGGAGCAAATTATAGCAGAGAACTTCCCTAATTTGGGAAAGGAAACAGGCATCAAAATCCAGGAAGCACAGAGAACCCCTCTCAAAATCAATAAAAATAGGTCAACACCCCGACATCTAATAGTAAAATTTACGAGTCTCATAGACAAAGAGAAAATCCTGAAAGCAGCTCGGGAGAAGAGATATGTAACCTACAAGGGTAGAAACATTAGATTGGCAACAGACCTATCCACAGAGACCTGGCAGGCCAGAAAGGACTGGCAGGATATATTCAGAGCACTAAATGAGAAAAATATGCAGCCAAGAATACTCTATCCAGCTAGGCTGTCATTGAAAATTGAAGGAGAGATAAAAAGCTTCCAGGACAAACAAAAACTAAAGGAATTTGCAAACACAAAACCAGCCCTACAGGAAATCTTGAAAGGGGTCCTCTAAGCAAAGAGAGAGCCTAAAAGCAATATAGACCAGAAAGGAACACAGACAATATACGGTAACAGTCACCTTACAGGCAATACAATGGCACTAAATTCCTATCTTTCAGTAGTTACCCTGAATGTAAATGGGCTAAATGCCCCAATCAAAAGACACAGGCTATCAGACTGGATTAAAAAACAAGACCCATCGATATGCTGTCTGCAAGAGACTCATTTTAGAACCAAAGACACCCCCAGATTGAAAGTGAGGGGGTGGAAAACCATTTACCATGCTAATGGACACCAAAAGAAAGCTGGGGTGGCAATCCTTATATCAGACAAATTAGATTTTAAACCAAAGACTGTAATAAGAGATGAGGAAGGACACTATATCATACTTAAAGGATCTATCCAACAAGAAGATCTAACAATTGTAAATATCTATGCCCCTAACATGGGAGCAGCCAATTATATAAGCCAATTAATAACAAAAGCAAAGAAACACATCGACAACAATACAATAATAGTGGGGGACTTTAACACCCCCCTCACTGAAATGGACAGATCATCTAAGCAAAAGATCAACAAGGAAATAAAGACTTTAAATGACACACTGGACCAAATGGACTTTACAGACATATTCAGAACATTCCACCCCAAAGCAACGGAATACACATTCTTCTCTAGTGCCCATGGAACATTCTCCAGAATCGATCACATCCTAGGTCATAAATCAGGTCTCAACCGGTACCAAAAGATTGGGATCATTCCCTGCCTATTTTCAGACCACAATGCTTTGAAACTAGAACTCAATCACAAGAGGAAAGTTGGACAGAACTCAAATACATGGAGGCTAAAGAGCATCCTACTGAAGAATGAATGGGTCAACCAGGAAATTAAAGAAGAATTAAAAAAATACATGGAAACCAATGAAAATGAAAACACAACTATTCAAAATCTTTGGGATGCAGCAAAGGCAGTCCTAAGAGGAAAGTATATAGCAATACAAGCCTTTCTCAAGAAGCAAGAAAGGTCTCAAGTACACAACCTAACCCTCCACCTAAAGGAGCTGGAGAAAGAACAGCAAATAAAGCCTAAACCCAGCAGGAGAAGAGAAATAATAAAGATCAGAGCAGAAATCAATGAAATAGAAACCAAAAGAACAGTAGAACAGATCAACGAAACTAGGAGCTGGTTCTTTGAAAGAATTAATAAGATTGATAAACCCCTGGCCAGACTTATCAAAAAGAGAAGAGAAATGACCCTAATCAACAAAATCATGAATGAAAGAGGAGCGATCACAACCAACACCAAAGAAATACAAACAATTATAAGAACATATTATGAGCAACTCTATGCCAGCAAATTAGATAACCTGGAAGAAATGGAGGCATTCCTAGAGATGTATCAACTACCAAAACTGAACCAGGATGAAATAGAAAACCTGAACAGACCTATAACCACTAAGGAAATTGAAGCAGTCATCAAAAATCTCCCAAAAAAACAAAAGCCCAGGGCCAGATGGCTTCCCAGGGGAATTCTACCAAACATTTCAAGAAGAATTAATACCTATTCTTCTGAAACTGTTCCAAAAAATAGAAATGGAAGGAAAACTTCCAAACTCATTTTATGAAGCCAGCATTACCTTGATCCCAAAACCAGACAAAGACCCCATCAAAAAGGAGAATTACAGACCAATATCCCTGATGAACATGGATGCAAAAATTCTCACCAAAATACTAGCCAATAGGATCCAACAGTACATTAAAAGGATTATTCACCATGACCAAGTGGGATTTATCCCTGGGCTGCAAGGTTGGTTCAACATCCGCAAATCAATCAACGTGATACAATACATTAACAAAAGAAAGAACAAGAATCATATGATCCTCTCAATAGATGCAGAAAAAGCATTTGACAAAGTACAGCATCCTTTCTTGATCAAAACTCTTCAGAGTATAGGAATAGAGGGTACATACCTCAATATCATAAAAGCCATCTATGAAAAACCTACAGCGAATATCATTCTCAATGGGGAAAAACTGAGAGCTTTCCCCCTAAGGTCAGGAACGTGGCAGGGATGTCCACTATCACCACTGCTATTCAACATAGTATTGGAAGTCCTAGCCACAGCAATCAGACAACAAAAAGAAATAAAAGGCATCCAAATTGGCAAAGAAGAAGTCAAACTCTCACTCTTTGCAGATGATATGATACTTTATGTGGAAAACCCAAAAGACTCCACCCCAAAACTGTTAGAACTCATACAGGAATTCAGTAAAGTGGCAGGATATAAAATCAATGCACAGAAGTCAGTGGCATTCCTATACACCAACAACAAGACAGAAGAAAGAGAAATTAAGGAGTCGATCCCATTTACAATTGCACCCAAAACCATAAGATACCTAGGAATAAATCTAACCAAAGAGACAAAGGATCTGTACTCAGAAAACTATAAAATACTCATGAAAGAAATTGAGGAAGACACAAAGAAATGGAAAAACGTGCCATGCTCATGGATTGGAAGAACAAATATTGTGAAGATGTCAATGCTACCTAGAGCAATCTACACATTCAGTGCAATCCCCATCAAAATACCATCCACTTTTTTCAAAGAAATGGAACAAATAATCCTAAAATTTGTATGGAACCAGAAAAGACCCCGCATAGCCAGAGGAATGTTGAAAAAGAAAAGCAAAGCCGGCGGCATCACAATTCCGGACTTCCAGCTCTATTACAAAGCTGTCATCATCAAGACAGCATGGTACTGGCACAAAAACAGACACATAGATCAATGGAACAGAATAGAGAGCCCAGAAATGGACCCTCAACTCTATGGTCAACTCATCTTTGACAAAGCAGGAAAGAATGTCCAATGGAATAAAGACAGTCTCTTCAACAAATGGTGTTGGGAAAATTGGATAGCCACATGCAGAAGAATGAAACTGGACCATTTCCTTACACCACACACAAAAACAGACTCAAAATGGTTGAAAGACCTCAATGTGAGACAGGAGTCCATCAAAATCCTAAAGGAGAACACGGGCAACAACCTCTTCAACCTCAGCCGAAGCAACTTCTTCCTAGAAACATCGCCAAAGGCAAGGGAAGCAAGGGCAAAAATGAACTATTGGGACTTCATCAAGATAAAAAGCTTTGCAAAGCAAAGGAAACAGTCAACAAAACCAAAAGACAACCAACAGAATGGGAGAAGATATTTGCAAATGACATATCAGATAAAGGGCTAGTATCCAAAATCTATAAAGAACTCATCAAACTCAACACCCAAAGAACAAAAAATCCAATCAAGAAATGGGCAGAAGACATGAACAGACATTTTTCCAAAGAAGACATCCAAATGGCCAACAGACACATGAAAAAGTGCTCAATATCGCTTGGCATCAGGGAAATCCAAATCAAAACCTCAATGAGATACCACCTCACACCAGTCAGAATGGCTAAAATTAACAAGTCAGGAAACGACAGATGTTGGCGGGGATGCGGAGAAAGGGGAACCCTCCTACACTGTTGGTGGGAATGCAAGCTGGTGCAGCCACTCTGGAAAACAGTATGGAGGTTCCTCAAAAAGTTGAAAATAGAGCTACCATATGATCCAGCAATTGCACTACTGGGTATTTACCCCAAAGATACAAAAGTAGGGATCCGAACAGGTACATGCACCCCGATGTTTATAGCAGCAATGTCCACAATAGCCAAACTGTGGAAAGAGCCAAGATGTCCATCGACAGATGAATGGATAAAGAAGAAGTGGTATATATATACAATGGAATATTATGCAGCCATCAAAAGGAATGAGATCTTGCCATTTGCAACGACGTGGATGGAACTGGAGGGTATTATGTTGAGCGAAATAAGTCAAACAGAGAAAGACATGTATCATATGATCTCACTGATATGAGGAATTCTTAATCGCAGGAAACAAACTGAGGGTTGCTGGAGTGGGGGGTGGGGT